>NW_027513621.1:525000-855000 GCF_048772815.1 Callospermophilus lateralis
GCCATGTCAGCTACCTCAGAAGAATGTACATGTGATACCAGGTAGGATTCTATTTGTGCATATAAAAATACATGTGCTTAATAGGCTACCGAAAAAGGGAGAGAGGAATTCAATATTTGTTAATTTTAAAAACACATGGAGAACTATGTCAATAAACATTAACTATATTTATAACTCCTACACAATATAATGCAAAAGAGATGTCCAACTACATACCATGCTTTCTCTGAATTGCTGGTATTTGTATTCTGTTTGGGTTACTATTCTCCATCATATAAGGATTAGTAGTCAGAGTCTAGTAGGGTATGGGTTAGTGTCAGAGATTCAGTATTTCGAATAGAAAATAGGAAAGTAAACCCAATGTGTTTGCAAATATGTGCTACACAAAAATCTTCCCACTCACATTAAGAACAATCCCTTGATATTACCCTCGCTGGAAGAAATACACAATTAGAGGATAAGAGTTAGAAAATCTGTGAATACATACCCGGAATGGAATATGCTCAGGAGTTCACAACCTTGGAGGTGGTAGATGACTTTCCAAATGTAAAAGACAAGGTAAACACTCCACAAACATGGAGCTCTGCAGGCCTAAAGACTTCTTGAGATACTGCCTCTGAGTTGGGACACTTGAAATGTATGTTGTTGTAGGTAGCTTTAGCATCCTATGTAGTGAGAGCATCAAAACTGGGTCAACATCTATGTGACCTGGAGGACATGGTATCTTATTTTCCAATGAAAATGAGGCAGCAGTGCTGAATTCTCACTTTGTAGGTAAACTGTGGCAACTGGGGAATAAGTGTCTCTCCGTGTGGACTGTGAAGCCATTTGGTCATACTCTACTTTTCGTGGTGATTCTTGCTGCTGCACTGGGAGTTTGGTATTTGCTTCATGAAATACAAGGAGTTCAACTGGGACACAGTGCTGGAGGGAGTTCTCTCACGTGTGGTGGGACAGGGTCTGCAGGAGAATGCACCAACCAGGCTTATGTCCAACATAGTTAGCCCCCTTGACAATATCAACCTGATTCTGAACATTGCCCAGAAACCTATCCATATAACAAGATGTCTTTTCATATAAGGGTCTGCTGGCTGCATCATGTCAGTCACAAGCCATTTGAAAGCCAATGGCCGATCCACATGAAACCACCAGAGATGTTTTATCTCACAGCTACCCACCTTTGCTGTAGGCCCACTACTCAGCAGGATCCAACTTACTGGCATCTCTGTTCTACACCATTTTTGTGAAACCCAGTCAATCAAGGCACTTTCTGATACACTCATGATCAGCAACAGGATCTCCAATGGTTTCCCAGTGTCACCTGGTAATGGGAATTTCAAAAATTTCATGGTATTTATCGAGCCCATTTTTCAAGGATGAAGTTGGAGGCACTGAGGGTTTCATTTAATTCAGTAACCATTAAATGGTGAGGAAGCCCATTTCAATGAAAGCTCTGGAGGTCTCTCACGGGCAAGGCTTCCCAAAGAGTTGCCAAATGGTCACATGAAGCCAGGCCCATTGAGGTCTACAATGTAAAATCCTTGCGTGTTTTGACTCTCGAGTATGGCTGCTAATTCTTTCAGAAAAAAATTATGTGATAACCTGGGTGAGATTCCCTGTGCTCTGTGGAAAGCCTTCCTGGGCACACATCTCAGTTTCCAAGGGTGACTCTCATGCATGGCCTCCTAAAATCCCAACAAAACTCATGGCAATACTTCTCTGAGATCAGTTCCAGAACTCAGTGTCTAAGGGGAATCACACCAGAGTTCAAGACCAGGTGGAGCCAGTCATGTTTTCCAACAACCACACTAATAACCACAATTAAAACCAGAACACTTCCACATGGCCGTCATCTTGTTCCATATAGACACTCATTTTAACCTCTGGCTGGACGTTTCCATGAGGGGCACAGCCCAAGACAGTGTCCAAAATAAGCTTCCTTGCCCCTCATTTGCTTAAAGTTGGGGTGGCCTGAACACCTTCCTGTGAACCATGGCTGATCAAATAGGCCTGCCGTTAATACTGCTCTGCTTCTCCAACTTGAGGACTACTGACTGTGGGGTTTAGATTCTTCATGTGAATTGGAATCATTGGAATCACCTATGGGCTAGCCTCTGAAGGGCTTTGAAGAACTCCTTTGACCCAAAGGCACCCTATTCTCACTTGATAGCGTTCAGGAACCTTACAGAGGTAGGGAGAGACTTCATCCACAAGGACTGCTCTTTTGGCCATTTTGGTTTTGGATGAACACCTGGGATGTATAAGGTGTTGAGTATCTAACCACAGCCTCACACAGGGCCAAGAGGCTGTTTCAGAAACATCCATTTCCAAAGCAATTAAGCAAAGAGCCACAGGTGATGCCCATTCATTTCCATTTGAAAACTGTTTTCTTCAGGCTTCACAAATGAGTGTCCTGAGGTAAAGACCTTCCTGAAATTCAGGGCAACAGAACAATAGGTAAGCAAAAGGCCCAAAGAAGGGTTTCTCCACTGAGACTTTCCTGGTCCCACTGATATCTGAGTTTTCTTAGATACTCGCCATTCCCTTCAGCTATCCAGTACATCACCACATCACAGAGCTTGGAGGTGGTACATATCTTGGACGCAAAACCATGAGGCTATTCTGGAGAGTTTCCAGAATTCAGGAAGAAAACAGAAACTTAGTAAGAGAGCAGATGTTGCCCTTCAATAAGACAAGCTGCAGTCCATTTGTAAATTGGGCAGGATGAATGCTTGGAAGCTTTCTACTAGACAGGACACATCCATTGATGCATTCTCTTTTCTAATGTCTACAACCACGGACAGAGTGGGATACACAGACATAGAAGCACTCGCCTTGTCAAACGACTTACTGGAAACAGTCCACACCAATCCAAACAAAGAACCTTTACTACCTATTCTCCGAACATGAGACAAAATCACAAACCCACACACACACACTCAAAGGCACCTCCTTTGCTCAAGTAAGTCTGTGAATATCCAGAGTGTCCTCGGAATGGTGGGCCATTGTATGTTCCCCCAAAATGGCCTGTCCTGTATCAGATCTGGTCTCTTTGGCCAACACTTTGAAGTTGTTAGGAGCCATGGGTGAGCCACTACCTGCTTTCCAGGGAAAAGCTCCTCTTCAGAGCTTTCCTGTCATTTGGCCATCATCACATCAGTAGGTACTAAGAAAGGCTGACTCTGTTCTTGGTAAATCAAAACAAGTGAGACCACTGGGACTGGGACTGTGACTGGCTCTTGGTGCCTGTCTTCCAGGATCAAACGTCCAGAGAGTTCCGTCACCAAGGCAGTGAGGTGAGGTCATTTCCTTCAGGAACTGAATGAGGTCACTGACTTGGCAACCACTTTGTCCTAACAGTTACTTCTAAGGGTCCCATGAGATGGAGGCTGTCCCTACTTTCTGTCACACTTTCACAGTTAGAATGGTATACCAACCACAGGTACCTGGAAACAGCTCTCCACACAGGCCTGGTTTGGTCCATCTTCTCTACATTAAGAAGGTAGAGGCTGATTCAGACACATCCCTTCATCCTGACCAGATAGTTTGCCATGGAAGATGTCTTTTGCTCTCTCAGGTCCTTCATAGCTTCCTTCATCATCTCAGGGGATCATTTCTGCATATACCTTTGATGTTCTCAGCAGGTGGAAGATCCCCTACATTCCTGTATTGTAAGACCAACTTTGTCCCTCCTCTTCTGTAAAGTTAGATTGAGGGAAAAGTGTATGTTTAGGGTTATTAACATGTTTGATTTGCGTTAGGAATCTTTCTGCCGGATGAATAATGGTATTGGGAGCCTGTGATATTTACAAGAATATATAGGTAAAATATAAGTAGAAAAACAGAAATCTAGGTAAGATTTGAAGCCAGAAGAGAATTGGGCCCTTGAGTGGGATACTTAGGTTTGAATTATGTTCTGCACATGTGTCTCAGATAAATTGATATACAATGGTATAGGACCTTATACCTTGGATGATTGATTGTCGAAGAGAACATCGAGTCAAAAAACTATAGTCAGTAGCATTAGGAAGATAGTCAGTAGGTTTAGAAAGAAGAGTGAGTATAGGATTTGTACCAAAAGTTCTTTAGCAATAGGGTTTCGGGTAGAGAGTGAATGTAAATGTCAGCATATGTGAAGTTTCAGTCACAATGATGAACTGGGGGAAATATGTATGAAAGCAGGTATCAATAAAGATATTATGAAATCAGGCAAAGTAAGAAGTGAGTGATAGGATTTGACATTTTCAACATGGTTGAGGTTGAATATATAATCTTAGGAAGAAACAAATATGTAGTCACCAATTGGATTTATATTTGAGAGCATTAGGCAACCTGGACATGGTTCTTTTTAGTAATCCACGCTCCCTTGGCATTTAGGCTTTGATACATTCATGAGTGTGACCTTCGCTTTTTGTGTCCAGAATATTCCTGTGATAAAATCTATATATAGATAAGGTGACATGAGTATTTTTTCCACCATTTCTGGGAGCAATATTTTGAAGACGTATAAATTAGTATTGAAGGGACAAAGAGGAGTACACTGTATCTATGAATATAGAGATAATGCATTAATTGACAATACTGTGAATAAAAAACATAACTGGTTCCAACTTTAAATAATGGATTGAATTGAATCGTGAACATATAGAGGAAATCATATATTGATATACAATTATTCATTACAACAAGTTATACATCTAATGTTAATATTAATGTTATGGTTCATCATGAAGAGTGTGTGAGTTTAGCTTCGAAATTGATTATGGAAATTGAAAATAATGTATTTGGAAAGAAGTCTCATGAAAAGACCAGTCAAGTAACATGGAGGAATACATGTGTTCTGAAGCAAGAAGTGTTTGAAAGTGAAACAAATTCCTATATATTTGTGAACTTGTGGATGAAATACATATCCTATGATGTGCAAAAACTGAAGAAATAGTAATGTACCAGTGTTGGATTAAAATGAAGGTCAATATAGACATCATGTCCCATAGGAATCTACTGGCATTAATGTTAAACTGGGTCAGTTACTGTAAAAATATTAGGGTTTGTAAACACCATTGATTCAAGTTAGTTTTCAGTACTGGGAAACAAATATGTATTTCAGGTGGATGAATATTTCTGAGAATTATCTTCTGAAAAGTTGATTATAAATCAATATACATGAACATGAATGAAATACAGAGTGTGTATAAGACACATATATTTCATATTTTGAGAAATCTGGAGATATATATATATATATATATATATATATTTAAATAAACACAAATATACATTAAAAAGTATCAATATATATGCTAATCGTAATTCATAATGTAATATACATCATCCACAGATGCAAAAATATTTATTATACTGAACATGGATTTATGTATAATATTGTTCTACTGGGAAGCTCACACATAGTTTGAATTTTCAGTTCCCACAGGGTTTAGGAGGACTGATCTCTTCTCACAATTTGTATCTGCCAATTCATCCAACTCATGAAAATGTACATGTGATACCAGGTAGGATTCTGTATGTGCATATAAAAATACATGTGCTGAGCAGGCTACAGAGAAAGGGAGACAGGAATTCACATATTTATGAACTTTAAAAAAACATGGAGGACTATTTCAATTAAAAATTGAGTAGATTTATAACACCTACCCTTAATCATGCAAAAGGGAAGTCCAACTGTACACCATGCCTCCTCTGAACTGCTTGTATATTCATTCTGTTTGGGTATTATTCTCCATCATATTAGGATTAGTAGTCAGCGTATAGTAGGGTATGAGTTACTGTCAGGGATTCAGTATTTCGAATGGAAAATTGGAAAATGGATCAATGTATCAATGTGTATGCAAATTAGTGTTACACAAAATTTTTCCCACTCTCATTTAGAACAATAACTTGACATTACCTTCACCCCAAGTAAGACACAATTAGAGGAAAAGAGTTAGAAAATCTTTGAATTCATACCTGAAATGAAAACTGCTCCGGATTTCACAACCTTGGAGATTTTAGAGGAGTTTCCAAAAGTAAGGGACTATGTAAAAACTCCACAAACATGAAGATTTGCCAGCCTGAAGACGTCTGGAGAAACTGCCTCTAAGATGGACAGTTGAAATATATGTTGTTTTCAGGATCTTCAGCTTTTTTTCTAGTAAGACCATCAAAGCTGTTTATGCATCTCTGTGACCTGGAGGACACGGTTTATAATTTTCCAATGAACATGAAGCAGCAGTGCTGAATTCTCTCTTTGTAGGTAAACTATGGCCACTGGGGGCTATGTGTCTCCCCATGTGGACTGTGAAGCCATTTCATCATCCTCCACTTTTTATAATGTCTCTTGCTGCACTAAGAGTTTTGTATTTGCTTCATGAAATAATAGGAGTTAAATTTGACCACAGTGCTGGAGGGAGTTCTGTCACATGTGGTGGGTCAGGGTCTGCAGGAGAATGCACCAACAGGGCTTGTATACCACATAGGTTGCCTCCGTGACCATAGGAACCTGATTGTGAACATTGTCCTTAAACCTTTCCATATAACATGATGCGTTTACATACAATGTTCTGCTGGCTGCACCATGTCAGTCACAAGCCATTTGGAAGACAATGGCAGATCCACATGACCCCACCACAGATGTTTTATCACACACTTAATTACCTCTGCTCTAGGCCCACTATTCTGCAGGCTCCAAATTACTGGCATCTCTGTTCTACACCATATTCATGAAAACCAGTTAATCAAGGCACTGTCTGGTACACTCATGATCAGCAACAGGACATCCAAAGGTTCTTCAGTGCCACCTGGTCATTGGAATTTTAAAAATTTCATGGTATTTATCTAGCCAGTTTTCAAGGATGAAGTTGGAGGCACTGTTTATTTCAATTCATTCAGGAATCATTCAATGTTGAGGAAGAAAATTTCAATGAAAGCTCTTGAGAACTCTCACAGGCAAGGCTTCCCAAAGCGTGGCCAAAAGGTCACATGAAGCCACGCCCATTGAGGTCTAAAATTGAGGTCCATGTGTGTTTTGACTATCAAATATGGCTGCCAAGTCTTTTAGAATTAAATCATGTTATATCCTCTCTGAGATTCCCAGTGCTCTGTGGAAAGCCACCGTGGGCATAGATCTCAGTTTCCAAGGGCGACTCTCATGCGTGGCCTCTTAAAATCCCCACACAATTTATGGCAATTCTTCTTTGATGTGTGCTCCAGAACTCAGTCTCTAAGGGGAATGACACCAGAGTTCAAGCCCAGGTGGATCCAGTCATCTCTTCCAACTGCCACAATAATGACCCCAATTAAAACCAAAATACACCCACATGGCCCTCATCTTCTTAAATATAGACTTTCATCATAACCTCTGGCTGGAGGTTACCATGCGGAATGCATCCCAAGAGAGTGTCCAAAATAATGTCGCTTGCCCGTCATTTGCCTAAAGTCAGGGTGACATGGACACCCTTCCTGTGAACCAGGATTGATCAAATAGGCCTCCCATTAATACTGCTCTCCTTCTCCAATTTGAGGCCTACTGACTCTCAGGTATAGATTCTTTATGTGATTTGGAGTCTTGAGAAAACACAAGCACCTCTACAGGGCTTTGAAGTACTCATTTGACCTAAAGGATTCCTATTCACACTTGATGTAGGTAAAGAACCCTACAGAGGAAGGCAAGAGACTCATCCACAATGACTGATTTTTTGCCATTTTGGTTTTGATTGCACACATGGAATTTATCTTTAGATCTATCATGTGCTGAGAATCTAAGCCACAACCTCACACAGGCCCAAGAGGCTGATTCGGACACATCCCTTTCCAAAGCAATTAAGCAAAGAGCCACATGTTATGCCCATTTATTTCCATTTGAAAACAGTTTTCTTCAGGCTTCACAAAGGGGTGGCCTGAGGCAAAGACCTTCTTGACATTCAGGGCAACATAACCATAACTATGCAAATGAACCAAAGCAGGGTTTCTCCACTGAGAGTTTACTGGTCACACAGATATTTGAGTTTTCTAAGATGTTCCCATTCCCTACAGCTATCAAGTACATGGCCATGTCACAGAGCTTGGAGGTGGTACATATCTTGGACTCAAAACCATGGGCCTATTCTTGAGATTTGCCGGAATTCAGGAAGAAAACAGGAACTTAGAAAGTTAGTAGGTGTTTCCCATGCATAAGGCGAGCGAGCCACAGTCCATTCCTAAATTGGGCAGGAAGAATGCTGGCAAGCATTCTACTAGACAGGGCAAATCCTTGATGCATTCTCTTTTCTAATGTCTACAACCACGGACAGAGTGGGAAACACAGACATAGAAGCACTCGCCTTGTCCAACGACTAACTAGAAACAGTCCACTCCAATCCAAACAAACCGCCTTTCCTACCTATTCTCAGAACATGAGACAAAACCACAAACTCACACCCACACCCACAAAGGCACCTCCTTAACTCAAGTAGGTCTGTGAATATCCAGAGTGTCCTCTGACTGGTGGACAATACTATGTTCCCCTGAAATGGCCTGACCTGTGTCAGATATGGTCTCCTTGGCTAACTCTGTGAAGGTGTCAGCAGCCAGAGGTGAGCCACTACCTGCTTTCTCAGAAACGGCTCCTCTGCAGAGCTTTCCTGGCATTTGGCCATCCTCACATCAGTAGTTACCAAGAAAGACTGACTCTGTCTTTGGTAAATCCAAACAAGTGTGACCACTGGGACTGGGACTGGGACTGGCTATGGATGACTGGCTTCATGAATCCCAAGTTCAGAGATTTTAATCACCAAGGAAGTGAAGTGAGGTCACTTCCTTCAGGAACTGAATGAGGTTACTGCCTTGGCAACCACTTTGTCCTACCAGTGGCTTCCAAGTGTCACATGAGAAGGAGGCTGCCCCTACTTCCTCTTACACTTTCACAAGTTAGAATGGTATATCAATCATAGGCGCCCTGGAACAGCTACCCACACAGGCTGGGTTTGGTCCATTTTCTCTACATTAAGAAGAGAGAGGCTGATTCAGACAGAACCCTTCATCCTTACCAGGTTGTTTGCCATTGAAGATGACTTTTGCTCTCTCAGGTCCTTTATAGCTGCCTTCATGTTCTTCAGGGATCATTTATGCATGTACCTTTGAGGTTTTCATCTGGTGAAAGATCTCATACATTCCTGTGTTTTAAGACCAACTGTATCCCTGCTCTTGCGTAAAGTTAGATTGATGGAACAGTGAATGGTTAAGGTTAACAACATGTTTGATTTGGGTTAGAAATCATTCTGCTGGATGAATGATGGTATTTGGAACCTAAAATATTTAAAAGAATACAGAGGTGAAATATAATTATGAAAACAGAAATCTAGGTAAGATTCGAAGCCCAGAATGGCATTGGGACCTTGACTGGGATAATTAGCATTGAATTACGTTCTGCACAGATGTGTAAGATAAATCTATAATCAATGGCATTGGATCTTCTACCTTGGATGATTGAATGTACAAGAGAACATCCAGTCAAACAGGGATAGTCGGTAGGATTAGGAAGATAGTCGGTAGGTATAGGAAGAAGAGTGAGTATAGTATTTGGAACAAAAGTTCTTTAGCAATAGGGTTTTGGTTAGAGAGTGAATATATTTGTCAGCACATGTGAAGAGTCAATCACAATGATGAACTTGGGAAATATGTAGGAAAGCAGATATCAATAGAGACATTACAAAATCAGGCAAATTATAAAGTGATAGGATTAGACATTTTCAAAGGGTTCAGGTTGAATATATAATCTTAGGAAGAAACACATATGTAGTCAAGAATAGGATTGACATTTGAGAGCATTAGACAATGTGGACATGGATGTTTTTAGTAATCCATGCTCACTTTCCATTTAGGCTTTGGTACAATAATAAGTGTGACCTTTGCATTTGGTTTCCAGAATATTACTGTAATAAAATGTATATGTAGATCAGGTGACATGAGAATTTCTTCCACCATTTCCGGGAGCAATATTGTGAAGACGAATAAATTAGTATTGGGGGTACAAAGAGGTGTACGCTGTGTCTATGAATATAGAGATAATGCATAAATAGTTCACACTGGGAAAAATATAACTGGTTCCACTTAAATAATGGATTGAATTGATATCTGAAAATATATAGGAAATCTTATATTGATATACAATCATTCATTCCAAAGAGTTATACGTCTAATGGTAATCTTAGATTTATGGTTTATAATGAAGGGTGTGTGAGTTTTGTTTCAAAAGTGATTACGGAAATAGAAAATAATGTGTTTGGAAAGAAGTCTCATGAGAAGACCAGTCAAGAAACATGGAGGAATACATGTGTTCTGAAGCAGAAAGTGATTGAAAGTGAAACAAATGCCTATAAACTTCCTAACTTGTGGAATAAATAAATATATATATATATATATATATATATATATATATATATATATATATATATATATATATCCTATTATGTGCATAAACTGAAGAAATAGTAATGTAACAGTGTTGAATAAAAATGAGCTTCAAAATACACATCATGTTCCATAGGAATCTACTTGCATTGATGTAAAACTAGGTCAGTTACTTTAGAATGGAAAATTGGAAAATAAATCCAATCTGGAATGGGAAATACTCAGGAGTTCACAACCTTGGATGTGGTGGAGGAGTTTCCCAAAGTAAGGGACATTGTAAACAAAACCCAAACATGGAGCTCTGCTGGCCTAAAGACTTCTTGAGAAACTGGCTCTGAGGTTGGGCACTTAAATTTATATTGTTGTCCGGAGCTATAGCTTCTTTTGTAGTGAGACCATCAAAGCTGGGTGTGCATCTATGTGACCTGGAGGACATGGTATCATATTTTATAATGAACATATGGCAGCAGTACTGAATTCCCTCTTAGTTCGTAAACTGTGGCCACTGGGGGCTAAGTGTCTCCCCATGTGGACTGTGAAGCCATTTGCTCATCCTCCATTTTCGTGGTGTTTCTTGCTGCTGCACTGGGAGTTTGGTATTTGCTTAACGAAATACAAGGAGTTCAACGGGGACAAGTGCTGGTGGCTACCCCTACTTCATGTGACACTTTCACAAGTTAGAATGGTATATCAACCATAGGCACCCGGGAACAGCTCTCCACACAGGCCTTGTTTGGTCCTTCATATCTGCCTACATCTTCTCCAGGGGTCATATCTGCATGGACCTTTGAGGTTCTCAGCAGGTGGAAGATCCCCTATATTCCTGTATTGTAAGACAAACTCTGTCCCGCTGTTCTGTAAAGTTAGATTGAGGAAACAGTGTATGGTTAGCATTAATAACTTGTTCAATTTGGGTTAGGAATTATTCTGAGGGATGAATAATGATATTGGGAATCTGCTATATTTATAATAACATAGAGGTGAAATACATGTATGAAAACAGAAATCTAGGCAAGATTTGAAGCCCAGAAGGGAATTGGGCCCTTGATTGGAATACTTAGCATTGAATTACCTTCAGCAGAGATTTCTTGGATAAATCAATATACAATGGCATAAGACTTTGTACCTTGGATGATTGAATTTAGAAGGGAACATCAACTCCAAAAGGGATAGTCGGTAAGATTAGGAAGATAGTCGGTAGTTTTTGGAAGAAGTGTGAGTATAGAATTTGGAAAAAAAAATTCTTTAGCAACAGGGTTTCGATTAGAGAGTGAATGCCAATGTCAGCACATGCAAAGAGTCAGTCACAATGATGAACTAGGGAAAAAATGTAGGAAAGCAAATATCAAGGAGGACAATAGGAAATTAGGCAAAGTACAAAGTGAATGTTAGGATTAGACATTTTCAACAGGATTGAGTTTGAATATATAATCTTAGGAAGAAACAAATATGTAGTCACCAAAGAATGACATTTGAGAGCATTAGGCAACCTGGACATGGATGTTTTTAGTAATCCATGTTCACTTTCCATTTAGGCTTTGTAAAATCATAAGTGTGACCTTTGCAGTTTTGTCCAGAATATTACTGTGATAAAATGTATATGTAGATCAGGTGACATTAGTATTTCTTCCACCATTTCCTGGAGCAATATTGAGAAGACGTATAAATTAGTATTGGGGGTACAAAGAGGTGTACACTGTGTCTGTGAATATAGAGATAATGCATGAATAGACCATACTCTGAATAAATAATATAACTGGTTCCACTTTAAATAATTCATTTAATTGATATCTGAAAATCTACAGGAAATCTAATATTGATATACAATCATTCATTCCAAGCAGTTATACATCTAATGGTAATATTAGGTTATGGTTTATCATGAAGGATGTGTGAGAATTTCTTCAAAAGGATTATGGAAATCGAAAATAATGTGTTTGGAAAGAAGTCTCAAAAAATTCCAGTCAAGAAACCTGGAGGAACACATGTGTTCTAAAGCAGGAAGTGATTTAAAGTGAACCAAATGCCTCTAAATTTGTGAACTTGTGGATGAAATATATATGCTATGATGGGCTAAACGTGAAGAAATAGTAATGTAGCAGTGTTGAATAGAAATGAAGTTCAAAATAGACATCATGTCCCATAGGAATCTACTTGCATTGATGTTAAACTGGGTCAGTTAATGTAGAAATGTTAGGATTTGTATGAACCATTAACTGAAGTCAGATTTCAGTAATGGGAAACAAATATGTATTCCAGGTGGATGAATATTTCTGAGAATAATCTTCTGAAAAGTTGATAATAAATTAACATACATGAACATGAATGAACTTAGGGAGTGTATATAATACACATATATTTCATATTTTAAAAAACTTGGAGAGTCACACACACACACACACACACACACACACACGCACAGACATTAAAAAGTAGCAATATATATGCCAATCGCATTTCATCATGAAATATATATAATCCACATATCGAAAAATATTCATTTTGCTTAACATGGATTCATGTATAATGTTGTTCTACTAGGAAGCTGACAAAGGTTGAATTTTCAGTTCCAACAGCGTTTAGGAGGAATGATCTCTTCTCACAATTTTTATCTTCCAAGTCAGTAACCTCAAAAGAAATTATGTGTGATACCAGGTAGGATTCTATATGTGCGTATAAAAATACATGTGTTGAATAGGCTACAGAGAAAAGGTGACAGGAAGTCACATATTTGTTACCTTTAAAAACACATGTAGAACTATTTCAATTAAAAATTGACTATTTTTATAATACCTACCGTTTATCATGCTAAAGGCAAGACCTAGTATACACCATGCCTCCTCTGAACTGCTTGTATTTCTATTCTCTTTGGGTTATTTTTCTTCACCATATTAGGATTAATCGTCAAAGTCTAGTAGGGTATGGGTTAGTGTCAGGGATTCAGTATTTTGGATGGAAAATAAAAAAATGAATCCATTGTGTACGCAAACATATGCTACACAAAAATCTTCCAACTCTTATCAAGAACAATGCCTTGTCATTACCTTCGACCCTAGTAAAACACCATTAGAGGAGAAGAGTTAGAAAATCTGTGAATTCATATGTGGAATAAAATATGCTCAGTAGTTCAAAAAATTGGAGGTGGTAAAGGAGTTTCCAAAAGTAAGGGAGAGGTTAAACAGTCCACACACATGGAGCTCTGCTGGCCTAAAGACTTCTTGAGAAAGTCCCTCTGAGGTTGGGGACTTGAAATGTATTTTGTTGTAAGGAGCTTTAGCTTCCTTTGTAGTGAGACCATCAAAGATGGGTCTCCATCTATGTGACCTGGAGGACATGGTTTCTTATTTTCCAATGAACATGAGACCGCAGTGCTGAATTCTCTCTTCCTAAGTAAACTGTGGACACTGGAACCTAAGTGTCTCCCCGTGTGAACTGTGAAGCCATTTGGTCATCCTCCTCTTTTCGTGGTGTTTCTTGCTGCTGCACTGGGAGTTTGGTATTTGCATCACGAAATACAAGGAGTTCAACTGGGACACAGTTCTGGAGGGAGTTCTGTCACGTGTGTATGGTCAGGGTCTGCAGGAGAATGCACCATCCAATCTTCTATCTCTCATAGTTTGCCCTCGTGTCCATAGCAACATGATTCTGAACATTTACCTGAAACCAAACCATATAACAATTTGCCTTTACATATAAGGGTCTACTGGCTGCACCTTGTGAGTCACAAGCCATTCTATATAAATGCCACATTTTTAATCCATTCATCTATTGAAGGGAATCTAGGTTGGTTCCACAGTCTTGCAATTGTGAATTGTGCTGCTATGAACATCGATTTATCAGTATCTCTGTAGCATGGTCTTTTTAGGTCTTTAGGGAATAGACCGAGAAGGGGAATAGGTCAAATGGTGGTTCCATTCCCAGCTTTCCAAGAAATCTCCATACTGCTTTCCAAATTGGCTGCACCAATTTGCAGTCCCACCAGCAATGTACAGGTGTGCCCTTTTCCCCACATCCTCGACAGCACATGTTGTCGTTTGACTTCATAATGGCTGCCGATCTTACTGCAGTGAGATGGTATCTTAGGGTGGGTTTGTTTTGCTTTTCTCTGACTGCTAGAGATGGTGAGCATTTTTTCATGTACTTATTGATTGATTGTATGTCCTCCTCTGAGAAGTGTCTGTTCAGGTCATTGGCCCATTTGTTGATTGGGTTATTCGTTTTCTTATTGTTTAATTTCTTTGAGTTATTTGTATACTCTGGATATTAGGGCTCTATCTGAAGTGTGAGGAGTAAAGATTTGTTCCAAGGATGTAGGCTCCCTATTTACCTCTCTTATTGTTTCTTTTGCTGAGAAAAATCTATTTAGTTTGAGTAAGTCCCATTTGTTGATTCTAGTGATTAACTCTTGTGCTATGGGTGTCCTATTGAGAAATTTGGAGCCCGACCCCACAGTATGTAGATCGTGGCAAAAGTTTTCTTCTACCAGATGCAGTGTCTCTGATTTGATATCAACCTCCTAGATCTATTTTGAGTTAATTCATGTGCATGGCGAGAGGAGGGGATTCAGTTTCATTTTGTTACATATGGAATTCCAGTTTTCCCAGCACCATTTGTTGAAGATGCTATCCTTCCTCCATTGCATGCTTTTAGCCCCTTTATCAAATATAAGATAAGCTGTAGTTTTGTGGATTTTTTTCTGTGTCCTCAATTCTGTACCACTGGTCCACCTGCCGGTTTTGGCACCAGTACCATGCTATTTTTGTTACTATTGATCTGTAGTATAGTTTGAGGTCTGGTATCGTTATACTGCCTGATTCACACTTCCTGCTTAGAGCTGTTTTTGCTATTCTGGGTCTTTTATTTTTCCATATGAATTTCATAATTATTTTATCTATTTCTACAAGAAATGACCTTGGGATTTTGATTGGCATTGCATTAAACCTATAGAGAACTTTTGGTAATATCGTCATTTTGATGATGTTAGTTATGCTTATCCATGAACAGGGTATATTTTTCCATCTTCTAAGATTTTCTTCTATTTCTCTGTTTTGGGTTCTGTAGTTTTCATTGTATAAGTCTTTCACCTCTTTTGTTAGGTTGATTCCCAAGTATTTTATTTATTTTTTTGAGGATATTGTGAATGGAGTGATTGTCCTCATTTCCATTTCCGAGGATTTGTTGCAGATATACAAAAATGCCTTTGATTTATGCGTGGTGATTTAATATCCTGCCACTTTGCTGAATTCATTTATTACCTCTAATAGTTTCTTTGTAGACCCTTTTGGGTCTGCTAGGTATAGAATCAAGTCTTTTGCAAATAGCGATAATTTGAGTTCTTCTTTTCCTATTTTTGTGCCTTTAATTTCTTTAGTCTTTCTAATTGCTCTGGCCAGTGTTTCGAGAACTATGTTGAACAGAAGGGGTAATAGAGGGCATCATTGTCTTCCTCCAGATTTTAGGGGGAATGCCTTCAATTGTTCTCCATTCAGAATGATGCTAGCCTGTGGCTTAGCATAGATGGCTTTTACAATATTGAGGTATGATCCTGTTATCCCTAGTTTTTCTAGAGTTTTGAACGTAAAGTGATGCTGTACCTTGTTGAATGCTTTTTCCGCATCTCTCGAGATGATCATATGGCTCTTATTTTTAAGTCTATTGATGTGATGAATAACATTTATTGATTTCCGTATATTGTACCAGCCTTGCATCCCAGGAATGAATCCTACTTGACCATGGTGCACATTTTTTTTTATATATATGTTTTTGTGTCTGATTTGTGAGAATTTTTTTGAGGATTTTTGCATTTTTCCTGAAATAGCTTGAAAATTATTGGTTTTAGTTCTTCTTTAAAGGTTTTGTAAAACTCTGTTCTATACCCATCCAGTCCTGGGCTTTTCTTAGTTGGTAGTATTTTGATGGTTTCTTCTATTTCCTCAATTGATATTGGACTGTTTAGGTTGTCTATATCCTCCTGACTCAATCTGGGCACATCATATGACTTAAGAAATTTACCAATGCCTTTACTATATTCTATTTTATTGGAGTATATTAATTCAAAATAATTTCTGATTTTCTTCTGTATTTCTGAAGTGTCTCTTGTTATATTTCCTTTTTCATTTCATATGCTAGTAATTTGAGTTTTCTCTCTTCTTCTCTTTGTTAGCATGGCTAAGGGTCTGTCGATTTTATTTATTTTTTCAAAAAACCAATGTATCGTTTTGTCAATTTTTTAAATTGTTTCTTTTGTTTCGATTTCATTAATTTCTGCTCTGATTTTAATTATTTCTTGCCTTCTACTTCTTTTGCTGTTGTTTGCTCTTGTTTTTTTAAGATTTTGAGATGAAGTATGAGATCATTTACTTGTTGGTTTTTTCTTTTTCTAAGGAATGAACTCCAAGCAATGAATTTTCCTCTTAGAACTGCTTTCAATGTGTCCCATAGATTCTGATATATTGTTTCTGTGTTTTCATTTATCTCTACGAATTTTTTAATTTTCTCCTTGATGTCTTCTATAACCCATTGATCATTCAGAAACCTATTGTTCATTCTCCAAGTGATGAATGATTTTTCCTTCCTTCTTTTATCATTGATTTTTAGTTTCATTCCATTATGATCAGATAAAATGAATGGTATTATCTCTACTCCTTTTTATTGTCTAAGAGTTGCCCTGTGACATAATATATGATGTATTTTTGAGAAGGATCCATGTTCTGCTGAGAAAAAAGTGTAACTTCTTGATGATGGGTTGTATATTCTATATATGTCAATTAAGTCTAGGTTATTAATTGTGTTATTGAGTTCTATAGTTTCCTTATTCAACTTTTGTTTGGAAGATCTGTCCAGTGGTGAGAGAGGTGTGTTCATGTCTCCCATGATTACTGTATTGTGGTCTATTAGACTCTTGAAATTGAGAAGAGTTTGTTTGATGAACAAAGCTGCACCATTTTTGGGGGCATATATATTTATGATTGTTATGTCTTGTTGGCGTATGGTTCCCTTGAGTAGTATGTAGTGTCCTTCTTTATCCCTTTTGATTAACTTTGGCTTGAAATCTATTTTATTTGATATGAGTATGGACACTCCTGCTTGTTTCCGAAGTTCATAAGAGTGATATGATTTTCCAAGTATCACCTTCAGTCGATGTATGCCTTTTCCTATAAAATGCGTCTCCCGTAGGCAGCATTTTGTTGGTTCTTGTTTTGTGATCCATTCTACTAGCCTGTGTCTCTTAATTGGTGAGTTTAAGCCATTAAGATTTTTGGTTATTATTGAGATATGGGTTGTTCTTTCAGCCATATTTGTTTATTTATGTTACTAAACATAGTTTGTTTTCCTCTTTGATTATTTCCCCCACTTTAATGTCCTACCTCCCACTATTGGTTTTCATTGGTATTTTCCATTTCCACTTCCTGTAATGTTTTGCCGAGGATGTTTTGAAAAGAAGGTTTTCTAGCTGCAAATTCTTTTCACTTTTGTTTATCGTGGAAGGTTTTAATTTCATCTTCCATCTGAAGCTTAATTTCGCTGGATACATGATTATTTGTTGGAACCCATTTTCTTTCAGTGTTTGAAATATGTTATTAAAGGATCTTCTAGCTTTCAGAGTCTGTGTTGAAAGATCAGCTGTTATCCTGGTTGGTTTACCACTAACTATAATCTGCTTCCTTTCTCTTGTAGCTTTTAAAATTCTCTCCTTATTCTGTATGTTGGTTATCTTCATTATAATGTGTCTAGGTGTGGATCTCTTATGATTTTGCACATTCGGTGTCCTGTAGACTTTTTGGATTTGGGATTTTGTCTCATTCTTCAAGTCTAGGAATTTTTCTCCTATTATTTCATTGAATAGAATTCTCACTCCTTTGGTTTGGACCTCTATACTTTCCTGTATCCCAATGACTCTTATGTTTAGTCTCTTTATGTTATCCCATATTTCTTGCAGTTTTGCTCATGGTTTCTTAACAGTCTTGCTGAGCTGTATATGTTCTTTTTGAGTTGAAATACTTTGTATTCATTGTCTGATGTTCTATCTTCTAAGTATTCTGCTCTGATGGTAGTATTCTCAATTGAGTTTTAAGATGGTTCATTACTTCCTGCATTTCTAAGATTTCAGTTTGTTTGTTTTTTATAACCTCTATCTCCCTGTATAGTTGATCTTTGCTACTTGGATTTTTTTATGTAATTCATTGTCGAAGTGATCTTTCATTGTCTGATTTTTACTGTCTAATGTCTTCCTTGAGATTCCAGATCACCTGAAGCATGTATATCCTGAATTCTTTATCTGACATTCCATATGCTGCATCTATGACCTCTTCTAAAGTTGAGTTGACCTGCATTGCTTGTAGTCCTTTTTTTTTCTTGTCTTTTCATACAGCTTGCATTTCTTTCTGCTTGGTGAAACTGTTGTGTTTTTGAAATTTTCCCCCTATATATTTATATTGCTCTTGTATAGTGGAAAAGTCTCCATTGCAGGTGCGGTTGGCGGCTGTGCTGCTCCTCCAATTGGGCAGATCTGTCTACCATGCTGACTGGCCGCTGGGCCTGTTCTGCCGGTCGGTCGTACGTCTGCCTACCTTGCAGGCATGGGTGTCGGCTCTGCTCTGCCCCTACTCCAATTGGGGTGACGTGACTACCACGCCGGTGGGTCGCTGGGCCTGTTCCAGGCACAGGCGGCAGCTCTGCTCTGCACCTCTGGCTTGATGACTAAGTGAGAGAGACTCGGATGTTTGTGACTCACTTTCTTTACCAGGAGACCAACTATTTCTCTCGCCGCTGGTATTGATGAAGTTATCTCCTCCACTGCTTTGTGATAACATCAGATCTCTGCCATGTTGGTATCCCATGTGAATGGCAGCATTTCATTCCCTTTGCCGGGTGACCAAAGCAACGGGTGAGTCCTGACCGGCCCTCACAAGCCCAGTCTCAATCCTGTTGCCACTGTCTATGAAGGCTCAGTTGGCATTTACCTCTACAGTATTCAGCAGGAGCCAGACCAAGAAACAGTTTCCGCAGGTTCTTTAGCCCTGGGCCAGAGCAATTCTGGGACCCGGAATTCAGCTGCTCCGGGCTCGGTGTATGTTCTGATAGGAGCAGGATCCAAGAAGCAATTTTCGTGGGTTCTTTAGCACTGACCCTGAGTAATTTGTCTGCAAGATGAAGGCGAATGGCAGCCTGAAATTACCTATTCTGTATCTGAATGAGCTGTGATCAGTCGAAAACAGGGATGGTGACGTCAACTCTCCAAGATGGTGACCGCTATCTTCCTCTGTGGTCTCACCGGTGTGGAAAACCGAATTGGACCGCTTCCTTCCCCCGTTTCAAACCCAGAATTCAGCACTGAGCACAGTGATTGCACACCTGGCAGGAGACCGCATAATCCACAGGGCTATATCTTTGCGTTTCTCTCTCGTCGTTTCCCAGCGCGCATTGCAGACACTAGCCATGGGGCGATTTGCTGAATAAGCAGCGTGACCCTCTATGAGGACAAATCGCTGGCGTTTGAGCCCCCGTAGCTGGTCCTTGTGCAATGGAAATCCTTCCTGTAGGTTTTGTAGCACACCAATTTTCCTGGAAATTTCTAACAAGATAGATTTTAGCCGTTCTAACTCGTCCTTCTCCTGCAAAGTGAGGCGGTACACGGGGGTAATGAACTCCCATCGCCGCCATAATATGATTCCCTGAAGTTAGTTTTCAGTACTAGGAAAGAGACATGTATTTCAGGTGGATGAATATTTCTGAGAATAATCTTCTCAAACGTTGATTATAAATCCAAATACATGAATATGAATGAATTTAGTTAGTGTATAATAAGACACATATATATTATATTTTGAATAATCAGCATAGTGAATATATATATATACACACACACACACACACACACACACACACACACACTTCTAAATACAGACATTACAAAGTAGCATTATGTATGCCAATCGAAATTCACCATGAAATATATATCATCCACAGATCCAAAAATATTGATTTTCCTAAATATGGATTTATGTTGTTCAACAAGGAAGCTCACCCATAGGTTGAATTTTCAGTTCCAACAGCATTTAGAAGAAGGGTTTTCTTCTAACAATTTGTATTTGCCAAGTCAGTTACCTCACAAATATGTACGTGTGATACCATGTAGTATTCTATATGTGCATATAAAAATGCATGTGCTGAATAGGCTACAGAGAAAGGGAGACAGGAATTAACATATTTGTTAACTTTAAAAACACAAAGAGAACTATTTTAACTACAAATTGACAAGATTTATAACACCAACCCTTTATCATGCAAAAGGAAAGTACAAATATACACCATGCCTCCTCTGAACTGGTTGTATTTCTATTCTGTGTGGGTTATTTTACTCCATCATATTAGGACTAGTAGTCAGAGTCTAGTAGGTTATGGGTTAGTGTCAGGGATTCAGTATTTCGAATTGAAAATAGGAAAATAAATTCAATATTTATGCAAATATGTGCTACAAATAAATCTTCCCACTCTCATCCAGAACAATGCCTTGACATCACCTTCGGTTAAAGTAAGACACAATTAGAGGAGATGAGTTGCAAAAATCTGTGAATATATATCTGGAATGGAATATGCTCAGGAGTTCATATCCTTGGAGGTGGTATAGGAGTTTCCAAAAGTAAGGGACAGGGTAAACACTCCACCCACATGGAGCTCTGCTGGCCTAAAGACTTTTGAGAAACTGCCTCTGAGTTTGGGCACTTGAAATATATGTGGTTGTCAGGAGATTTAGCTTCCGTTCTAGTTAGACCATCATAACTCGGTCTGCATCTATGTGACTTGGAGGATATTGTTTCTTATTTCCCAATGAACATGAGGCAGCAGTGCTGAATTTTCTCTTTGTAGGTAAACTGTAGCCACTAAGCGCTAAGTGTCTCCTCGTGTTTACTGTAAAGCCATTTTTTCATCCTCCACTTTTTGTGGTGTTTCTTGCTGCTGCACTGGGAGTTTGGTATTTGTTTCTCGAAATACAAGGAGTTCCACTGGGACAAAGTGCTGGGGGGAATTCTGTCACATGTGGTGGGTCAGGGTCTGCAGGAGAATGCACCAAGCAAGCTTCTTTCCCACAGAGCTTGCCCCATTGACCATAGCAACCTGATTCTGAACATTGCCCTGAAACCTCTCTATATAACAGGATGCTTTTACATACAAGGTTCTGCTGGATGCAAAATGTCAGTCACAAGCCATTTGGAAGCCAATGGCAGATAAACATGGCCTCACCACAGATGTTATATCAGACACCTCCCCACCACTTCTCTAGGCCAACTACTCAGCAGGCTCCAACTTACTGGCATCTCTGTTCTACACCATTTTCATGAAACCAAGTCAATCAAGGCACTGTCTGGTATACTCATGATCAGCAATAGGAATCCAAAGGTTCTCCAGTGCCACCTGGTCAAGGGAATTTCAAAAATTTGGTGGTATTTATCTAGCTATTTTTTAAGGATGAAGTTGGAGGCACTGTGGGTTTCCAATCATTCAGGAACCATTAAATGGCGAAGAAACTCATTTGAACGAAAGAAATGGAGAACTATCACAGGCAAAGCTTTCCAAAGTGTGGCCAAAAGGTCACATGTAGCCAGGCTCATTGAGGTCTACAATGTGAGCTCCATGTGTGTTTTGACTCTCAACTATGGCTGCCAAGTCTTTAACAATAAAATCGTGTGATATCCTGGCTGAGATTACTTGTGCTCTGTGGAAAGCCACCCTGGGCCTAGATCTCAGTTTCCAAGGGCGAATCTCATGTGTGGCCTCCTAAAATCTCAACACAATTCATGGCAATACTTCTCTGAGGACAGTTCCACAACTCAGTCTCTAAGGGGAATCACACCAGAGTTCAAGCCCAGGTGGAACCAGACATCTCTTCCAACCGCCACACAAATGACCACAATTGAAAACAAAAAACTCCCACATGCCACTCATCTTCTTCCATAAAGCCACTAATAATAACCTCTGGCTGGAGGTTTCCATGAGGGGCACAGACCAACACAGTGTTCAAAATAAGCACCCTCACACCTCATTTGTCACAAGTCACGGTTGCCTGGACACCCTTCCTTTGAAAACGGAATGATCATAGAGCCCTGCCTTTAATACTGCTCCACAATTCCAATTTGAGGCTTAATGACTGTGGGATTTAGATTCTTTATGTGAACTGGAGTCATGCGTAATCACAAGCACCAATGGGCTAGACTCTGCAGGGCTTTGAAGTACTCATTTGATGCAAAGGATCCCTATTCTCACTTGATGGAGATCAGGAACCTTACAGAGGAAGGCGAGAGACGTAGTCCACAATGAATGCTTTTTGGACATTTTGGATTTGGGTGCACACATGGGATCTTTCTTTAGGTCCATTAGGTGCTGAGTATCTAAGCCACAGCCTCACACAGGGCCAAGTGGCCAATTCAGACACATCCCTTTCCAAAGAATTAAGCAAAGAGCCCCAGGTGATGCCCATTCATTTCCATTTGAAAACTGTTTTCTTCAGGCTTCACAAAGGCGTGGCCTAATCAAAGACCTTCCTGTTATTCAGTGCAACAGAAGAATAGGTATGCAAAAGGCCCAAAGCAGGGTTTCTCCACAGAGACTTTACTGGTCACATTGATATCTGAGTTTTCTGAGATGCTCCAATTCCCTTCAGCTATCCTGTACATGGCCATGTCCCAGAGCTTGGAGGTGGTACATATCTAGGACACATAACCATGAGCCTATTATGGTTAGTGGCCAGAATTCAGGCAGAAAACAGGAACTTAGGAAGATAGTATGTGTTGCCCATCCAGAAGGCAAGCCAAGTCCATCTATAAATTTGGAAGGATGTATCCTGGGAACCTTTCTACTAGACAGAACACATCCATTGATGCATGCTCTTTCTAATGTCTTCATCCACGAACACAGTGGGATACCCAGACATAGAAACACACTCCTTGTCAAACGAGTTTCTAGAAACCATCTACTCCAAAATGAACAAACTGCCTTTCCTACCTATTCTCAGAAAATCAGACAAGACCACAAACTCACACCCAACCCACAAAGGCACCTCCTTCCCCCAAGTAGGTCTGTGACTATCCGGAGTGTCCTCTGACTGGTGGGCCATACTATGTTCCCAGAAATGGCTTGTCCTGTCTCAGATCTGGTCTCCTTGGCCAACTCTGTGAGGTTATTAGGAGCCAGCCGTGAGCCATTCCATGGAGATGACTTTTTCTCTCTCAGGTCCTTCATAGCTGCCTACATCTTCTCCAGGGATCATTTCTGTATGGACCTTTGAGGATCTTAGCATGTGGAAGATCCGCTACATTCCTGAATTGAAAGACCAACTCTGTCCCTAATCTTCTGTAAAGTTAGATTGAGGAAAGAGTGTATGGTTAGGATTAATAACATGTTCGATATGAGTTAGGAATCATTCTGCAGGAATGATTGGGAACCTGCAATATTTACAAGAAAATATAGGTAAAATATTAGTATGAAAACAGAAATGTAAGTAAGATTTGAAGCCCAGAAGGGCATTGGGCCCTTGATTGGGATACTTAGATTTGAATTATTTTCTGCAGAGATGTCTCAGATAAATCGATGTACAATGGCATAGGACCTTGTACGTTGGATGATGGAATGTTGAAGAGAACTTCTAGTCAAAAAGGGATAGTTGGAATTATTAGAAAGATATTCAGTTTCAGAAAGAAGAGTGAGTATAGGTTTTGGACAAATAGTTCTCTAGCAATAGGGTTTCAGATAGAGAGTGAATTTAAATGTGAGCACATGTGAAGAGTCAGTCACAATGATGAACTGGGGAAAATATGTCGGAAAGCAGATATCAGTAGAGAGATTAAGAAATCAGGAAAAGTATAAAGTGAGTGATAGGATTAGATATTTTCAACAGGGTTGAGTTTGAATATATAATCTAAGGAAGAAAAAAATATGTTGTCACAAATAGGATTGACATTTGAGAACATTAGGCAACATGGAGATGGATGTTTTTAGTAATCCATGCTCACTTTCAATTTAGGCTTTAGTACAATCATAAGTTTCACCTTTGCATTTTGTGTCCCGAATATTACTATGATAAAATGTATATGTAGATCGGGTGACATAAGTATTTCTTATACCATTTCTGGGAGCAATATATTGAAGATGTATAACTTATTATTGGCGGTACAAAGATTTGTACCCTGTGTGTATGAATATAGAATTAATGCATGAATTGACAATACTGTGAATAAATAATATAACTGCTTCCACTTTAAATAATGGATTAAATGATGTGTGAAAATATACACAAAAACTTATATTGATATACAATCATTCATTCCAACCAGTTACACATCTAATTGTATAATTGCGTTATATTTTATTATGAAGATTGTGTGAGATTTGCTTCAAAAGTGATTATGAAAATCGAAAATAATGTGTTTGGAAAGAAGTCTCATTAAAAGACCAGTCAAGAAATCTGGAGGAATACATGTGTTCTGAAGCAGGAAGTGATTGAAAGTGAAACAAATGCCTATAAATTTGTGAATTTGTGGATGAAATATATATCCTATGATGTGCATAAACTGAAGAAATATTAAGGAACCAGTGTTGAATAAAAATGAACATCAAAATACACACCATGTCCCATAGGAATCTAATTGCATTGATGTTAAACTGGGTCAATTACTGTACAAATATTAGGATTTGTATGCACCATTCACTGAAGTTAGTTTTAAGTACTAGGAAACAAATATGTAGTTCAGGTGAATGAATATTTCTGAGAATAATCTTGTGAAATTTTTATTATCAATCCACATACATGAACATGAATGAATTTCGGTAGTGTATATAAGACACATATATTTCATATTTTGAAAAATCTTGAGAGTGTATATATATATATATATATATATATATATATATATATATATATACACACACATACCCAAAACACACACAGAGATATTAAAAAGTACCAATATATAAGCCAATCAATATTCATCATGAAATATATAACATCCACAGATGCAAAATTATTTATTGTACTGAGCTTGAATTTATGTACAATGTTGTTCTCCTAGGAAGCTCACACATAGGTTGAATTTTCAGTTCCAACAGAGTTTAGGAGGAGTGATCTTTTCTCACAATTTGTATCTCCAAGTCAGCCAAGTCACAAAAATATACGTGTGATACCAGGTAGGATTCTATATGTGCATATAAAAATACATGTGCTGAATAGGCTACAGAGAAAGGGAGACAAGAATTTACGTATTTGTTAACTACAAAAACCCATGGTGAACTATTTTAATTAAAAATTGACTATATTTATAACACCTACACTTTATCATGCAAAAGGCAAATCCAACTATACACCATGCCTCCTCTGAACTGTTTGTATTTCAATTCTGTTTGCATTATTTCTCTCCACCATATTAGTATTAGTAGTCAGAGTCTAGTAGGGTATGGGTTAGTGTCAGGGATTCAGTATTTTGAATTTAAAATAGGAAAATGAATCAAATGTGTTTGCAAATATGTGCTACACAAAATCTTCCTACTCTCATTCACAACAATACCTTGACACTATCTTTGCCCCAAGTAAGACAAAATAAAAGAAGAAGAGTTAGAAAATCTGTGAATACATATCAGGAATGGAACATGGTTACGAGTTCACAATCTTGGAGGTGGTAGAGGAGTTTCCAAAAGTAAGGGACAGGGTAAATACTGCACAAATATGGAGATCTGCCAGCCTAAAGACTTCTGGAGGACCTGCCTCTGAGGTTGGCCACTTGAAGTATATGTTGTTGTCAGGACCTATGGCTTCCTTTCTAGTGAGACCACCAAAGCTGGGTCTCCATCTATGTGACCTGCAGAACATGGTTTCTTATTTTCCAAAGAACGTGAGGCAGCAAGGCTGAATTCTCTCTTTGTAAGAAAACTCTTGCCACTGAAGGCTAAGTGTGGCCCCGTGTGGACTGTGAAGCCATTTGGTCATCCTCCACTTTTCATGGTCTTCTTGCTGCTGCACTGGGAGTTTGGTATTGGCTTTAGGAAATACAAGTAATTCAACTGGGTCACAGTGCTGGAGGGAGATCTGTCACGTGTTGTGCGTCAGGGTCTGCAGGAGAGTGCACCAACCAGGCTTCTATCCCACATAGCTTTCCCCCTTGACCATAGCAACCTGATTCTGAACATTGCCCTGAAACATCTCCATTCAACAAGATGCCTTTACATACAAGGGTCTGCTGGCTGCACCATGTCAGTTACAAGCCTTTTGGCAGATCCATATGACCCCACCACAGAAGTTTTATCACAGACCTGCAAAACACTCCTCTAGGCCCACTACTCGGCAGACTTTAACTTATTTGCATCACTGTTCTACACCATTTTCATGAAACCCAGTCAATCAAGGCACTGTCTGGTACACTCATGATCAGCAACAGGAAATCCAAAGTGTATCCAGTGTCACCTGGTGGTGGGAATTTCATATTTTTATGATGTTTATCTAGCCATTTTTCAAAGATGAGGTTGGAGGCACTGTGGGATTTAATTCATTCTGGAAACATTAAATGGTGAGAAAGCCCATTTCAATGAAAGATCTGGAGAACTCTCACAGCAAGACTTCCCAAAGAGTGGCCAAAAGATCAAATGAAGCCAGGCCCATTGAGGTCTGCAATGTGAGGTCCATGTGTGTTTTTACTCTCAACTATGGCTGTCAAGTCTTTCAGAATAAAATCATGTGATATTCTGGCTCAGATTCCCAGTGCTCTGTGGGAAGCCCCCTGGGCCTAGATCTCAGTTTCCAAAGGCCACTACCATGCGTGGCCTCCAAAAATCCCAACACAATTCGTGGCAATACATCTCTGCAGTCATTTCCAGAACTCAGGCTCTAAGAAGACTCACACCAGAGTTCAAGCCAAGGTGGACCCAGTCATCTCTTCCATCAGCCAAACAAATGACCACAATTAAAACCAAAACACTCCCACATGGCTCTCAACTACTTCCACATAGACACTCATCATAACCTCTGGCTGGAAGTTTCCATGAGGGGCGCAGCTGAAGACAGTATCCAAAATATGCTCCCTACCCTCAGTTGTCTAAAGTCAGGGTGGCTTGACAACCTATCTGTGAACAAGGAGTGATCAAATAGGCCTGCCATTAATACTGCTCTGCTTCTCCAATTTGAGCCTAATGTCTGTGGGGTTTAGATTCTTTATGTGAATTGGAGTCATGAGAAAATACAAGCACCTATGGGCTTGCCTCTGCAGGGCTTTGAAAAACTTTTTGAACCAAAGGATACCTATTCTCACTTGATGGAAGTCAGGAACTTTACAGAGGAAGGCGAGAGACTTCATCCACAAGACTGCTCTTTTTTAATTTTGGTTTTGGATGCACACATGAGATCTTTCCTTAGATTCATCATGTGGTGAGAATCTAAGTCAAAGCCTCACACAGGGCCATGAGGCTAATTCAGACACATCCTTTTCCACGGCAATTAAGCAAAGAGCCACAGGTGATGCTCATTATTTTCCATTAGAAAACTGTTTTCTTCAGGCTTCACAAAGGGGTGGACTGAGGCAAAGACCTTCCAGACATTCAGGGCAACGGAACAATAGGTAAACAAAAGGCCCAAATCAGTGTTTCTCCACTGACACTTTACTGGTCACACTGATATCTGAGTTTTCTGAGTTCCTCTCCATTCCCTTCAGCTATCCAGTACAAGGCCATGTTACAGAGTTTGGAGGTGGTACATATCTTTTACACAAAACCATTAGCCTATTCTTGAGAGTGGCCAGAATTCAGGAAGAAAACAGGAAGTTAGGAAGATAGCAGGTGTTACCCATTCATAAGGAAAGCCGTAGTCCATTCATAATTTTGGCAGGATGAATGCTGAGAAGCTTTCTACTAGACAGAACACATCCATTGATGCATTCTCTTTTCTAATGTCTATAACCACAGACACAGTGGGATACACAAACCCACAACCACACCCACAAAGGCAACTCTTTTCTCCAAGTTGGTCTGTGACTATCCAGAGTGTCCTCTGACTGGTGGGCCATACTATGTTCCCCAAAATTGCTTGTCCTGTCTCAAATCTGCTTTCCTTTGCCAACTCTGTGAAGTAGTCAGGAGTCAGCGGTGAGCCAATACCTTCTTTATCAGGAAAGAACCATCTTCAGAGCTTCCCTGGCATTTGGCCATCCTCACATCAGTAGGTAAGTGCCGCAGCCCTGCTGGCTGGGCAAAATAACCGGAGGGGGTAACGAACAACTTGTGTAGACTGATGCAGCAGGAGTGGAAGCCATTTATTGTTGAATAAGAGCGGTATTTATACATTTTACACAGCCTATCTAATTAGCATGAATTAGATACAGCAGTCAAACAATAAGGAATCTCCACACTTAATGGCTCACTTTTGTTACTTCACAAACTACTCCCTCTGGCATTTTGCCAGGCGCCATCCAGACTTGTTTACAGACTCTAACATTTCTCTGGCAAAATAACAGGTGCCAACCTGACTTGTTTACAGACCTTAACATTTCCCCCTTTTGTTTAATTTAAATAAGGACCATAGTGTTTTTACAGAAACACCATAAATAACCTGCTAAAAACAGAAAAGGAGGATACAAAATGTTACAATACCAAGCCAATTGATGGCTCCATGCAAGAAGCCCTTGGAAAACTTATACCAGCAATGACACTGTTAGCAAAGATACCGAGTTACAAGTTGTTGTAGATTACAGTTTGTTGTCTCAGTCCAGATAAAGCAGTGTCTCAATAGATTAACTCAAAGTTCAGGTAAATCACAGTCCAGGTAAGTTCTCCAGGCAGCTAGCTTAAGTTGTAGTAGCAGAAACAGCGATAGCTCCGAAGTCTCCTCGGGTTCTCAGCCGAAGTTTCCTCCAGTTCTCAGCAACATTGTAAATTCTTCCAACTTTGTTTTCACCGGCACTTGGACGAAGGCAGGAACTCCGGATGGCTAAAGAAAATCCTGTAGCATTTCACTAAGAAAACAACCTTCTGAACAATTTTAGTACATTATCTCAAGGTTTTTTACATTTGAAATAAGCCTTAATAGTACTCATTACTCATCAGCCTGCAGGTGTGGGAGACCCATTGTAGTTACTGGCCTTGGAAATGATCAAAATTCAGGGATGCCAGTAGCATCTTCTGCCAGCTGTAGCATCCTGGGCAGCCCCAGATGGTCCCAGGGAGAGTCCTGGGCTCAAAATGCTTCCAGGCACAGGGAGCAAAAGCCTGCGAGACTGTGCCTCCAGGTCAGGTCTAGTTTTGGGCTCACACTGGTGATCCGCTCCCCCGGGGAAGGGGGGTGGTGAAGAGCCCGCAACTGCCTCTTGGAAAATTCTTGCTGCGCCATGACCGGCTTGGGCAGGTGGCAGCCGCCTTGTCATTTCACGCACCCTCCAGTATCGAAAAGTATTCAGTAATAGCCTTTTGCTGCAACTTTTTTCCTGATAATCCTTCTTCTTCTGAACTTTCTTTTTCTTTCTGAGTAGAGTTTCAGGGCTTTTATTAAAACATGCCCTAACTATTCTTGGTTCCACTGGGGTGCCTTTTTCTCTTATCAATTTACTTCTCACCCCTTCCATATTTTCATCACAACGACAATACAACATTTCAAGACAAAACAAGACACAAACATACTGCATCAATCTTCTCCATTTTCTCGAAATGGCCATTTTTCCTATTGCCCTATCTGCCTAGGGACGAGCAGATTGCTCCCGTCCTATCTATGGACAGAAAGCTTTTTTCATCACTTACCCGCGAGTGTCCCGGGGCTCCCCGTAACGGGCCACCATCTGCCGCAGTCCCTCTGCAGCAGAATAACCTGGGGGGTGACGAATAACTTGTGTACGTTGATGCAGCAGAAATGAGAGCCGTTTATTGTAAGATCTGAGCGATATTTATACATTTTACACAGCCTATCTCATTAGCATAAAATAGATACAGCAGTCAACCAATAAGGAATCTCCACACTTAATGGCTCGCTTTTGTTACTTCACAAACCACTCCCTCTGGCATTTTGCCAGGTGCCATCCAGACTTGTTTACAGACTCTAACATTTCTCTGGCAAAATAACAGGTGCCAATCTGACTTGTTTACAGACCTTAACAGGTAAGAAGAAAGACTGACTCTGTCTTTGGTAAATTCAAACAAGTGAGACCACTGGGACTGGGATTGGTAATGGCTCTGCGTGCCTGGCTTCCTGGATCCCAAGTTTAGAGACTTTCATCACCAAGGAAGTGAGGTGTGGTCACTTCTTTCAGGAACTGAATGAGGTCACTGCTTTGGCAACCACTTTGTCCTAACAGTTGCTTCCAAGGGTCCCATGAGATGGAGGCTGCCCCTACTTCCTGTGACACTTTCATATGTTAGAATGGTATATCAACCATACGCACCTGGGAAGAGCTTTCCACACAGGCCTGGTTTGGTCTACTCTACATTAAGAAGAGTGAGGCTGATTCAGACACATTCCTTCATCCTACCAGGTTGTTTGCCATGGAGATGTCTTTTGCCCTCTCAGGTCCTTCATAGCTGCCTACATCTTCTCCAGAGATCATTTCTGCATGTACCTTTGATGTTCTCAGCAGGTGGAAGATCCCATACATTCCTGTATTGTAAGACCAACATTGTCGCTGCTCTTCAGTAAAGTTAGATTGAGGGAACAGTGTATGATTAGTATTATTAACATCTTCGATATGGATTAGGAACCATTCTGCTGGATGAATATTGGTATTGGGAACCTGTGATATTTATAAGTATATAATGGTGAAATATATGTACGAAAACAGAAATCAAAGTAAGATTTGAAACCCAGAAGGTCATTTGTCCCTTGATTGGGATACTTAGTGTTGAATTACATTCTGCACAGATGTTTCAGATAAATCGATATACAATGGCATAGGACCTTTCACCTTGGATGATTGAATGTAGAAGAGAACATCCAGTCAAAAAGTGATAGTCGGTAGGATTAGGAAGATAGTCGGTAGGTTTAGGAAGAAGAATGAGTGTAGGATTTGGAACAAAAGTTCTTTAGAAGTAGGGTATCGCTAAGAGAGTGAATGTAAATATCAGCACATGTGACGAGGAAGTCACAATGATTAACTGGGGAAAATATGTAGGAAAGCAGATATCAATAGAGACATTACAAAATCAGGCAAAAGTATAAAGTGAGTGACAGGATTAGACATTTTCAACATGGTTGAGTTTGAATATATAATCTTTGGAAGAAACAAATATGTAGTCACCAATTGGATTTTCATTTGAGAGCATTAGGCAACCTGGACATGGATGTTTTTAGTAATCCATGTTCACTTTCCATTTAGGTTTTGTACAATCATAAGTGTGACCTTTGCTTTTTGTGTCCAGAAAATTACTGTGATAAAATGTATATGTAGATCAGGTGACATGGTTATTTCTTCCACCATTTCTGGGAGCTATATTTTGAGGACGTATAAATTAGTATTGGGGGTACAAAGAGGTGTACCTGTGTCTATGAATATAGAGATAATTCGTGAATAGACTGTACTGTGAATAAATAATATAACTGGTTCCACTATAAATAATGGATTGAATTGATATCTGAAACTAAGTAAGAAATCATATATTGATATACAACCATTCATTCCAACCAGTTATACATCTAATGGTAATATTAGTGTTATGGTTTATTGTGACGGGTTTGTGAGTTTTGCTTCAAATGTGATAATGGAAATCGAAAATAATGTGTTTGGAAAGAAGTCTCATGAAAAGAGCAGTCAAGAAACATGGAGGAATACATGTGTTCTCAAGCAGGAAGTGATTGAAATTGAAACAAATGCCTATAAATTTGCGAAATTTTGATGAAACATATATGCTATGATGTGCATAAACTGAAGAAATAGTAATGTACCAGTGTTGAATAAAAATGAACGTCAAAATGCACATCATGTCTCATAGGAGTCTACTTGCATTGATGTTTAACTGGGTCAGTTACTGTAGAAATATTAGGATTTTGCGAGGGATTAATAATGCAATTTATTTTAGCACTAGCATGCCACAGAATGTAGAGGAAAGATCAATGGATTTTTATTTATAGCACTAATAATCTAACATTTAGTGACTATTTTGGATAGTCTAAAGGCTATGTAACATATTTTTTTTTTATTTAACATTCATCAAAGCTTGGAATTTTCATAATATTTCTTCTTTTTTATTTTTTGTTTTTTCAGTTGTTGATTGACCTTCATTTTGTTTATTTGTATGTGGTGCTGAGAATAGAACCATGTGCCTCACACATGCTAGAAAAGCATGTTACCACTGAGCCACAAACCCAGCCCCTCCACTTTTTTCTTAACATCGAATATGCCTCTCCCTCTTCTTTACTCACATTCTTCCTCATTTTCCCCCTTCTCTCCCTTCCTTTTTCGTTTCCCCTCCATATCTATTTTTCTCTCATGTCATTACAAACAGTAGTATGCTATGAAATTTAAATTTAAGACTGTTTTTATAGTCATTCTTTTTCTTGAGAAAATTTAAAAATTATTAATACCTGATAGATATATTACAATACATTTATTATACATATGTATCTATATTCATGCATATGCATTACATATATTATATATATACATATATATTTAAAAGTACTTTGATTTTCCTGTTAGAAATAATATAGACCAAGTCTTTCTTAATTCTCAATTCTTCCATAATTAACATCTTACAGTGAAAATCAAATAAACATATTTAAGTAAACAGGTATCATTCTTATTTATCAATACTGATAATTTAAGGTTTTATATCACATTAAGCTGTAATATGGCATATTAACTCTTATGAATTAGAGAAATTTTATTTGAACAACCTATAATTTAAGGACCATATGCGCTGACATTTTAAATGGCTTTCTTGTGATTTCAATTTCTATCAATTTTGTATTAATTGCCAAATACTTATTTTAGTACTTTTCATGTTCATAATTGATATAAAGTCAATTGTTTAATTCTTCTTGTAAGTAGTTACTTATTACAGTAGGGACATTATTAATAATACTACATCTTTATAAGAAAAATGGTACAAATTTATTTTCATGCAAAATTAAGAATAATTGCATGCTCTAAATGTTTGATTGTTGATACATATAACAAAGAGCTTTTGATGAGTCTCTTCCCCAGTAAAACATAAAATGCAAAGATATAGTTAGGTTTGTATGTTCAAATAAAGATAAGAAAAAATACACATTATCAGCTAGAAACTATTAAATAAAAGATAAAAAGAACAATCCAACACATTGTACGAACTTGTCAGATGAGGAAGTATTCTGGAAGAATAGCCTAAGACTAGACCTTGTCCATGACAAAATATTCACGAAAAAAATGAAATATGCAAAGTGTAGAAAATGCTATGAATTTTTCATGAAGTTAGGTGAATTATCCTTTAATCTCAATTTATGTGCATTTTCTGGTAAAATAAATTTGTGATATTTACAACTACACAAAACAAAGTTTCTGCATAGCAAAATGAATACATCTGAACCCATTTTTAGCTGATTTCTTCCCACTAAATTTTAAACCTTTATTTATTTATTTATTTTTATTGGTTGTTCAAAACATTACAAAGCTCAAGATATATCATCTTTCATACATTTGACTCAATTGGGTTATGAACTCCCATTTTTTCCACAAATATGAATTGTAGAATCACATCGGTTACACATTCACATTTTTACATAATGGCATATTAGTGACTGTTGTATTCTGCTACCTTTCCTATCCCCTACTATCCACCCTCTCCTCCCCTCCCATCTTCCCTCTCTACCTCATCTGCTATTGTTCAATTCTCTCCATTGTTTCCCCCCCACTTCCCCTCACAACATCTTATATGCAATTTTGTGTAACATTGAGGGTCTCCTACAATTTTCATAAGCTTTCCCTTTTCTCTCCCTTTCTCTCCCCCCCCATTCGTCTTTGTTTAATGTTAATCTTTTCCTCATGCTCTTCCTCCCTGTTCTGTTCTTATTTGCTCTCTTTATATCAGAGAAGACATTTGGCATTTGTTTTTTAAGGATTGGTTAGCTTCGCTTAGCATAATATACTCTAATGCTCCATTTCCCTGCAAATTCTATGATTTTGTCATTTTTTGTGCTGTGTAATACTCCATTGTGTATAGATGCCACATTTTTTTTATCCATTAATCTATTGAAGGGCATCTAAGTTGGTTCCACTGTCTAGCTATTGTGAATTGTGCCGCTATGATCATTGATGTGGCAGTATCCCTATAGTACGCTCTTTTAAGATCCTCAGGGAACAGTCCAAGAAGGGTGATAGCTGGGTCAAATGGTGGATCCATTGCCAGCTTTCCCAGGAATATCCATACTTCTTTCAAAATTGGCCTCACCAATTTGCAGTCCCACCAGCAGTGTACAAGTGTACCTTTTTCCTGACATCCTCGCCAACACTTATTGTTGTTTGACTTCATAATGGCTGCTCATCTTACTGGAGTAAGATGGTATCTTAGGGTGGTTTTGATTTGCATTTCTCAGACTGCTAGAGATGGTGAGCATTTTTTCATGTACTTGTTGATTGATTGTATGTCCTCCTCTGTGAAGTGTCTGTTTAGGTCCTTGGCCCATTTATTGATTGGGTTATTTGTTATCTTATTGTTTAATATTTTGAGTTCTTTGTATATTCTAGATATTAGGGCTCTATCTGAAGTGTGAGGGGTAAAAATTTGTTCCCAGGATGTAGGCTCTCTACCTCTCTTATTGTTTTTCTTCTTGAGAAAAAACTTTTTAGTTTAAGTAAGTCCCATTTGCTTATTCTTGTTATTAAATCTTGGGCTATTGATGTCTTATTAAAGAATTTGGAGCCCGACCCCACAGTATATAGATCGTAGCCAACTTTTTCTTCTATGAGATGCAGTGTCTCTGATTTGATATCTAGCTCCTTTATCTATTTTGAGTTAACTTTTGTGCATGGTGAGAGAACGGAATTCAGTTTCATTTTGTTGCATATGGATTTCTAATTTTCCCTGCACCATTTGTTGAAGATGCTATCCTTCATCCATTGCATGTTTATAGCCACTTTATCAAATATAAGAAAGTTGTAATTTTGTGGATTGGTTTCTCTGTCCTCTATTCTATATCATTGGTCCACCTGCCTGTTTTGGTACCAGTACCACACTGTTTTTGTTACTATTGCTTTGTAGTAAAGTTTGAACTCTGGTATTGCTATACCTCCCGATTCACACTTCCTGCTTAGAATTCCTTTTGCTATTCTGTGTCTTTTGTTTTTCCATATGAATTTCATGATTGCTTTATCATTTCTACAAGAAATGCCGTTGGGATTTTGATTGGCATTGCTATAAACCTGTAGAGAACTTTGAGTAATTTCGCCATTTTGATGAATTTGGTTCTGCCTATCCATGAACAGGGTACATTTTTCCATCTTCTAAGATCTTTTTCTATCTCTCTCTTTAGGGTTCTGTGGTTTTCACCTCTTTTGTTAGGTTGATTTCCAAGTATCTTATTTTCTTTGAGGATATTGTGAATGGAGTGGGTTTCCTCATTTCCATTTCAGAAGTTTTGTTGCTGATATACAGGAATGCCTTTGATTTATGCGTGTTGGTTTTATATCCTTAATTTATTAACTCTAGCAGTGTCTTTGTAGACCCTTTTGGGTCTGTTAAATATATTACCATGTCATCCACAAATAGTGATAATTCAAGTTCTTCTTTTCCTATTTTTATGCCTTTAATTTCTTTTGTCTGTCTAATTGCTCTGGCTAGTATTTCAAGAACTAAATTGAATAGAAGTGGTGATAGAGGGCATCCCTGTCTTGTTCCAGATTTTACAGGGAATGCCTTCAGTTTTCTCCATTTAGGATGATCCTAGCCTGAGGATTAGCATATATAGCTTTTACAATGTTGAGGTAAGTTCCTGTTATCCCTAGTTTTTCTAGTGTTTTGAACATAAAGGGATGCTGAACTTTGTCGAATGTTTTTACTACATCTATCGAGATGATCATATGTTTCTTGTCTTTAAGTCTATTGATGTGGTGAATAGCATTTATTGATTTCCATATATTGAACCAGCCTTGCATTCCAGGGATGAATCCTACTTGATCATGGTGCACAACTATTTTGATATGCTTTTGTATTCAATTCACACGGATTTTATTGAGAATTTTTGCATCCAAGTTCATTAGAGATATTGGTCTGTAGTTTTCTTTTTTGAAGTGTCTTTGTCTGGTTTTGGGATCAGGGTGATTTTGGACTCCGAGAATGAATTTGGAAGAGCTCCTTATTTTTCTATTTCTTGATATAGCTTGAAAAGTATTGGCATTAATTCTTCTTTGAAGGTTTTGTTGAACTCCGCTGTATACCCATCAGGTCCAGGGCTTTTTTTGGTTGGTAGTTTTTTGATGGCTTCTTCTATTTCTTCCTTTGTTTTTGGTCTGTTTAAATTGTGTGTGTCTTCCTGACTGAATCTGGGCAGATCGTATACCTTAAGAAATTTATCGGTATTTTAACTATCTTCTATTTTATTGGAATATAGGGTTTCAAAATACTTCCTAATTATCTTCTGTATTTGTGTACTGTCTGTTGTGATATTGCCTTTTTCATTCCGTATGTTAGTAATTTGAGTTCTTTCTCTTCTTCTCATCCTTAGCATGGCTAAGGGCCTGTAAATCTTATTTATTTTTTCAAAGAACCAACTTTTAGTTTTATCAATTTTTTCAATGTTTTTTTTTGTTTCAATTTCGTTGATTTCTGCTCTAATTTTAATTATTTCTTGTCTTCTACTACTTTTGCTGTTGTTTTGCTCTTCCTTTTCTAGGTTTTTGATGTGTACTGTGAGTTTATTTATTTGTTGTTTTATTCTTTTTTTGAGGAAAGAACTCCAAGAAATGAATTTCCCTCTTAAAACTGCCTTCTTTGTGTCCCATAGATTCCAGTATGTTATGTCTGTATTGTCATTTTATTCTAAGAATTTTTTTATCTCCTCCTTTATGTCTTCTGTAACCCATTGATCATTCAGTAGAATATTGTTCATTTTCCATGTGATGTAGGATTTTTCCTTCCTTCTTTTCTCATTGATTTCCAGTTTCATTCCATTATGATCAGATATGGTGCATGATATTATCTCCACACCTCTATATTTACTAAGAGTTGCCCAATGGCATAATATATGGTCTAACTTGGAGTAGGATCCATGTGCTGCTGAGAATAAAGTGTATCCACTTGATGATGGTTGATATATTCTATATATGTCGGTTAAGTCAAGGTTATTGATTGTGCTGTTTAATTCTATAGTTTCTTTATTGAGTTTTCTTAGAGGATCTGTCTAATGGCTAGAGCGGTGTGTTGAAGTCACCCCTAATTATTGTGTTGTAGTCTATTTGACTCTTGAACTTGAGGCGAGTTTGTTTTATGAGCATTGCAGCTCAATTGTTTGGTGCATACCAATTGATAATTGTTATGTATTGTTGGTGGATGGTTCCTTTTAACAATATATAGTGTCCTAGTTTATCCCTTTTGATTAACGTAGGTTTGAAGTTGATTTTATATGATATGAGTATGGCCACTCCTGCTTGCTTCTGAGGGCCATGTGCGTGGTATGATTTTTCCCAACCTTTCACTTTCAGCCTGTGTATGTCTTTACCTATCATATGAGTCTCCCGAAGGCAGCATATTGTTGGATTTATTTTTTTGATCCAGGTTACTAGCCTATGTCTCTTGATTGGTGAGTTTAGATTTTTAACATTTAACGGTACAATTGAAATATGATTTGTACTTCCAGTCATGTTTATTTATTTATTTATTTTAATTTGGGTAGTTTTTACTTTTTGGTTATTTTCTTTCCCCTTTACTGAGATACCTCCCGCTGTTAGTTTTGGGCACTATTTTTCAATTCCTCTTCTTGTAGTATTTTGCTCAAAATGCTTTGCAGTGCTGGTGTTCTGTCTGCGAATTTTTTAGCATTTGTTTATCAGGAAAGACTTAATTTCATTGTCAAATCTGAAGCTTAATTTTGTTGGATACAGTATTCTTGGTTGGAATCCATTATTTTTCAGTGTTTGAAATACATTGTTCAAAGATCTTCTAGCTTTCAAAGTCTTTCATGAAAAATCAATTGTTAACCTAATTGGTTTACCCCTGAATGTTATCTGCCTACTTTCTCTCGTAGCTTTTAATATTCTCTCCTTGTTCTGTATGTTTGCTATCTTCATAATTATATGTCTTGGAGTTTGTCTATTATGGTTTTGAATGTTTGAGGTCCTGTAGGCTTCCAGGATATGGCAATCCATTCCATCTTTCATCTCTGGGAAGTTTTCTAGAATTATTTCATTTAATATGTTGTCCATTCATTTAGTTTGAATCTCTATGCCTTCTTCTATCCCGATGACTCCCAATTTTGGTTTTTTTATGACATCCCATATCTCTTGAATAGTTGCTCATGGGATTTAAGCATGTTTTCTGTGTTGACTATATTATTTTCAAGTTGAAAAACTTTGTCTTCATTATCTGATGTTCTGACTTCTACTTGATCTAGTCTATTTGTAATATTCTTGTTTGAGTTTTTAATTTGGTTAATAGTTTCCTGCATTTCTAGAATTACTGTATGATTTTTTAAAAGATCTCTATCTCCTGGTAAAGCTTGTTCTTTGCCATTTGAATTTGTTTGTTTAATTCATTTTCAAAATATACTTTTATTGCTTTGACTTGCTGCCTCATGTCTTCTCTATTATTCCTTTCCATCTGAGTTAGGTATGACTTAAGTTTTTTCCCTATCCCACTTTCTGATGCTTCTAGGTTCTCCTGTAGTATTAAGTTATCCTTCATTGTTTGTACACCTTTTTTTCCCTGTTTTTTTCATGATGTTCACATTATTTTCCAGCTCTATTTGATTGCTGTGTTTCTGCTCTCTTCTATAGATTTGTTATGGGTTTATATATCTCTGTTTTCTCTCCTTTGTGTTGGTAGACTATGCCTGCTTAAGTGGATTCCGCTGTTAAGGAATTCTGATGGCCGAGCTCCAGTGATGTCACCTCTCTGCTGTGGTGGGCCCCAGGCTCCTTGCCGGAGTGTCCGAATTGGGTAGTGGACTGGATTGTCTCTGGTTGGTTTCAGCTCCCGGTCGCTGGCAGGCCGGCAGTCTCCAGCCACCCAGTAGCGTGGGCAGTGGGTGGGCTGTTGCCGGCGGGTGGGTGATCTCTAGCCACACAGTTGCGTGTTCGGTCGCCGGCAGGCGCGCGTTCTCCAGCCGTCAAGACATGCCGTCAGCAGGTGGGCTGGCGCCAGCAGGAAGGTGGTCTCCAGTTGCCCAGTCACACTGGCAGCAGGCCGGCGTTCTCCAGCCACCCAGTCAGGAGGGCCTGGCCTCTAGTCCCCTGGTTTATCCTGCTAGTCCTGATTTCTCCTGCTAGACCAAATTTCTCCTGAGTGATGCTTCTCGGCAGCTCAAACTGTTCTCTGGGTTTGCCGTTTGTTGGGTGGGGAGGGTGTCTATTGGGAACCCTGGAACTCTATCGTTTTTATCTTTTCCGCTTGCCCCTCGCCCCGCACTGGCTAGACAAGTTTCATTTTTGCCGCTGATGGGAAGGGGAGATGAAGGTCAGGTGCCTCTAGTTTTCCCCCAGTCTTTATGCAGACTTGCTCTGATTATCCCTCCCCCAAAACCCTAGGAGAGATTTTATGCGAATTCCCCTCTGTATGTGAGATGAGCTGAGAAACACACACCTGTTTTATTGTTGCAATCTGTCGGGGTGTGGTGGTGGTTACTTCAGCTCTCCAAGATGGTGGCTGTTGGTTTCCATTGTGGAGTTTCCACTTTGGGGGATAGAAATGTACTGCTAACTTCCCCGTCTGAAATCCCGAATTCAGCTGGGGGCTCAGTGGATGCTCAGCCAGCAGGATTTCACAGAATCCACAGCAACGTTTCTCCCTGCTTGCTGGTCGCTTCTCGGTGGTGCCTCACCATTTGTTGACACGGGGCAGGTCACACGGATCAATCAGAATGGATCTCCGGTTGCACAAGTGGCTTGTGTTTGAGACTCAATTACCAGACCTCGGTATTGGAAATCATTCTTCTAGGTTTCGGTAAACACCCATTTTCCTGTAAGATCCTAACAAGATAGATTTTCATCATTCTAACTCGTTATTCACCTGCGCAGTGGCAGGGTACACTGGGTGTGATACACTGTCTTCACAGCCATCTTGCAATGCCGAAATATTAGGATTTGGATGCACCATTTACTGAAAACTGTTTCAATACTAGGAAAAAATATGTATTTCAGGTGGATGAATATTTCTGAGAATAATTTTTTAAAAAGTGGATTATAAATCCACATACATGAATATGAATGAATTTAGGGAGTGCATAATAAGACACAAATATTTCATATTTTGAAAAATCTGGAGAGTATATATATACATATACACACACACACACAGAGACATTAAAAACTAGCAATATATATGCCAATCAAAATTCATCATGAAATACATATCATCCACAGACCCAAAAATATTCATATACTGAACATGGATTTATGTATAATGTTGTTCAACTAGGAGGCTTACCCATAGGTTGAATTTTCAGTTCCAACAGCATTTAGGAGGAGTGATCTCTTCTCACAATTTGTATTTGCCAAGTCAGTCACCTCACAAAAATGTAGGTGTGATACCAGGTACGATTCTATATGTGCATATAAAATTACATGTGCTGAATAGGCTACAGAGAAAGGGAGACAGGAATTCACATATTTGTTAACTTTCAAAACACACGGAGAACTATTTCAACAAAAAAATTGACTAGATTTATAACTCCTACCCTATATAATGCAAAAGGCAATTCCAACTATAAACCATGCCTCTCCTGAACTGCTTGTATTTCTATTCTGTTTGGGTTATTATTCTCTATCATATTACGATTAGTAGTCAGAATCTAGTAGGGTAGGGGTTAGAGTCAGGGATTCAGTATTTCGAATGGAAAATTGGAAAATGAATCCAATGTGTATGCAAATATGTGCTACACAAAATCTTCCCACTCCTCCAGAACAATAGCTTGACATTATCTTCGCCCCAAGTAAGACATAATTAGAGAAGAAGAGTTAGCAAATCAGTGAATACTTATCTGGAATGGAATATGCTAAGGAGTTCACTACCTTGGAGGTGGTAGAGGAGTTTCCAAAAGTAAGGGACAGGGTGAACACTCCACAAACATGGAGCTCTGCTGGCCTAAAGACTTCTTGAGAAATTGCCTCTGAGGTTGGGCACTTGAAACATATGTTGTTATCAGGAGCTTTAGCTTCCTTTGTAGTGAGATCATCAAAGCTGGGTCTGCACCTATGTGACCTGTAAAACATTGTTTCTTATTTTTCAATGAACATGAGAAAGCAATCCTGAATTTGATCTTTGTAGGTAACCTGTGGCCACTGGGTTCTAAGTGTCTCCCTGTGTGGACTGTGAAGCCATTTTTTCATCCTCCAATTTTCATGGTGTTTCTTGCTGCTACAATGGGAGTTTGGTATTTGCTTCATGAAATACACGGAGTTCAACTGGGACACAGTGCAGGAGGGAGTTCTGTCACGTGTGGTATTTCAATTTCTGCAGGAGAATGCACCAACCATGCTTCTATATCACATAGCTTGCCCCATTGACCATAGCAAATCGATTCTGAACATTGCCCTGAAACCTCTCCATATAACAAGATGCCTTTACTTAGAAGGGACTGCTGGCTGCACCATGTCAGTCACACGCCATTTGGAAGCCAATGGCAGATCCACATGGCCCCACTACAGATGTTTTATCACACACCTGCCTACCACTGCTCTAGGCCCACTAATCATCAGGCTCCAACTTATTGGCATCTCTGTTTTACACAATTTTCATTAAAACCAGTCAATCAAGGCACTATCTGTTATACTCATGATCAGCAACAGGACATCCAAAGGTTCTCCTGTGCCAGCTGGTCATGGAAATTTCAAAAATTTCATGGTATTTTTCTAGCCATATTTCAACAATGAAAGTGGAGGCACTGTGAGTTTCAGTTCATTCCAGAACCATTAATGTTGACGAAGCTCATTTCAATGAAAGCTCTGGAGAAATCTCACAGGCAATGCTTCCCAAAGAATGGCCAAAAGGTCAAATGAAGCCAGTCCCATTGAGTTATACAATGTGAGGTCCATGTGTCTTTTGACTCTCAACTATGGCTGCCAAGTCTTTCAGAAGAAAATTATGTGATATCTTGGCTGTGATTCCCAGTGCTCTGTTGAAAGCCACCCTGGGCCTTGATCTCAGTTTCCATGGGCGACTTTCATGCATGGCCTCCTAAAATCCCAACACAATTAATGGCAATACTTTTCTGAGGTCAGTTCCAGAACTCAGTCTCTAAGGGGAAAAACACCAGAGTTCATGTCAAGGTGGGCCCAGTCATCTCTTCTAACCACCACACTAACAACCACAATTAAAACCAAAATACTCCCACATGGCCCTCATGTTCTTTTATATAGACACTCATCATAACCTATCGCTGGAATTTTCCACGAGGGGCAAAGCCCAAGACAGTCTCCTAAATAATCTCTCTTGCCCCTAATTTGCCTAAATTCATGGTGGCCTGCACACCATTCCTGTGAACAAGGAGTGTTCAAATAGGCCTGCTGTTAATACTTCTCTGCTTCTCCAATTTGAGGCGTATTCACTGTGCAGTTTGGATTCTTTATGTGAATTGTAGTCACGGGAAAACTCAAGCAATTATGGGCAAGCCTCTTTAGGGCTTTGAAGAAATGATTTGGCCCAAAGGATCCCTATTCTAACTTGATGGAGGTCAGGAACCTCACAGAGAATGGGGAGAGACTTCATCCACAATAACTGCACTTTTGGCCATTTTTGTTTTGGATGCACACATGTGATGTTTCTTTAGATTCTTCAGGGGTTGAGAATCAAAGCCACGGCCTCACACAGGGCGAAGAGGCTGATTCAGACACTTCCATTTCCAAAGGAATTAAGCAAATATCCACAGGTGATGTCCATTCATTTCCATTTGAACCTGTTTTCTTCAGGCTTCACAAACAGATGTCTTGAGGCAAAGACCTTCCTGACATTCAGGGCAACAGAACAATAGGTAAGCAAAAGGCCCAAAGCAGGGTTTCTCCACTGAGACTATCATGGTCACACTTATATCTGAGTTTTCTGAGATGCTCGACATTCCCTTCAGCTATCCAGTACATGGCCATGTCACAGGGCTTGGAACTGCTACATATCTTGGACACAAAACCATGAGCCTATTCTGGAGAGTAGCCAGAATTCATGAAGAATGCAGGAATTTTGGAAGATACCACATGTTGCCCATCGATAAGGCAAGCTGAAATCCATTCATAAATTCGGCAGGATGAATGCTGGGAAGCTTTCTACTAGACAGGACACAACAATTGATGCATTCTGTTTTCTAATGTCTAAAACCATGGACACAGTTGGATACACAGACATAGAAACACTTGCTTGCCAAACGACTTACTATAAACAGTTTACTCCAAACCAAACAAACCGCCTTTCCTACCTATTCTCAGAACATGAAACAAAACCACAAACCCACACCGACAACCACAGAGGCACCACCTTCTACAAAGTATGTCTGTGACTATACAGAGTGTCTTCTGAGTGGTAGGCCAACTTATGTTCCCCGGAAATCACCAACTCTGTGAACTTGTCAGGAGCCAGCGGTGAGCCACTATCTGCTTTCTCAGGAAAGGCCCCTCTTCTGAGTTTTCCTGGCAGTTGGCAATCCTCATATCTGTAGGTACCATGAAAGACTGACTCTGTCCTTGGTAAATCCAAACAAGTGAGCCCACTGGGACTGGGACTGGGACAGGCTCTTGGTACCTTGCTTCCTGGATCCCAAGTACCGAGAGTTCCATCACCAAGGAAGTGAGGTGAGGTCACTTCCTTCAGGAACTGAATGAGGTCACTGCTTTGGCAACCACTTTGTCCTAACAGTTGCTTCCAAGGGTCCCATGAGATCGAGGCTGCTCCTACTTCCTGTGACACTTTCACAAGTTAGAATGGTATATCAACCATAGGCACCCAGGAACAGCTCTCCAAACAGGACTGTTTGTGTCCATCTTCTCTACATTATGAACAGAGAGGCTGATTCAGACACAACCCTTCATCCTGACCAGGTTGTTTGCAATGGAAGATGACGTTTGCTCTCTCAGGTCCTTCATGGCTGCCTACATCTTCTCCAGGGATTACTTCTTCATGGACCTTTGAGTTTTACAACAGGTGGAAGATTCTCTACATTCCTGTATTGTAAGACCAACTCGGTCCCTGCTCTTCTGTAAAGTTAGATTGAGGGAACAGTGTATGGTTAGGGTTAATAACAGGTTCGATTTGGGTTAGGAATTATTCTAATTGATGAATAACGGTATTGGGAACCTGTGATATTTATAAGAATATATAGGTGAAATATAAGTATGAAAACAAAAATCTAGGTAAGATTTGAAGCCCAGAAGGGAATTGCGCTATTGATTGGGATACTTAGCTTTGATATACGTTCTGCACAGGTGTTTCAGATAAATCGATAATCAATGGCATAGGACCTTGTACCTTGGATGATTGAATGTAGAAGTGAACATCCACTAGAACAGGGATAGTCGGTAGGATTAGGAAGATATTCGATAAGTTTCAGAAGAAGACTGAGTACAGGATTTGGACCAAAACTTCTTTAGCAATAGTGTATTGGGTAGAGAGTGAATGTAAATGTTAGCACACGTGAAGGGTCAGTCACAATGGTGAACTGGGGAAAATATTTAGGTAAGCAGACATCAATAGAGACATTAGGAAATCAGGCAAAGTATAAATTGAGTGATAGGATTAGACATTTGCAACAGGGTTGAGGTTCAAAATATAGTCTTACGAAGAAACAAATATGTAGTCACCAATAGGATTGACATTTGAGAGCATTAGGCACACTGGACATGAATGTTTTCAGTAATCTATGCTCACTTTCCATTTAGGCTTTGATACAATCATAAGTGTGACCTCTTCTTTTTGTGTCCAGAATATTACTGTGATAAAATGTATATGTCGATTAGGTGACATGAGTATTTCTTCCACCATTTCTGGGAGCAACATTTTGAAGATGAAAAAATTAGTATTGGGGTTACAAAAAATTTACTCTGTGTCTATGAATATAGAGATAACTCATGAATAGACGATACTGTGATTAAATATTATAACTTGTTCCAACTTTAAATATTGGATTGAATTGATATCTGAAAATAAACAGGAAATCGTATATTTATATGCAATCATTCATTCCAACCAGAAATACATCTAATGGTAATATTAGGGTAATGGTTTATCATGAAGAGTGTGTGAGTTTTTCTTCAAAATGATTATGGAAATCGAAAAAAAAAGCGTTTGGAAAGAAGTCTCATGGAAAAACAGTCAAGTAACCTAGAGGAATACATGTGTTCTGAATCAGGAAATGATTGAAAGTGAATCCAAATCCTATAAATTATTGAAGTTGTTGATGAAATATATATACTATGATGTGTATAAACTGAACAAATAGTAATGTACCAGTGTTGAATAAAATGAACTTCAAAATAGACATCATATCCAAGAGAAATCTAGTTGCATTGATGTTAAACTGGGTCAGTTACCGTAGAAATATTAGGATTCTATGCACCACTCACTGAAGTTAGTTTTCAGTACTAAGAAACAAATATGTAATTGAGGTGGATGAATATTTCTGAAAATAATATTGTGAAAAGTTGATTATAAATCCACAAACATGAACATTAATGAATTTAGGTAGTATATGTAAGACACATATATTTCATATTTCGAAATATTTGGAGAGTGTATATATATATATATATATATATATATATATATATATACACGCACACAAACACAACACACACACAGACAATAAAATGTAGCAATATATATGCCAATCGAAATTCATCATGAAATATATATCATCCACAGATGCAAAAATATTTATTTTACTGAACATGGATTTATGTATAATGTTGTTCTACTAGAAGGCTCACCCATAGGTTGAATTTTCTGTTCCAACAGCGTTTAGGAGGAGTGATCTCTTCTCACAATTTGTATCTTCCATGTCAGCCACCTCACAAGAATGTACGTCTGATACCAGGTAGGATTCTATATGTGCATATAAAAATACATGTGCTGAATCGGCTACAGAAAAAGGGAGACAGGAATTCACATATTTGTTAACTTTAAAAAAACATGGAGAACTATTTCAATTAAAAATTAACTAGATTTATAACACCTACCCTATATCATGCAAAAGGCAAGTGCAACTATACACCATGCCTCCTCTGAACTGCTTGTATTTCTATTCTGTTTGGGTTATTTTTCTCCATCATATTAGGATTTGTCATCAGAGTCTAGGAGGGTATGGGTTAGTGTCAGATGGCCTGGCCGGCAGGACACATCAACTTGGGTGTCGATCCTAGTTGGGGAGGAATGAAGGGACAAGAGACATGAGAGATGACAGCAAGACAGGAGTTCTGATCATGCTGCAAACTTTTCTTATTCTCAGAGGGTATTTATATGCTGTGGATGGGAAAGCTCTCTTATCGGCAGTTGCTGGATGTCTTCACAGGGTGAGATAACCTCAGGATGTTTCAGGAAGACAGATGGTAGCCGGATGTCAAAAGGAGATACATGGCTGTGGGAAGTCTCCCAGGCAGGTTGTGTCCCAGGGGGCTGTTTCTTGTGTCAGTCTATTTTTTGAAGGAGAACTTCCTTCTAGCCCCAGACATCTCCCCTTTTCTTATATAAAATATTCGACCATACATTACAGGCCATGGATTTAGGGGGTGAGAGTGGCTCTGTTTCTCTAGGATGCCTTAGAATATCTCCTGATTCGAGCGAGCACCTTTCCTAGGAGATTTCGTGTTGGCTTTGGTATGTTTTTGTAGGAGACGTCTTTGAGGGGATAGCATGCCAACCGCCATGCACCAGAGCGTGTCATTCAGAGGTCTTGTGTTTGGGGATCCGTGGATCCATCCTCCTGCAGACCTTCCTGGACCCTCCGTTATTATGGCCTAACGTCCTCATTCCAAGGGTGTGTCCTCCCCCAAGCGGAGGGGCCCATGGAGAACGAACCCTTATTGCAAGATTAGAAGATGGTTGGTAAGAGCTGTTACTTATAGTTTTTTGTAAGAAAGAGAGATCTGTGGGGATGTAAACTTAATAAGCCTGTGAGAAGGGTTGAACATTCTTTTAAATGTTGGCAGTGCTGTCTTCCATCTCCAGACCATGATAGTGGACCTGTATGGGCTTAGAGGCCAAAATATTAATCTGTTCTTTAATAAATTGTACCAGCCTGTTTATAATGCAGGGGCCTATGAACACCATTAAAAGTAAACCCAACAAAGGACTAATAGGGGAAGAAGGTAGGGTAGAAATCCATTATGCCCAGTCCAGAGGAGATTTTCAAATAGTTCCCTTTGTCTCTTTTCTAGATCTTCTTGAAGCTGCTTAATTTTAATGCTTACTATGCCTGATTCATTGGCATAAAAGCAGCATCGTTCCCCTAAGGCTAAGCAAATACCTCCCTGGTTACCTGTCAGCAAATCTAAGCCTCGTCTATTTTGAAGGAACACTTCTGCCAGGGAATCTATTTGGTCCTGCAAATCTTTAATGGTTCCTGATAAAGTTTGTACATAATTTATAAGTTGTTGAGACAGGCGATGGTAAGAGTGAATAGCCGTGCCTAAGCCACTGTACCTGTGCCCACAGCAGCTGTTATTCCAAGGCTGGCAATGAGTGGTGAAGCCTGTATTGCCCACCTATGTCTTTTGACTAAAGTGTCTAGACTAGAAATTGGTAGAGGTCCATCTCCTGGGACAATAGTTATATCAGGGAGTAATAAAGAAAGAACACAACCAATGGTCCAATTCACTGGAAGCCTGGGAAGGCCGAATTTCCTCCTTACATAAAAACTGTGCCATTGGAGGGACAAAGAGATGGGGTGGGTGAGGAATAATTTTATACTGTTGAGCAATTTCCAAAGGAAGTAAGTCCAACATCAATATCATAGGTATTATTCTGCATCGCGCCTAAAAGACATAATGTAAAAATGCCTATAGGCTGTACTTTAAAGGGAAATCTGGGTTGGCATGTATTATCATTGTCCATGATAGAATTAATAGGAACTGCCATAGGCATGATTGCCCCTGTTGTCATGCAGAGCCAGCAATCACCAGCAAGGGTGGGGTTCGAATTATTAAGCTAGGAGAATGTAGTTTGCAAAATATCTAATGTATTGGTATCTAAACCTGGGAACTGGGATTTAGGCTACATTAAGGGATGATATGTGAGCTCAGGGATTTGGGGTTTCAAAAGTTTGATTATCTGAGGATGCTTGACAGAATAAGTGGGTCCTCCACCATCAGAGTCCCCTGTAGGGGCCTTAATGGGCCAGTAGGAAGGTTTTCCAACAGTGCCTTGGCACCCAGCTGACTGTAGCTTGGTGTATTTGCCATCTCCTCCCTGGTCAAAAAGAACAGGGGTATAATGAATAGTGGTCCCCCTGCTGCATGAGTTTTAGTTAGGGAGGCTTCAAAAAATTATTCTCCCTGTTTATTAACACAAATTGAAGCCGACGCATTACAAGAGACATGCATCGCCTGGGTATGCGTACAAGTTGCAGAACAATTTTGGAGAGCTTTACTTGTACTAGGGGGAATAATCTTTGGCTTGTTAACACATACCCATTTAGGCTGATGAACTCCTCCGAGATTATGGTCAACCTCGGCATGGAGGTAAGTCACCTTAGTCATGCAGTCAGCAGTCTGGGTCCAACTAGTGGGAGCCTCAGTCCAAAATCCTCCCTTGCATTCACAGGGGGGGGGGCAAATAGTACTCCATGATGTTGGAAGGTGGAGGTCCAAGGCCTCCGTGTTCAAACCTGTTCAGCAGAAGTGCCTTAAGCAGGATCCTTGCACAGATTGTTGGCTGTATCTAAAATGGAGGAAAATTTGTCCTCAGGGGGAGGGCCTCCGTCCCTGGGTTGAGGTAAGTAATTTACCTGTTTAACCAGGCATTCTGGTAACCATCTTGGGGATGCTTGCTCTTGGTCCAAAACACAAGCTGAGCCTCATCCCCTGTTGAGGATAGGATGTGGGCGTTTTCATTTATTTGTAATGGGATTGCACCACATAACAGGTGTGCGAACAGAATTGGACGAAGGATGCCAGTGTCTGTCTGTGGCCAAATGGCCTTCACTGTCTAGGGTAAGAAAAATAAGGGCAAATAATGCATGGTTAAGGAGATCCCTGGGAGTGGTAAATACAAGGGCGGAAGCCTTAAGACGGGATAGGCAGGTCTTTATGGTAAGCTGGGCAAGTTCCACATGCCTTGGCCCTGAGGGTTGTATGGAATTTCAGTAGTATGACAAAATTGCAAGGTAGCACAAAACTGTTTAAACTTGGCACTGGTATATGCAGGACATTTATCTGTTTTAATATGTATTGGTTTACCCATTACAAAAAAGGCTGAAACAAGATGAGAAAGGACATTTTTGGTAGCCTCTCCAGAATGTGGTGATGCAAAAATAAAGCCGCTGAAGGTATCTATAGAAACGTATATATATTTGGTTTTTCAAAAATTCAGGAAAATGAATAACATCCATTTGCTAAACCTGATTGGGCAGTAATCCTCGGGGGTTAACTCCCAAGTGTTGAATGGGGAGGGAGACAGTGCAACCAGGGCATGCTTTTACTATTTCTCATGCATGTTGCCTGGTAATTTTCCAAAGTAATCGATGGCTCTGGGAATTTGCATGGTGAAGATTGTGTAACTCCATGGCCTTTTGAATGGAGGCAACAAAAATTGGAAAGATGGAACGTGTTGCTGCATCAGCTTGGGCATTACCTTGTGTTAGAGGGCTCAGAAGGTCAGAGTGTGTCATGATGTGTCCTAAGGGAAATGGATGTTTTCTGGCCTGAATTAGCTGCTGAAGCTGGTGAAACAGAAAGGGGGAATTGGAATAAGCCTTAATGGTGGGTGAAATCTCCAGCAGGGGCACTGAATGATCAATGTATAAATGGGTTGCCTGCCATTTATCTAAGCCCTTCCATCTCCCCCTTAGTTATATATAAGCACACAGCTTTTTGCAATAAAATTGGAATTTTCTGGTGAAGTGTCTTTGCGAGGGGAGTTCTTTCATTCTGGTGCCCCGTGAGAGGATACGGGTGAGCTCTTTCCAACAAGAGCCCCGTCCCCTGCTCCGCCAAGACACTCTGCCCTAGTCTGCTCTTTTCAGACGCCAGATTTCTGCACTCACCACGGATCTGATGTAGGTAATCCTCCCCTGACCCCAGCTCGCCAACTCCCTTCAGGCTGCCACTGGTTTTGTGACCTTGATCGTCCGGCACACTCCAGACGCCTGGTAGGGGAGAGGGAATTCCTCCCACTAAGACCTTTACTAGTTGCAGTGGACCCTCTGGTGTTCCGTTTCTTTTTGGGGCATGAGGCTTCTGAGTTTACACGAGAGGCTCTATGGATTTTCCTGCTCCACTGCCGCTGCTGCTGCCGGCTAGAGTTGCTGCATCCTGTGGGGCTGCTGTGTCTGGCTGAAGCTGCCTCTCTGCTCTGGGAAAACTGAACTCCCGGCCTGGAACTGCATTCTGCCAGAGCCAGAGTTTTGTTTTCATTACTGACTTGTTCTGCTGCAGTCGAAAACTTTCCTGACGTCAGGTTGCCCTTGGCTCCAATTCCTTTTGGTTTCACAGATCACACTTCACTGGTGATGACCAGGTAGTGCCCTCTGTATTTCCTTGTGATGGCTGGTCATTTTGGGGACGCCCACCTGACCCCCGTTTGCCCTGAGCTTCCTGGAAGCCGTTCCAGCCCGGGTTTTCTCTTTGTCTTTCTCGCTTACTCCTATTCTCTCTCTCTCTCTCTCTCTCTCTCTCTCTCTCTCTCTCTCTTCCATTTCTCCCTGTGACTATGGGCACCTCTTTGTCTGCACCTGAAGACTCACCTCTCAAATGTTTAATAAAAAATCTGGCCACACTCTCCCTCACACCAGACATCAAGCCCCAACTTTTAATCAAATTCTGTACCCATGATTGGCCTACATATCCACTGGATAATGGCAATCATTGGCCACCAGAAGGCTCCTTAGATCCAAACCTCTTCCGGGACCTTTTTAACTACTTCCAGCATCTGAAAAAGTGGAGGGAGATCCCCTGCATTGAAGGTTTAAGCCTTCACACACAGCACCCTGCTCTCTGCTCCTTTTGCCCTCCCTCTCAGGTCCTCTTTGTTTGAAAACCCCTCTCTTCCCCTACTTCTATTCCTGACTTCACAGATTCTTCCTCATTCGAATGTTGCAAGTTATGTGGGATAGAAGCCTGGTTGGTGAATTCTTCTGTAGACCCTGACCCTCCACCCGTGACAGAACTCGCTCCAGCACTGTGTCCCAGTTGAACTCCTTGTATTTCATGAAGGAAATACCAAAAGCCAGTGCAGCAGCTAGAAACAACACGAAAATTGTAGGATGACCAATTGGCTTCACAGTCAAGACGGGGAGACACTTAGGCCTCCGTGGCCACAGTTTACTTTCAAAGGAAGCATTGAGCACTTCTGCCTCATGTTCTTTGGAAAATAAGAAACCATGTCCTGCAGGTCAGATAAATGAAGACCCATCTTTGATGGTATCACAACAAAGGAAGCTAAAGCTCCTGACAACAACATATATTTCAAGTGCCCAACCTCAGAGGCAGTTTCTCAAGAAGTCTTTAGGCCAGCAGAGTTCCATGATTGTGGACTGTTTATCCTGTCCCTTAATTTTGAAAACTCCTCTAAAATGCCCAAGCTTGTGAACTCCTGAGCATTTTCCATTCCAGATATGTATTCACAGATTTTCTAACTCTTTTTCTCTAATTGTGTCTTACTTGGGGTGAAGGTAATGTCAAGGCATTGCTCTGAATGAGAGTGGAAACATTTTTTGTAGCGCATATTTGCGTACACAATGGATTCATTTTCCTTTATTTTCATTTGAATTACTGAATCCATGACACTAACGCATACCCTACTAGACTCTGACTACCAATGCTAATATGATGGAGAAAAATAACCCAAACAGAATAGAAATATGAGCAATTCAGAGGAGGCATGGTGTATAGTTGGACTTGCCTTTTGCATGATAAAGGGTAGCTGTTAAAAATCTGGTTAATTTTTAATTGAAATAGTTCTCCATGTGTTTTGAAAGGTATCAAATATGTGAATTCCTGTCTCCCTTTCTCTGTTGCCTATTCAGCACATGTATTTTTATATGCACAAATAGAATCCTACCTGGTACCACACGTACATTATTGTGAGGTGGCTGACTTGGCAGATACAAATTGTGAGAAGAGATCACTCCTCCTAAACGCTGTAGGAACTGAAAATTCAACATTTACGTGAGCTTCCTAGTTGAACAACATTACACATAAATCCATATTCAGTAAAATAAATATTTTTGGATCTGTGTATGATATGTATTTCATGATGAATTTTGATTGGCATATATATTGCTACTTTTTAATATCTCTGTATGTGTTTTGTGAAAAATCTACACTCTATAGGTTATTCAAAATATGAAATATATGTGTCTTATTATACACGCCTTAATTTCATTCATGTTCATGTATGAGACCACGGCTCATGCAACAGCAAAAGACATTTATTGAGGATCCAATCCAGCATGCTGGGGCTCCGTGCTCACTCAAGAAGGGATAGCAGCCCAGATCCCCGAGCAGGGGTTGAGCAGTGCTTAAGTACACGTTTTGGGGAGTGTGAGACTTTACATACATCACAGTCTCCTTTAACAAATCATCATACACTGTGGGAAAATCAAACAACAAATCCTAACCATGATTAGTTCATTCATTGGCTTGAACACGTCAGGAGGGAGTGATAGGTCAGTTCTAAAGCGGGGTACACATTGAAATTGATTGGTTTAGGCCCTGCGATGCATATGTGCTAGGCCACACAGGGTCCTAGGTTATTAAACAACCAGGCGGTCAGGGGGAATATTTACTGGGCAGTCCAGAAATTGTCCTACAAGTTACAGGAATTTCAGGTTCTGCGTGTAGCATAGGAACGTAAAAATACCTGGTCCTTTACATTTTAAATCAGCCCTTGAAGATTAGAAACTTTAAAACACCCGGTCTTATACACTTTAACTTTTACACTTTAATTTCAATTTCTTTTACCCTTACAGATCACTCCTGGTTAAGAAGAAGGGTGTCCAAGCCACCCTGACTTTAGGCAAATGAGGGGCAAGGGAGCTTATTTTGGACACTGTCTTGGGCTGTGCCCTTCATGAAAACCTCCAGCCATATGTTATGATGAGTGTCTTTATGGAAGAAGATGAGGGCCATGTAGGAGTGTTTTGGTTTTAATTGTGGTCATTTGTGTGGCGGTTGGAAGAGATGACTTGGTCCACCAGGGTTTGAACTCTGCTCTGATACTCCTTAGAGACTGAGTTCTGGAACTGACCTGAGAGAAGTATTGCCATGAATTGTGTTGGGATTATAGGAGGCCACACATGAGATTAGCCCTTGGAAACTGAGATCTAGGCCCAGGGTGGCTTTCCACAGAGCACTGGGAATCTCAGCAAGAATAACACATAATTTTTTTACTGAAAGACTTGGAAGTCATAGTTGAGACTCAAAACACACATGTACCTCACATTGTAGACCTCAATGAGCCTGGCTTCATGTTACCTTCTGGCCACTCTTTGGGAAGCCTTGTCTGTGAAAGTTCTCCAGAGCTTTCATTGAAATGAGCTTACTCACCATTTAATGGTTCCTGAATGAATTGAAACCCACAGTGCCTCCAACATCATCCCTGAAAAATGGCTATATAAATACCATGAAATTTTTAATATTCCCATGACCAGGTGGCACTTGAGAAACTTTGGATGTCCTGTTGCTGATCATGAGTGTACCAGACAGTTCCTTGATTGACTGGTTGTCATGAAAATGGTATAGAACCGAGATGTCATAAGTTGGAGCCTGCTGAATATTGGGGCTAGAGCAGTGGACTATACCTTTGTGAATAAATATCTGTGGTGGGACCACGTGGATCGGCCATTGGCTTCCAAAATACTTGTGACTGACATGGTGCAGGCAGCAGACCCTTATATGTAAAGGCATCTTGTTATATTGAGAGGATTCAGGGCAATGTTCAGAATCCGGTTGCTATAGTCAAGGGGGAAAGCTATGTGGGATAGATCCATGTTTCAAAAATTCTCCTGAAGACCCTGACCAATCACACGTGACAGAGCTCCCTCCAGAATTGTGTCCCAGTTTAACTCCTTGTATTTCATTAAGCCAATTCCAAACTCCCAGTGCAGCAGTAAGAAACACCACAAAAAATGGAGGATGGCCAAATGGCTTCACAGACCGCACGGGGAGACACTTACCTCCAAGTGGCCACAGTTTACCAAGAAAGAGAGAATTCAGAACTGCTGTCTCATGTTCATTAGGAAATAAGGAACCATTTCCTCCAAGTCACTTAGATGCAGACCCACATTTGATGGTTTCACAACAAAGGAAGCTAAATCTCCTGACAACTTCATATATTTCATGTGCCCAAACTGAGAGGCATTTTCTCAAAGAGTCTTTAGGCCAGCAGAGCTCCAAGTTTGTGGAGTGTTTAACCTCTCCCTTACTTTTGGAAACTGCTCTACCACATCCAATGTTGTGAACTCCTGAACATTTTCAGTTCCACATATGTAATCACAGGTTTTCGAGCTCCTCTCCACTAAATGTGTCTTACTTGGAGCGAAGTTAATGTCAAGGAATTGTTCTGGACGAGAGTGGCAAGATTTTTGTGTAGCACATATTTGCATACAAATTAGATTCATTTTTCTATTTTCATTTGAAATAATGATCCCTGACACTAACACTTACCCTAATAGACTCTGACTACTAATGCTAATATGATGGATAAAAAGAAACCTAACAGAATAGAAATACAGGCCTTTCATAGGAGGCATGGTATATACTTGGATTTGCCTTCGGCTTTATCAAGGGTATGTGTTATAAATCTTGTCAATTTTTAATTGTAATATTTCTCCATGAGTTTTATATATATATACACTCTCTAGATTTTTCAAAATATGAAAAAAATGTGTCTTATTAAACACTCTCTAAATTCATTCACATTCATGTATGTGGATATATAATCAACTTTTCACAAGATTGTTCTCAGAAACATTCAACCACCTGAAATACATATTTGTTTCCTCGTCCTGAGAACTAACTTCAGTGAATGGTGCTTACAAATCCTAACATTTCTACAGTAACTGACACAGTTTATCATCAAAACAAGTAGATTCCAATGGACATGATGTGTATATTGATGTTCATTTTAATTCAACACTGGCACATTACAATTTCTTCTGTTTATGCACATCATAGGATATATATTTCCTCCACAGGTTAGCAAATATATAGGCATTTGTTTCACTTTCAATCACTTCCTGCTTCAGAACACATGTATTCCTCCGTGTTTCTTGACTGGTCTTTTCATGAGACTTCTTTCCAAACACATTATTTTCGATTTCCTTTATCACTTTTGAAGCAAAACTGAAACAGACTTCATGATAAACCATCACTGTAATATCATCATTAGATGTATAACTGGTTGGAATGAATGATTATATATCAATAAAAGATTTTTTATACATTTTCTGATATCAATTCAATACATTATTTAAAGTGTAACCAGTTATATTATTTATTCACAGTATTGTGTATTCATGCATTATCTCTATATTCATAGACACAGGGTACACCTCGTTGTACCCCCAATACTAATTTATACATTTTTAAAATATTGCTCCCAGGAATGGTGGAAGAAATACTCATGTCACCTGATCTACATATGCATGTTATCACAGTAATATTCTGGACACAAAATGCAAAAGTCACACGTATGATTGTACCAAAGCCTAAAGGGAAACTGAACATGGATTACTAAAAACATCCATGACCAGGTTGCCTAATGCTCTCAAATGTCAATCCTATTGGTGACTACATATTTGTTTCTTCATAAGATTATATATTCAACCTCAAAACTGTTGAAAATGTTTAATTTTTTCACTCACTTGATGATTTTTGCCTGATTTCCTAATGTCTCTATTGATATCTACTTTCCTACATATTTTCCCCAGTTCAACATTGTGACTGACCCTTCACATGTGCTGACATTGACATTCACTCTCTAACGGAAACACTATTGCTAATGAACTTTGGTCCAAATCCTATACTCGCTCTTCTTCCGAAACATACTGACTATCTTCCTGATCCTATCGACTATCACTTTTTGAATGGATGTTCTCTACTACATTCAGTCATCCAAGGTACAAGGTCCTATGCCATTGTATATCGATTTTTCTGAAACATGTATGCAGAACGTAATTCAAAGCTACGTATCGCAATCAGTTGCCCAATGCACTTCTGAGCTTCAAATCTTACCTAGATTTCTGTTTTCATACTTATATTTCATCTCTATATTCCTATAAATATTGCAGGTTCCCAAGACCATTATTCAATCTGCAGAATGATTCCTAATCCAAATCAAACCTGCTATTTACGATAACCATACACGGTTGCCTCAATCTAACATTACAAAAGAGCAGGGACAGAGTTCGTCTTACAATACAGGAATGTAGGGTATCTTCAAACTGCTGAGAACCTGAAAGTTCGATGCAGAAATAATCCCTGGAGAAGATGTCAGCAGCTATGAAGGACCTGTGAGAGCAAAAGCCATCTTCAATGGCAAACAATCTAGACAGGAAAAAGGGATGTGTATGCATCAGCCTCTCTCTTTTTAAGGTAGAGAAGATGGACCTAACCAGGCCTGCGTGGAGAGCTGTCCCCAGGTGCCTATTTTGATATACCATTGAAACTAGTCAAATTGTCAAAGGAAGTAAGGGCAGCCTCCATCCAATGGGACCCTTCGAAGCAACGGTTAGGGCAAAGTTGTTGCCAAGGCAGTGACCTCATTCAGTTCCTGAAGGAAGTGACCTACCTAACTTCCTTGTTAATGGAACACTCTGAAATTTTGATGGAAGAAGCCAGGCACCGAGAGCCAGTCCCAGTCCCAGTCCCAGTGGGCTCACTTGTTTGGATTTACCAAGTACAGAGTCAGACCTTCTTGGTACCTACTGATGTGAGGATGGCCATAATGCCAGGAGAGCTCTGAAGAGAAGCCTTTCCTGAGATAGCAGGTAGTGGCTAACCGTTGGCTCCTCACAGCATCACAGAGTTGGCCAAGGAGACAAGATCTGAGACAGGAGAGGTCATTTTGTGGAGAACATAGTATGGCCCACCAGTCAGAGGACACTCCGGATAGTCACAGACCTACTTTTGGGAAGGAGTTGCCTTTGTGTGGGGATGTGAGTTTGCGGTTTTGTCTCATGTTCTGAGAATAGGTAGGAAAGGTGGTTGGTTTTGTTTGGAGTCGACTGTTTCTAGTAAGTCTTTTGACAAAATGTCTGTGTATCCACTGTGTCCGTGGTTGTCAACATTAGAAAAGAGAATGCATCAATGGAGGTGTCCTGTCTAGTAGAAAGCTTCCCAGCATTTATCCTGCACAATTGATGAATGGACTGTGGTATGCCTTATGGATAGGAAACACCCACTAACATCCTAAGTTCCTGTTTTCTTCCTGAATTCTGGCCACTCTCCAGAATAAGCTCATGATTTATTGTCCAAGATATGTACCACCTCCAAGCTCTGTGACATGTCCATGTTCTTGATAGCTGAAGGGAATGGGAACATCTCAGAAAACTCAGATATCAGTGTGAGCAGTAAAGTCTCAGTGGAGAAACCCTGCTTTGGTCCATTTGCTTACCTATGGTTCTGTTGCCTTGAATGTCAGGAAGGTCTTTGCATCAGGCCACCACTTTGTGAAGCCTGAAGAAACAGATTTCAAATGGAAATGAATGTGCATCACCTGTGGCTCTTTGCTTAATTGCTTTGGAAAGGCATGTGTCTTAATCAGACACTAGGCTCTGTTTGAGGCTGTGGCTAAGATTCTCAGCTCCTGATAGATGAAAAGAAGATCCCATGTGTGCATCCAAAACCAAAATGGCAAAAAGATCAGTCATTGTAGATGAAGTCTCTTGCCATCCTCTGATAGGTTCCTGACCACCATCAAGTGAGAATAGGGATTTTTTTTGGGTCAAATGAGTTCTTCAAAGTCCTGCAGAAGTACTTGGGTTCTCTCATGATGCCAAAAACATAATGAATCTATACCTGACAGTCAGTAGGCCTCAAATTGGAGAAGCAGAGCAGCGTTAATGGCAGGCTCGTTTGATCACTCCTGGTTCACAGGAAGGGTGTCCATGCCACCATGTATTTAGACAAATGAGTGGCAAGGGTGCATATTTTGGACACTGTCTTGGCTGTGCCCCTCATGGAAACCTCCAGCCAGAGTTTATGATGAGTGTCTATATGGGTGAAGATGAGGGCCATGTGGAAATGTTTTGGTTTTAATTGTGGTCATTTGTGTGGCGGTTGGAAGAGATGACAGGGTCCACATAGGCTTGAACTCTGGTGTGATTCCTCTTAGAGACTGAGTTCTGGAACTGAACTCAGAGAAGTGTTGCCATGAATTGTGTTGGAATTTTAGGAGGCCACGAATAAGAGTTGCCCTTGAAACCTGAGATCTAGGCCCAGGATGGCTTTCCACAGAGAACTGAAATTCTCAGCAAGGATATCACATGATTTTATTCTGAAAAACTTGGCAGCCATAGTTAAGAGTCAAAAGACACATGGACCTCCCGTTGTAGACCTCAATGGGCCTGGCTTCATGTGACCTTTTGGCCACTGTTTGGGAAGCCTTGCCTGTGAGAGTTCCTCAGAGCTTTCATTGAAATGACAGTCCTCCCCATGTAATGGTTCCTGGAAGAATGGAAATCCCAAAGTGCCTCCAACTTCTTTCTTGAAAAATGGATAGATAAATACCATGATGTTTTTGAAATTCCCAATGACCAAGTGGTACTGGAGAACCACTGGTTGTTCTCTTGCTGATCATGAGTGTTACAGACAGTGCCTTGATTGACTGGGTTTCATGAAAATGGTGTGGAACAGAGATGCCAGTAAGTTGGAGCCTGCTGAGTAGTGGACCTAGAGCAGTGGTGGGCAGGTGTGTGATAATACAACTGTGGTGTGGCCATGTGGATCTGCCATTGGCTTCCAAAGAGCTTGTGACTGACTTGGTACAACCAGCAGACTATTATATGAAAAGGCATCTCGTTATATGGAGAGGTTTCAGGGCAATGTTCAGAATCAGGTTGCGATGGTCAAGGGGGCAAGCTACGTGGGATAGAACCCTGGTTGCTGAATTCTCCTGCAGACCCTGACCCAACACACGTCACAGAACTCCCTCTAGCACTATATCCTAGTTGAACTCCTTGTATTTCGTGAAGCAAATACCAAACTCCCAGTGCAGCAGCAAGAAACACCACAAAAAGTTCAGGATGACCAAATGGCTTCACAGTCCACTCAGGAAGACACTAAGCTTCCAGTGGCCACAGTTTACCAACAAAGAGAGAAATCAATACTGGTACCTAATGTTCAATGGAAAATAAGAAACGATGTCCTCCAGGTCACATAGATGCAGATCCAGCTTTGATAGTCTCACCAGAAATGAAGCTAAACCTCCGGACAACAAAATATATTTCATGTGTCCAAACTCAGAGGCAGTTTCTCAAGAAGGCTTTTGGCCAGCAGAGTTCCATGTTTGTGGAGTGTTTAAGCAGTCACTTACTTTTGGAAACTCCTCTACCACCTCCAAGGTTGTGAACTCCTGAGCATTTTCCATTCCAGATATGTATTCACAGATTTTCTAACTCTTCTCTTCGAATTGCATCTTATATAGGGTGAAGATAATGTCAACGGATTTTTCTGGATGAGAGTGGGAAGACTTTTGTGTAGGACATATTTGCATACATATTGGATTCATTTTCCAATTTTCCATTTGAAATACTGAATCCCTGACACTAAACCATACCCTACTAGTGTCTGACTACTAATCCTAATATGAGGCAGAAAAATAACCCAAACATAATAGAAATACAAGCAGTTCAGAGGAGGCATGGTGTATAGTTGGACTTGCCTTTTGCATTTTAAAGGTTAGGAGTTATTAATCTGGACAATTTTTGTTGCAGTAGTTGTCCATGTGATTTTAAAGATAACGAATATGTGAATTCTTGTCTCTCTTTCTCTGTAGCCTACTCAGCACATATATTTTTATATGCACGTAGAGAATCCTACCTGGTACTACACGTACATTCTTGTGAGGTGGCTGACTTCGCAGATACAAATTGAGAGAAGAGATCACTCCTCATAAAAGCCGTTGGAACTGAAAATTCAACCTATGGGTGAGCTTCCTAGTTGAACAAAATTATACACAAATCTTTGTTCAGTAAAATGAATATTTTTGGATCTGTGGATGATATATATTTCATGGTGAATTTTGATTGGCATATATTGCTATTTTTAATGTCTGTGTGTGTGTGTGTATGTATGTATATATATATATATATATATATACACACACTCTCTCAATATTTTTTCAAAATATGAAATATATGTGTCTTATATACACTCCCTAATTTCATTCATGTTCATGAATGTGGATTTATAATCAACGTTTCACAAGATTATTCTCAGAAAATTTCATCCACCTGAAATACATATTTGTTTCCTAGTACTGAAAACTAACTTCAGTGAATGGTGCATACAAATCCTAATATTTCTACAGTAACTGACACAGTTTATCATCAATGCAAGTAGATTCCTATGGGACATGATGTGTATATCGACGTTCATTTTTATTCAACACTGGGACATTACAATTTCTTCAGTTTATGCACATCATAGGACATATATTTCTTCCACAAGTTAGCAAATTTATAGGCATTTGTTTCAATTTCAATAACTTCCTGCTTCAGAACACATGTATTCCTCCATGTTTCTTGACTGATCTTTTCATGAGATTTCTTTCCAAACACATTATTTTCGATTTCCTTTATCACTTTTAAAGCAAAACGGACACACACTTCATGATAAATCATAACTATAATATCACTATTAGATGTATAACTGGTTGGAATGAATGATTTTATATCAATATAAGATTTCTTATATATTTTCTGATATCAATTCAATACATTTTGTAAAGTGGAACCTGTTATATTATTTATTCACAGTATGGTCTATTCATGCATTATCTCTATATTCATAGACACAGGTTACACCTCTTTGTATACCCGATACTAATTTATACATCTTCAAAATATTGCTCCCAGAAATGGTGGAAGAAATACTCATATCACCTAATCTACATATGCATGTTATCACAGTAATATTCTGGACACAAAATGCAAAAGTCACACGTATGACTGTACCAAAGCCTAAATGGAAACTGAACATGGATTACTAAAAACATCCATGACCAGGTTGCCTAATGCTCTCAAATGTCAATCCTATTTGTGACTACATATTTGTTTCTTCATAAGATTATATATTCAACCTCAATACTATTGAAAATGTCTAATTTTTTCACTCACTTTGTACTTTTCCTGATTTCCTAATGTCTCTATTGATATCTAATTTCCTACATATTTTCTCCAGTTCAACATTGTGACTGACCCTTCACATGTGCTGACATTGACATTCACTCTCTAACCGAAACCCTATTGCTTATGAACTTTGGTCCAAATCCTATACTCACTCTTCTTCCGAAACATACTGACTATCTTCCTGATCCTATCAACTATCCCTTTTTGAGTGGATGTTCTCTACTACATTCAATCATCCAAGGTACAAGGTCCTATGCTATTGTATATCGATTTTTCTGAAACATGTATGCAGAACGTAATTCAAAGCTACGTATCACAATCAGTTGCCCAATGCACTTCTGAGCTTCAAATATTACCTAGATTTCTGTTTTCATACTTATATTTCATCTCTATATTCCTATAAATATGGCAGGTTCCCAAGACCATTATTCATCCCGCAGAATGATTCCTAACCCAAATCGAACCTGTAATTAACCCTAACCATACACTGTTGCCTCAATCTAAAATTACAAAAGAGCAGGGACAGAGTTCATCTTACAATACAGTAATGTAGGGTATCTTCCAACTGCTGAGAACCTCAAAGTTCGATCCAGAAATGATCCCTGGAGAAGATGTAGGCAGCTATGAAGGATCTGAGAGAGCAAAAACCATCTTCCATGGCAAACAACCTGAACAGGACGAAGGGATGTGTATGCATCAGCCTTTCTCTTCTTAATGTAGAGAAGATGGACCTAACCAGGCCTGCGTGAAGAGCTGTTCCTAGGTGCCTATTTTGATATACCATTTTAACTAGTCAAATTGTCACACGAAGTAGGAGCAGCCTCCATCTCAGGGGACCCTTGGAAGAAACTGTTAGGACAAAGTTGTTGCCAAGGGAGGGACCTCATTCAGTTCCTGAAGGAAGTGACCTAGCTAACTTCCTTAGTGATGGAACTCTCTGAAATTGTGATGCAAGAAGCCAGGCACCGAGAGCCAGTCCCAGTCCCAGTCCCAGTGGGCTCACTTGTTTGGATTTACCAAGTACAGAGTCAGACCTTCTTGGTACCTACTGATGTGAGGATGGCCAAATGCCAGTTGAGCTCTGAAGAGGGGCCTTTCCTGAGATAGCAGGTAGTGGCTAACTGCAGTCTCCTCACAGCATCACAGAGTTGGCAAAGGAGACATGATATGAGAGTGGAAAGGCCATTTCGAGAGGAACATGGTATAGCCCACCAGTCAGAGGACATTCTGGATAGTCACAGACACACTTTTGGGAAGCAGGTGCCTTTATGTGTGTGGGTGTGAGTTTGTGGTTTTGTCTCATGTTCTGAGAATAGGTAGAAAAGTTGGTTTGTTTGGTTTGTAGTCGACTGTTTCTAGTTACTCTTTTGACAAGGCGAGTGTTTCTATGTCTGTGTATCCACTGTGTCCGTGGTTTTAGACATTAGAAAAGAGAATGCATCAATGGAGGTGTCCTGTCTAGTAGAAAGCTTCCCAGCATTCATCGTTCACAATTGATAAATGGACTGTGGTTTGCCTTATGGATAGGAAACAACTACTAACTTCCTAAGTTCCTGTTTTCTTCCTGAATTCTGGCCACTCTCCAGAATAAGCTCATGATTTATTGTCCAAGATATGTACAACCTCCATGCTCTGTGACATGTCCATGTTCTTGATAGCTGAAGGGAATGGGAACATCTCCGAAAACTCAGATATTAGTGTGAGCAGTAGAGTCTCAGTGGAGAAACCCTGCTTTGGTCCATTTGCTTACCTATGGTTCTGTTGCCTTGAATGTCAGGAAGGTCTTTGCCTCAGGCCACCCCTTTAGAAGCCTGAAGAAACAGTTTTCAAATTGAAATGAATGGGTATCACGTGTGGCTCTTTGCTTAATTGCTTTGGAAAGGGATGTGTCTTAATCAGACACTAGGCCCTGATTGAGGGGGTGGCTAAGATTCTCAGCTCCTGATAAATCTAAAGAAGATCTCATGTGTGCATCCAAAACCAAAATGGCAAAAAGATCAGTCATTGTGGATGAAGTCTCTTGTCTTCCTCTGTTAGGTCCTGACCTCCATCAAGTGAGAATATGATTCCTTTGGGTCAAATGAGTTCTTCAACGTACTGCAGAAGTGCTTGGGTTCTCTCATGATGCCAAATCACATAAGCAATCTATACCTGACATTTAGTAGCCTCAAATTGAAGAAGCAGAGCAGTATTAACGGCAGGCCTATATGATCACTCCTGGTTCACAGGATGGGATTCCAGGCCACCCTAAATTTAGACAAATGAGGGGCAAGGGTGCATATTTTGGACACTGTCTTGGGCTGCGCCCCTCATGGAAACCTCCAGCCAGAGTTTATGATGAGTGTCTATATGGATGAAGATGAGGGCCATGTGGAAATGTTTTGGTTTTAATTGTGGTCATTTGTGTGGCAGTTGGAAGAGATGACTGGGTCTACATGGGCTTGAACTCTGGTGTGATTTCCCTTAGAGACTGAGTTTTGGAACTGACCTCAGAGAAGTATTGCCATGAATTGTGTTGGGATTGTAGGAGGCCACGCATGAGAGTTGCCCTTGAAACCTGAGATCTAGGCCCAGGATGGCTTTACACAGAGAACTGAAAATCTCAGCAAAGATATCACATGATTTTATTCTGAAAAACTTGGCAGCCATAGTTAAGATTCAAAAGACACATGGACCTCACGTTGTAGACCTCAATGGGCCTGGCTTCATGTGACCTTTTGGCCACTGTTTGGGAAGCCTTGCCTATGAGAGTTCCTCAGAGCTTTCATTGAAATTAGCTTCCTCCCCATGTAATGGTTCCTGGATGAATGGAAACCCCAAAGTTCCTCCAACTTCATTCTTGAAAAATGAATAGATAAACACCATGAAATTTTTGAAATTCCCAATGACCATGTGGCATTGGAGAACCATTGGATGTCCTGTTGCTGATCATAAGGATAACAGACAGAGCCTTGATTGACTGGGTTTCATGAAAATTGTGTAGAACAGAGATGCCAGTAAGTTGGAGCCTGCTGAGTAGTGGGCCTAGAGCAGTAGTGGGCAGGTGAATGACAATACATCTGTGATGTGGCCATGTGGATCTGCCAATGGCTTCCAAATGGCTTGTGACTGATTTGGTGCAGCCAGGAGACCATTATATGAAAAGGCATCTTGTTATATGCAGGGGTTTCAGGGCAATGTTTATAATCAGGTTGCTATGGTCAAGGCGGTAAACAATGTGGGATAGAAGCCTAGTTGGTGTATTCTCCTGCAGAGCCTGACCCACCACATGTTACAAGACTCGCTCAAGCACTGTGTGCCAGTTGGACTTTTTGTATGTCATGAAGCAAATACCAAACTCCCAGTGCAGCAGCAAGAAACACCACGAAAAGTGGAGGATGACCAAATGGCTTCAAAGTCCACACGGGGAGTTACATTGCCCGAAGTGGACACAGTTTACCTACAAAGAGAGACTTCAGCACTGGTGCCTCATGTTCATTGGAAAATAAGAAACCATGTCCTCTAGGTCACATAGATGCAGACCCAGCTTTGATGGTCTCACTACAAAGGTAGGTAAAGCTCCTGACAAAAACATATATTTCAAGTGCACAACCTCAGAGGCAGTTTCTCAAGAAGTCTTTAGTCCAGCAGAGCTCCATGTTTGTGAAGTGTTTACCCTGTCCCTTACTTTTGGAAACTCATCAACCACTTGCAAAGTTGTGAAATCATGAGCATATACAATTCCAGATATGTATTCACAGATTTTTTTACCTCTTTTCATATAATTGTGAATTACTTAAGGTGAGGGTAAGTCAAGGCATTGTTCAGGATGAGAGTGGAAAGATTTTTTGTATCACAATTTTGCATACACTTTGGATTAATTTTCCTAGTTGAAGAACATTATACATAAATCCATGTTCAGTATAATAAATATTTTTGCATCCGTGGATGATATATATTTTACTATGAATTTCAATTGGCATACATATTGCTATTTTTTAATGTCTTTGTTTGTTTTGTGTGTGTGTGTGTGTGTGTGTGTGTATATATATATATATATATATATATATATATATATATATATATATATATATATCTCCTATCCAGATTTTTCAAAATATGAAATATATGTGTTTTATTATACACTCTCTAAATTCTATTATGTTCATATATGTGGATTTATAATCAACTTTTCACAAGATTATACTCAGAAATATTCATCCACCTGAAATACATATTTGTTTCCTAATACGGACAACTAACTTCAGTGAACAATGCATACAAATCCTAATATTTCTACAGTAACTGACTCAGTTTTACATCAATGCAAGTAGATTCCTATGGGGCATGACATGTATTTTGACGTTCATTTTTATTCAAGACTGGTATGTTGCTATTTCTTCAGTTTATGCACATCATATTATATATATTTCATCCACAAGTTAGCATATTTATAGGCATTTGTTTCACTTTCAATCACTTCCTGCTTCAGAACAATTGTATTCCTCCATGTTTCTTGTCTGGTCGTTTCATGAGACTACTTTCTAAACACATGATTTTCGAATTACATAATCACTTTTGAAGCAAAACTCACACCCTTCATGATAAACCATAACCCTAATATTACCATTAGATATATAACTAGTTGGAATGAATGATAGTATTTCAATATAAGATTTCTTATATATTTTAACATATCAATTCAATCCATTATTTTACGTAGAACTAGTTATATTATTAATTCACAGTGTGGTCTACTCATGCATTTTCTCTAGATTCATATACACAGGGTACATCTTTTTGTACCCCCAATATTAATTTTTACATCTTCAAAATATTGCTCCAAGAAATGGTGGAAGAATTACTCATGTAACCTGATCTACATATATATTTTATCACAGTAATATTCTGGACAGAAAACGCAAGGGTCACACTTATGTTTGTACCATAGCCTAAATTGAAAGTGAACATGTATTTCTAAAAACATCCATGTCCAGGTTGTCTAATGCTCAATATCAATCCTATTGGTGACTACATATTTGTTTCTTCCTAAGATTATATATTCAAACTCAACCCTGTTGGAAATGTCTAATCCTATCACTCACATTATACTTTGCCTTATTTCCTAATGTGTCTATTGATATCTGTTTTCCTACATATTTTCCCCTGTTCATCATGTGACTGACTCTTCTCATGTGCTGACATTTACGTTCACTCTCTAACCGAAAACCTATTACTAAAGAAATTTGTTCCAAAACCTATACTCACTCTTCTTCCTAAACCTACTGACTATCCCAGTTTGAGTGGATGTTCTCTTCTACATTCAATCTTCCAAGGTACAAGGTCTTTTGCCATTTGATATCGAATTATGTGAGACAACTGTGCAGAATGTAATTCAAAGCTAAGTATCCCAATCAAGGGCAAAATGCCCTTCTGGGCTTCAAGTCTTACCTAGATTTCTGTTTTCATACTTATATTTCACCAATATATTCTTATAAATATTGCATGTTCCAATACCATTATTCATCCCACAGAATGATTTCTAACCCAAATGGAACATGTTATTAACCCTAAGAATGCACCGTTCCCTCAATCTAATTTTACAGAAGAACAGGGACAGAGTTTGACTTACAATACAGAAATGTAGGTGATCTTCCACCTGCTGAGAACCTCAAAGGTCCATGTAGAAATGATCCCTGGAGAAGATGTAGGCAGCTATGAAAGACCTGAGAGAGCAAAAGTCATCTTTCATGGCAAACATCCTGGTCAGGATGAAAGGATATGTCAGAATCAGCCTCTCTCTTCTTAATGTAGAGAAGATGGACCAAACCAGGCCTGTGTGGAGAGCTGTTCCCGGGAGCCTATGGTTGATCTACCATTCTAACTTGTGAAAATTTCAAAAAAAGTAGGGGCAGCCTCCGTTTCATTGGTCAATTGAAAGCAACTGTGAGGACAAATTGTTTGCCGAGGCAGTGACCTCATTCAGTTCCTGAAAGAAATGACCACACCTCACACTTTTGGTGATGGAACACTGTGAACTTTTGATCCAGGAAGCCAGGAACCCAGAGTCAGTCCCAGTCCCAGTCCCATTGGGCTCGCTTGTTTTGATTGAACAAGGACAGAGACAATATTTTTTGGTCCTACTGTTGTGAGGATGACCAAATGCCAGGAAAGCTCTGAAAACTGGCCTTTCCAGAGAAAGCAGGTAGTGGCTCATCGCGGACTCCTGACAACTTCACAGAGTTGGCTAAGGAGACCAGATCTGAGACAGGACAGGCCATGTTGGGGGAATATATTATGGCCCACGAGTCAGACCACCCTCCGGATAGTCACAGACCTACTTGGGGGAAGGAGGTGCCTTTGTGGTTGTGGGTGTGAGTTTTTGGTTTTGTCTCATGTTCTGAGAATAGATAGGAAAGACGGTTTGTTTGGTTTGGTATGGACTGTTTCTAGTAAGTCATGTGACAAGGCGTGTTTTTCTATTTCTTTGTATCCCACTGTGTCCGTGGTTGTAGACATTAGAAAATGGAATGCATCAATGGATGTGTCCTGTCTAGTAGAAAGCTTCCCAGTATTCATCCTGCCCAATTTATGTTTAGGCAGAAGATTGCCTTATGGATGGGCAACACCTGCTATCTTCCTAATTTCCTAATTTCTTCCTGAATTCTGGCCACACTCCAGAATAGGCTCATGGTTTTGAGTCCAAGATATGTACCACCTCCAAGCTCTGTCATATGGCCATGTACTTGATAGCTGAAGGGACTGGCGAGCACCTCAGAAAACTCAGATATCAGTTAGACCAGAAAAGTCACAGTGGAGAAACCCTGCTTTGGGCCTTTTGCTTACCTATTTTTCTTTTGCCCTGAATGTCAGGAAGGTCTTTGCCTCCAGCCACGCCTTTGTGAAGTCCTAAGAAACAGTTTTCAAATGGAAATGAATGGGCATCACATGTGGCTCTTTGCTTAATTGCTTTGGAAAGGGATGTGTCTGAATCAGCCTCCTGGCCCTGTGTGAGGCTGTGGCTTAGATTATCAGCACCTGATGGATCTAAAGAAAGATCCCTTGTGTGCATCCAAAATCAAAAGGCAAAAATTGCAGTCATTGTGGATGAAGTCTCTAGCCTTCCTCTGTAAGGTTTCTCACTTCAATCAAGTGAGAATAGGGATCCTTTGGGTCAAATGAATTCTTCAAATCTCTGCAAAAGCTTGCCCATGTGTGCTTGGGTTTTCTCATGACTCCAAATCACATAAAGAATCTAAACCCCACAGTCAGAAAGCCTCAAATTGTAGAAGTGGAAAAGTATTAATGGCAGACCTATTTGATCACTCCTGGTTCACATGAAGGGTCTCCAGGCCACTGAGATTTTAGGAAAATGAGGGACAAGGGAGCTTATTTTGGACACTGTCGTTGACTGTGCCCCTAATGGAAAACTCCAGGCAAAGGTTATGAAGAAGATGAGGGCCGTGTGGGACTGTTTTGGTTTTAATTGTGGTCATTTGTGTGGCAGTTGGAAGAGATGATTGGGTCCACCTGGACTTGAACTCTGGTATGATTCCCCTTAGAGACTGAGTTCTGGAACTGACCTCAGAGAAGTATTGCCATCAATTGTTTTGGGATTTTAGGAGACCACGCATGAGAGTCACCATTGGAAACTGAGATCTAGGCCCAGATTGACTTTCCACAGATCACTGGGAATCTCAGCGAGGATATCACATTATTTTATTCTGAAACACTTGGCAGCCATAGTTGAGAGTCAAAAACACATGGACCTCACATTGTAGAACTCAATAGGCCTGGCTTCATGTGACCTTTTGGCCACTCTTTGGGAAGCCTTGCCTTTGAGAGTTCTCCAGAGCTTTCATTGAAATGAGCTTCCTCATCATTTTACAGGTCCTGAATATATTGAAACCCACAGTGCCACCAACATCATCCTTGAAAAATGGCTAAACAGATACCATGAATTTTTTGAAATTCCCAAGACCAGGTGGCACTGGAGAACCTTTGGATGTCCTGATGCTGATCTTGAGTATACCAGACAGTGCCTGGATTCACTGGGTTTCATGAAAATTGTGTAGAACAGAGATGCCAGTATGTTGGAGCCTGCTGAATAGTGGGCCTAGAACAGTGCTGGGCAGGTGTGTAATAAAACATGTGGTGGGGCAATGTGGATCTGCATTTGGCTTCCAAATGGCTTGTTACTGACATGGTGCAGCCAGCAGATACTTCTGTGTAAAGGTATCTTGTTATATGGAGAGGTTTCAGGGAAATGTTCAGAATCAGGTTGCTATGGTCAAGGGGGCAAGCTATGTTGCATAGAAGCCTGGTTGGTGCATTCTCCTGCAGGCCCTGACCCATCACTCGTCACAGAACTCCCTCCAGCACTGTTACACAGTTGAACTCCTTGTATTTTGTGAAGCAAATACCAAATTCCCAATGCAGCAGCAACAAACACCACGAAAATTGGAGGATGACCAAATGGCTTCACAGCCCACACTGGGAGACACTTAGCCCCCAGTGTCCACAGGTTACCTACAAAGTGAGAATTCAGCACTGCTGCCTCATTTTCATTAGAAAATAAGAAACCGTGTCCTCCAGGTCACATAGATGAAGACCCAGGTTTGATGGTCTCACTACAAAGGAAGCTAAAGCTTCTGACAACAAGATATATTTCAAGTGCCCAAATTCAAAGGCAGTTTCTCAAGAAGTCTTTAGTCCAGCAGAGCTCCATGTTTGTGGAGTGTTCACCCTGTTCCTTAATTTTGCAAACTCCTCTACCACCTCCAAGGTTTCAAAATCCTGAGCATATTACTTTCCAGATATGTTTTTTTTACTGATTTTCTAACTCTTCTCCTCTAATGATGTTTTAGTTGGAGCGAAGGTACTGTCAAGGCATTGTTCTGGATAAGAGTGGAATCATTTTTGTGTAGCACATGTTTACATACACATTGTATTCATTTTCCAATTTTCCATTCGAAATACTGAATCCCTGACACTAACCCCTACCCTACTATATTCTGACTACTAATACTAATATGATGGAGAAAAATAACCCAAACAGTATAAAAATACAACCATTTCAGAGGAGGCATGGTGTATAGTTCGACTTACCTTTTGCATTATATAGGGTAGGAGTTATAAATCTAGTCAATTTTTTGTTGAAATAGTTCTCCATGTTTTTTTAAATTTAACCAAATATGAATTCCTTTCTCCCTCTCTCTGTAGCCTATTCACCACCTGTATTTTTATATGCACAGATAGAATCCTACCTGGTACCACACGTACATTCTTGTGAGGTGGCTGACTTGGCAGATACAGATTGTAAGGGATCACTCCTCTTAAACGATGTTGGAATTGAAAATTCAAATTATGGTTGAGCTTCCTACTTGAACAATATTATTCATAAATCCATGTTCAGTAAAATAAATATTTTTCTATCTGTCGATGATATATATTTCATTATAAATATCGATTGGCATATATATTGCTATTTTTAATGTGTGTGTGTGTGTGTGTGTGTGTGTAAATATATACACTCTCCAGATTTTTCAAAAAATGAAAAATGTGTCTTATTTTACACTCATCAAATTCATTCATATTCATCTATGTGGATTTATAATCAACTTTTCACAAGATTATTCTTAGAAATATTCATTCACCTGATACATATTTGTTTCCTAGTACTGAAAAGTAACTTCAGTGAAAGGTGCATAAGAATCCTAATATTTCTACAGTAACTGACCCGGTTTAACATCAATGCAAGTAGATTCCAATCGGACATGATGTGTATTTTGACGTTCATTTTCATTCAACACTGGTAGATTACTATTTCTTCAATTAATGCACATAATAGGATATAAATTTCATCCACAAGTTAGGAAAATTATAGGCATTTGTTTCACTATCAATCACTTTCTGCTTCAGAACACATGTATTTCTCCATGTTTCTTGACTGGTCTTTAAATGAGAAAAGGGATGGACAAGGCAAGGCAAGGCACCTAAGATAGCACTGAATACAGGGAAACAGTCCTATTTGGTTGCAACCGGATTTAAAGGGCATTGCTTCTGTTGTAATCAATTAATCCCCTGAACCCCAAGTTTACGTTGTTTCAGAATTTTGTACCCAACATGTAAGGGAGCGGCTCAGAAGTTCACAGTCTGCAGAAGTTCACAGAAAGCAGTTTTCGTTCCTGTTTTTTATTTTCTCTGTTCTGGGCAAGTTAACATTTTAAGGACACCTGGGAGGGGGAGAGCTTTTTTCTTCTCTTTCTTTTTTCTCCCTGCCAGCTGTTACCATGGAGTCCAGTTGGTAACTTCTTTATCTTAGAAATGTAGCCATCTCTGTGAAGCCTCAATTCGAGGCCAGAGGCCTTGTTCACATATTGCCAGCATTGTGACTGACTCTTTCCAAACACAGTATTTTGGATTTCCATAATCGCTTTTGAAGCAAAACTAACATATCTTCATGATAAACCATAACCATAATATTAATATTAGATGTATAACTGGTTAGAATGAATGATTGTAAATCAATATAAGATTTCTTGTATATTTTCAAATATCAATTCAATCCATAATTTAAAGTGGAAACAGTTATATTATTTATTCACTGTATGGTCTATTCATGCGTTATCTCTATATTCATGGACACAGTGTACACCTCTTTGTACACCCCATACCCATTTATATGTCTTCAAAATATTGCTCCCAGAAATGGTGGAAGAAATACTCATGTCACCAGATCTACATATATATTTTATCACAGTAAAATTCTGGACACAAATGCAAAGGTCACACTTATGATTGTACCAAAGCCTAAATAGAAAGTGAGCATGGTTTACAAAAATCATCCATGTCAAGGTTGCCTTATGCTCTCAAATGTCAATCCTATTGGTGACTAAATATTTGTTTCTTCCTAAGATTATATATTCTAACTCACCCTGTTGAAAATGTCTAATTGTATCACTCACTTTATACTTTGCCTGATTTAGTGATGTCTTTATTGATATCTGCTTTCCTACATATTTTCCTCAGTTCATTATTGTGACTGTTCACATGTGCTGACATTTATATTCACTCTCTAACAGAACCCCTATTGCTAAAGAACTTTTGTTCCAAATCCTATACTCAGTCTTCTTCCCAAACCTACCGACTATCTTCTTAATCCTACTGGCTATCCCTTTTTGACTGGATTTTCTCTTCTACATTCAATCATTCAAGTAATGTTCGTGCGAGCATCAGAGGTAGAGACCACGAAGAGACTGTCTCATGCAACAGCAAAGGGTTTATTGGAGGTCCAGCATGCTGGGGCTCAGAGCTCACAGAAATAGAGCAGAGAGCCCTGAGAACAGCTTAAGCAGAGCTTATATTCTTTCCTTGGAAAGGGCAGGGACGGAAGTTTATTGATGGGTCACGGCGAGTGGGCGGTTTGCATGTAAATGGGTGAGGGAATACATTCTGCAAATTGGCAGTTGGGGACAGCACATTCTGGGGACAAGATTAGCAAACAGTTCTCAATATTTCAACAGTGTTTTGTTAAGCATACAGAAAAATAGGAAGTTACAAGTACCTATTTTGTTAACCTTTCATTCCCCACTTCTTCTTCTGGCTACTTTTAATTATAAAAGTGATCAAGGCTGGTGTCACATTCTATGTCTGCAAGTGGGTTATTACCATAAGTTTAACTTGTCCAATTTGAGCTTGGAGAAAAGAAATTACACGTTTGAGCAAACAGGGTTTTATACTTTGCATGTATGGATCAGAATCAAACCACCGTTTTTGAGCCTCTCTCAGTGACGCTCTTCAAGGTGTCTTTTTAATTTACTCATATTTTTTTTACAACTCCAGTATGGTCGGCATAAAAACAATATTCTTCCCTCAATGCAGCACAAAGGCCCCCTTCTCTCATGAATGGGCGGTCCAACCCTCGACTGTTCTTTAAAACAACTTCAGACAGAGAGGATAAATATTCCTGCAAAGCTGTGATTGAGGTTTCTACTATCTTTAAGTTTTGTTCTATTGCTGCTTCTAATTGGGTTATTTGTTGTGTCCCATGGACTAGGGCAGGGGTTTCTGTGCCCACCCCTGCAGCAACTCCAATTCCTAATAGGATGGCTAAAGTTAGGGATATATGTTCCCAGCGGAACCGTGTTGTATGCCCGCCTGTTTGAACTTCAAATGAACCTGCGTCATTATAGAGCACTCTGGGAAACATCTGCACCATTACACAATTAATCACATCTGTTGACCATTTCATGAAAACATAAACAATGTTTAAGTATATAGAATTATACTGTTGTAGGGACAGACAAGGCAAGGCACCTAAGATAGCACCGAAAACAGGGAAACAGTGCTATTTGGTTGCAACCGGATTCAGAGTGCATTGCTTCTGTTGTAATCAATTAACGCCCTTAACCCCAAGTTTAGGTAGTTTCAGAATTTTGTACCCAACATGAAAGAAAAGGGCCTCAGAAGTTCACAGTCTGCAGAACTTCACAAAAAGATTTTTTTTCTGTTATTTCCTCTGTTCTGGGCAATTTAACTTTTCAAGGACACCTGGGAGAAGGAGAGCTTTTTCTTCCTTTTCTTTTATCCTCCTTCAGCTGTTACCATGGAGCCCAGTTGGTATTTTTTTATTTTAGAAATGTAGCCATCTCTGTGAAGCCCCAGCTCAAGGCCAGAGGCCTTGTTCACATATTGTGTGAAAAACTATTAAGGGGTTGTCTAGCTTAGAAGTGCTGATTTTTCCAAGCAGTGGCCAAGTATAACAGGGCAACAGAAAAAGAGGAAGTTTATCTACACTGAACTCTTTTATAGGGACTCTTTTGCTGAAAGTTCTAAAGTCATCCATGGTGAAGACTTCTGGAGAAGTTCAGTTAAGATTTTTCTGTGGGCCTGGTATAGAGGGGAAAGACGGGGAAGGCGAGGAATGAGAGCAGCTCCGGGGATCTGAGAATGAGAAAGGAGAGATGTAAAAGCATAATGGGAAAGGGGTTTGGGACTTTCCTAGCAGCAAAATCTTGAGCAGTAGAACAGGTAGAGCAGAGGGGAAGACGGGAGTGAGTATTCCAGAAAGCCTGTGAGGGATTTTAAATTCTTAGTAACCTGTTTTTAGTGATGACAAAGCAACTTTAAAGGCCATTTTTATTACATCTTGGATAGGGTTCTGAGGGCTCTTCTCAGCTGGTTTGAGCTTTGGGTTAGCTGGTAAGAGGACCTGGGGAGACCTGGTGTAGGCACTGACAGGAGAAGAGAGGAGTGAGTGTTTAGAGGGGTACCTCAGTGCCTGCTACCTCAGCAAGGGGGCAATGGTCTGAGAACTGGCGGAGGTTTGGGTTTTTGATCTAGTAACTGGAGGAGAGAAATCAGGTTGCTGAGGTGGGACTGACAGTAGAGAGTCTGGAGCAGAAGCCTGAGAGTGAGGATCTATTGGAGATGCATAGTTCAGGAAGTGAGCGAAGGAGCTAAAAGGCCTCCACATAGGGGAATTTCCTTTCACCCTCTTGAGCACTTGCAGAAGTTAAAAAGGTAACACCGAATTTGAGGATCTAGAGACTCCTCTGGGGGCAATCAGTTTTGGTTGTCTAATTGGTAATATGGCCAATGCTGTGTACTGAATTTGATGAGGATTTTGCGTTCCACCAGGCAGCCCCTGTATGCTCAAATCCCCATGACTTACAGAAGAAGTTGGCTTTTTCCCCACACAGCCATGGCTGTTTGTGGCTTTGATAATCTGCTGAGCAAACATACTAATCTAGTCTAGCCAACCTGCATCTGGCTCACGTGTCCCTAAATCCATAATGTTTGTTTCCATTATCTATGGTACGGAAGAGATTTAATTGAATTTTAGTGGGATCTTCATCAGCGATATCCTAATAGGAAAGACTTATAGCCAGCTGACAAATGTCTGGGTGGAGAGCTAGCCACCAGGTCCCTAAGGGAGCTGTATACGAGTTAGAGCATACTTCTTGTCTAGTAGGATTTGTGATTAGCCATCGCTGCTGAATGGGCTGATGAGCGTTAGGTCTACTGGTGGCAAAGGGGAGAGTCTATAGCCTTATCAACATAGCGAATATGCAATTTGAAATGGTTACCAGTCTTTCCCAGTTTCCAGCCAGAGTCTGGACAGGGCGCAGGCTTGAGATGAGAGGCATGGATCCAGGAAGTGTTTCCGTCTACTTTTACCGCTGTAGGTGTTATAAGTAGCACCTGGTATGGTCCTTTCAAGCAGGGTTCCAGGGATGACACCTGATGTTGTCTTATGTAGATGAAGTCCCTTACTTGATATCAATGTGGAGTCCCCTTGTCCCCAGGTTGGAAGGCAGTTGTCAGCTGTTTTCATAGGTATCGTTGAGTTCTTTCAAGAGATTTAAGTCTGTCAAGCAAGGGGGTGTGGAAGGCATCCTTAGGTCTTAGAGTTGGGGTTAGGTCCCTTACTGGAGGAGGGGCACCATAGAGAAATTCATAGTGGGTGAGTTTACACAAAGAAACACAGGGAGTATTTCTTGCATGAAACAGTGCATAAGGCAGGAGCATAGTCTAATATTTTATGCCGGTCTCTAAGCTTAATTTTGTTAAGGTCTCTTTAATGGTTCAATTTATTTTTTTTTCCTGTCCTGAGCTCTGGGGTCTAGAAGCACAATGTAACTTCCAATTAATCCCCTGGGTCCTGGCTAAGCCCTGATTTACCCGGGCCATGAACACCGTTCAATTATCAGACCCTATTATCTTAGGCAGGCCTTGTCTTGAAAAAATATCTTAATATCTTTCAGGATCTTCTTGAGCACCATTTGAGCCGTTTTTTGTTTTTTTTTTTTTTATGTGAGAAAGGATTGAATCCATCCTGAAAATATATCTACAAAGACTAGGAGATATTTAAGTCAATACCTTGCTGGCTTAATTTCAGTAAAGTCCACTTCCCAGAATTGTCCTGGTCTGCTTCATCGTAGGTGCTTTCCTGCAGGAAGCTTGGAAGGGTAAGCATTAACCAATTGACAGAACCGACAGGCTTTTGTTACCCGTTCAGTTATTTTTTTTCACTGTGAGTAAGTTAGTCGAAATCTCTGTTCCTGATCCTTCAGGAATGCCTGCAGTTTCTTTGAACCAAGGTGAGTAAGTTGATGTACATTTTTAACGTAGTGTAGGGCTTTCTGAAATTGCAGGCTGGGCTCAGTGAAGTTGAGGAGTTCAGTGTCAGTGTTCTTAAATGTTATCAAAAGCTTGCTGGTGCTCAAGGGTCCATTGGAATTGGGCATTCTTATTTAACAACGGGTATAAAGGAGCAGCTAAGAACACAAACCCAGGTATCCATAACCTGAAAAGGCAGCAGTCCCAAGAAACTCTCTGTGTTGTCTCCTGTTAGATGGGGGTGGTATCTGCACAACGGTTTGTTTTCTGGGCTCAGTGAGCCATCATTTCCGCCTCTAAGGGAATAACCCAGGAAGATTACTTCTTGCTGGCAAATTTGGGCCTTTTTGTCCAAAGCTCTCTACCAGAGTTGAGCAAGCTCGGATAATAGTGCTTGGGTCCCAGACTCAGTTTTCCTTGTTGTTAGCTCCCAGTAGCAGGACATCCACATATTGAAGCAGGGTGACTTTGGGGTGCGTAATTCTGAAGTTGTTGAGATCTCTGTGGAGGGCTTCATCAAAGAGACTGGGGAAGGTTTTGAACACCTGTGGGAGTCTAGTCCAAGTTAGTTGACCAGACGTTCTGGTATCTGGGTCTACCCACTCGAAAGCAAACAGCAACTGACTATCTTTATGCAGAGGCAAGCAAAAGAAAGCATCTTTTAAGTACAGAACAGTATACCATTTTCACTCAGCAACAGCAAAGTGTTTATTGGGGTTCCAGCATGCTGGGGCTCAGAGCTCACTTGACTAGAGCAGAGAGCCCTGAGAACAACTTAAACAGAGCTTATATATATTTTTTTGGAGAGGGCAGGGAGGGAAATTAATTGATGGGTCAGGGCAAGTGGGCAGTTTTTGTGCAACCGGGTGAGGGAGTACATTCTGCAGTTTGGCAGTTGGGGACAGCAAATTCTGGGAACAAAATTAGCAAACAGTTCTCAAGATTTCAAAAGTGTTTTGTTAAGCATAAAGAAAAACAGGAAGTGACAAATACCTATTTTATTAACCTTTCACCAAAGCAAAATGAAAAGTGAGCATGGATTACTAAAAACAACCATGTCCTGGTTGCCTAATGCTCTCAAATGTCAATCCTATTGGTGACTACATATTTCTTTCTTCCTAAGATTATATATTCCACCTCAACCATTTTGAAAATGCCTAATCCTATCACTCACATTATGCTTTGTCTGATTTCCTAATGTCTCTATTGATATCTGCTTTCCTACATATTTTTCCCCAGTTCATCATTGTGACTGACTCTTTATATGTGCTCATATTTACTTTCACTCTCTACCAGAAATCCTATTGCTAGTGAACCTTTTGTCCAAATCCTATACTCACTCTTTTTTCTAAACCTACTGACTATCTTCCTATTCCTACCGACTATTCCTTTTTGACTGGATGTTCTCTTGAACGTTCAATCATCCAAGGTACAAGGTCCTATGCCATTGCATATTGATTTAACTGAGACATCTGTGCAGAACATAATTCAAAGCTAAGTATACCACTAAAGGGCCCAATGTCCTTCTGGCTTCAAATCGTACCTAGAATTTTGGTTTCATACTTATATTTCACCTATATATTCTTGTGAATATCGCAGGTACCCAATACCATTATTTGTCCCGCAGAATGATTCCTAACCCAAAAAGAATATGTTATTAACCCTAACCATACACTGTTCCCTCAATCTAACTTTACAGAAGATCAGGGACAGAGTTGGTCTTACAATACAGGAATGTACGGGATCTTCCACCTGCTGAGAACCTCAAAGGTTGATGCAGAAATGATCCCTGGAGAAGATTTAGGCAACTATGAAGGACCAGAGAGAGCAAAAGTCATCTTCCAAGGCAAACAACCTAGTCAGGATGAAGGGATGTATCTGAATCAGCCTCTCTCCTCTTGATATAAAGAAGATGGACCAAACCAACCCTGTGTGGAGAGCTTCTCCTGGGTGCCTATGGTTGATATACCATTCTAACTTCTGAAAGTGTCACAGGAAGTAGTAGCAGCCTCCTTCTCAAGGGACCCTTGAAAGCAACTGTTAGGACAAAGTGGTTGCCAAGGCAGTGACCTCATTCTGTTCTTGAAGGAATTGACCTACCTCACTTCTTTGGTGATGGAACTCTCTGAACTTGGAATCCAGGAAGCCAGGCACAAAGAGCCAGTACCCGTCCCATTCCCAGTAGGCTCACTTGTTTGGATTTCTTGGTACCTAATGATTTGAGGATGGCCAAATTCAAGTAGACCTCTGAAAATGGGCCTTTCCTTAGACAGCAGGTAGTGGTCAGCACAGGCTCCTGACAACTTCACAGAGTTGGACAAGGAGAACAGAACTGAGACAGGACAGGCCATTTTGGGGAAACATAGTATGGCCCACCAGTCAGAGGACACTTTGGATAGTCACAGACTTACTTGGGGGAAGGAGGTGACTTTTTGAGTGTGGCTGTGAGTTTGTGGTTTTGTCTCATGTTCTGAGAATAGGTAGGAAAGGCTGTTTGTTTGGTTTGGAGTGGACTGTTTCTAGAAAGTCCTTTGACAAGGTGAGTGTTTCTAGGTCTGTGTATCCCAGTGTGTCTGTGGTTGTAGACATTAGAAAAGAGCATGCATCCATAGATGTGTCCTGTCTAGTAGAAAGCTTTCCAGCATTCATTCTTCCAAATTTATGAATGGACTGTGGCTCGCCTTATAGAAAGGCAACACCTACAACCTTCTTAATTTCCTGTTTTCTTCCTGAATTTTGGCCACTCTCCAGAATAGGCTCATATTTTTGTGTCAAAGATATGTACCACCTCCAAGCTCTGTGACATGGCCATGTACTGGTTAGCTGAAGGGAATGGCGAGCATCTCAGAAAACTCAGATATCAGTGTCACCAGGAAAGTCTCAGTGGAGAAACCATGCTTTGGGCCTTTTGCTAACCTATTGTTCTGTTGTCCTGAATGTCAGGAAGGTCTTTGCCTCAGGCCACCCTTTGTGAAGCCTGAAGAAAACAGTTTTAAAATGGAAATGAATGGGCATCACCTGTGGCTCTTTGCTTAATCACTTTGGAAAGGGATGTGTCTGAATCAGCCTCTTGGCCCTTTGTGAGGCTATGGCTTAGATTCTCAGTGCCTGATGGATCTAAAGAAAGATCCAATGTGTGCATCCAAAACCAAAATGGCAAAAATATCAGTCATTGTGGATGAAGTCTCTCGCCTTCCTCTGTTATGTTCCTGATGTCCATCAAGTGAGAATAGTGATCTTTTGTGTCAAATGAGTTCTTCCAAGCCCTGCAGAGGTGCTTCAGTTTTCTCATGACTCCAAATCACATAAGAAATCTATACCTGACAGTCAGTAGGCATCAAATTGGAGAACCAGAGCAGTATTAATGGCAGACCTATGTGATCAATTCTGGTTCACTGGAAGGGTGTCCAGGCTACCCTGAGGTTAGGCAAATGAGGGGCAAGGGAGCTTATTTTGGACACTCTCTTGGACTGCGCCATTCACGGAAACCTCCAGCCAGACGTTATGATGAGTGTATATATGGAAAAAGATGAGGGCCTTGGGGGAGTGTTTTGGTTTTAATTGTGGTCATTTGTGTGGCGCTTGGAAGAGATGACTGGGTCCATCTGGGCTTGAACTCTGGTGTGATTCTGCTCAGAGACTAAGTTCTGTAACTGACCTCAGAGAAGTACTTGCTTTTGTGTCTTAATCAGCCTCTTGACCCTGTGTGAGGCTGTGGCCTAGAATATCAGCACCAAATGGATCTAAAAAAGATCCCATGCATGCATCCAAAACCAAAATGGAAAAAGAGCAGTCATTGTGGATGAAGTCTCTGGCCTTCCTTTGTAAAGTTCAGAAAGAATAAAAGAAATTGAAATTGAAACGTAAAGAACCAGGTTTTGTAAAATTTACAAGCTGCACTAAGAACCTGAAATTCCTGAGTCAGTAAAGACAATTCTTTGATGTGTCCATTAGATGTGTGTTGAAATCTTCCCTGACCACCTTGTTACTTTACAACCCCTTCTCAGAAACCGTGCAGCTCAGCACATATACATCTCAGGGCTTCAACCAATCAGTTTAAATGTGTACCCCTTCACAGGGCTGACCAATCACCCCCTGCCCGACCTGTTCCCGCCAATGAATGTGCTAATCATGTTTTGGAGTTGTTATTTGATTTTTCCACGGTACATGATAATTTGCTAAAGGAGGCTATGATGTATGTAAAGTCCCTGCCCTCTCTAAAGAATGTATATAAACTCTGCTCAAGTTGTTCTCGGGGCTCTTTGTTGTTTGCTTTTCTGATGTGAGCTCCGAGCCCCAGCATGCTGGACCCCCAATTAACCCTTTTCTGTTGCATGAGAAAGTCTCTTGGTGGTGTTTTTCTCCGACCTTCGCCCCACGTTTTCATCTGGAGGCCCCAGGTGAGATATTCGGCAGAGGCGGAAGAAAGATCCCAACTGACTTCTCTTAGGGTAAGTAGGGCGCCTGTTTCTTGTTTTGGGTTTCAGGTTAGGGCGTGGCAAAGTGGCTGTGGGTGAGGGCATTAGGTCTCTCCTATGTTGGCTGACAGAAGTATCACAGAGCCAAAGGTCACGTTCCTGGGGGACACTCCAGAGGACTAGGGAAATCAAGGAATAGTAGTTTCCTCAACTGGGTTATATTTTGCTTCAGGATTCGGTTTTCCAGCCCAAAAGGTTTTGCCGGCTACTCAGTTTTGTTCATTGTCCTGAACTCAGGTTGAGTTTACTGTCTGTCTTTATTGTCTAACACATCAGGTTTTGCCAGTTACTCAGTTCTAATCTTTGTCTTGGACTCATGTTAAACGTTTACTGTTTGTCATTGTGTGTGTCGAGTTTGTGTCTTCACTGTCCCTGTTTGAGTAACTTCCATTATGGGACAAAGCACTTCCATGCCTCTGACTCTGACCCTTGATCATTGGACTGATGTCCGCTCAAGGGCCCAGAATTTTTCTTTTTCAGTAAAACGCCAGACCTGGCAGACTCTCTGTGCTTCAGAATGGCCCATCCTGGGAGTTGGATGGCCACCAGAAGGATCCTTCCACTTCCCTCTAATCTGAAAAGTCAGAGATATTGTCTTTTAGCTGGGGCCACGTGGCCACCCAGATCAACAAACATATACCCCTTTCCTCACGATTATATCATTCAAACCTTCCACAACTCCCGCTCTTCCCACCATTCTCCCTGAGTCACAAGTCTGGATACTCTTCCCCCTCCTCATTCTCTACCCTCGCTCCCCAACCCCCAACACGTTCCAGATGATCCTCCTGCCGCTGACCCAGCCTCTCAGCTGCTAGAGGCAATTGGGCCAGACTCAAGCCCTCCAGGGGACTTCCCTGCAGGAGCAGCAGCCCCTCCTCCCCTGGAGGAAGCTGGGCCACCTAAAGGAACCCGGCGGTGATGGATAATAGAAAACTCAGAATCCCCTGTGATGCTCCCTCTCCATCCCTACGGCCCAATGAACCGACCCAACTGGGAACCCAACAACTTTGAAGGTAGGTAGCATCTGTCCACTTATCGCCGGGCTCTAATAGCGGGTCTCCGAGCGACCGCCAGAGGGCCGACTAATTTGGCCAAGGTAAGAGAGATTATCCAAGGGCCTAATGAGTCTCCCTCTATATTTCAGGAGAGAATTATGGAAGCATAAAGGAAATATACTTCTTTTGATCCTCAGGCAGAGGACCAAAAGGCTTCTGTTGCAATGGCCTTTATTGAGCAGGCTGCCCTAGATATTAAGAGAAAGTTACAATGTCTAGATGGATTAAAAGATATGACGTTAAGAGATTTAGTCAGAGAAGCTGAGAAAGTATATTATAATAGAGAAATTGAGGAGGAGAAGGAACAGAGGAGAGAGAAGGAAAGGGAACAAAAGAAGGATAAAAGGAGCAAAAGGCAGACTTAAAGCATTGGCTAAGGTTTTGTTCACAGCAACAAATACTCCAGAAGGTTAAATGCAGGGAGACAGAAAGGGATACCTGGGCCCACGCCAAAGGCTGCCCCTGGCATCAGATCAATGTGCCTACTGAAAAGAAAAAGGACACTGAGCCAAAGAGTGGCCCAAAAAGGAGCAGCCACACGAGCCCGCCATGCTGACTCTAGAAGAGGACTAAGAAAGTCAGGGCTTGGATCCCCTCCCCGATCTCAGGGTAACATTTGAAGTGGAGGGGATTCCAGTGAACTTTGAAATGGATACAGGAGCAGTATACTCAGCCCTTAAGACCCCACTGGGCCCCCTATCAAATAAATGCTCCTTAGTTCAAGGGGCTAATGGCAGTAGATGTCGGGCTTGGACAAATAAGAGGATTATGAACCTAGTAAATGAAAAAGTCCACACTCTTTCCTAGTAATCCCAGAATGCCCAGCCCCATGGATGAGCAGGGATCTGCTTACCAAACTCTGGGCTAGAATAACCTTTATCCCTGATGGTCCCCAAGTGGAGTTTCTAAAGCCTTCAGTAAAAGCTCCCATAGTCACGGCTTTGACTATGTCCGTAGAAGGTGAACATCACCCTTCGCGTCCCCTAGGACTGATCAACAAAGCAAACTCGCACAGAAATGGATAAAAGAGTATCCTAATGCCTGGGCAGAAACTTCTGGGTTAGGTCTAGCCCTCAAACAACCTCCAATAGTAGTATAATTAAAAGCCTCTGCCTCTCCAATCAGTGTTAAACAATATCCTCTAAGCAAAGAAGCTAAGGATGGGATAAGGCCCCATATTCAGAAATACCTGACTCTTGGGGTCTTAAGGCTCTGCCAATCAGCCTGGAATACCCCGCTGCTACCAGTTAGAAAGCCAGGAACTGGGGACTACCGTCCTGTTCAAGACCTAAGAGAGATCAACAACAGAGTGCAGGACATTCACCCGACAGTACCCAATCCATATAATTTGCTTAGCACTCTGAATCCGGAGCGGGAATGGTACACTGTGCTGGACTTAAAAGATGCTTACTTCTGCTTGCCCCTACATAAGGACAGTCAGTTGCTGTTTGCTTTCAAGTGGATAAACCCAAAAACTGGAACATCTGGTCAATTAATCGGGACTAGATTCCCACAGGGGTGCAAAATCTCCCTCACTCTCTTTGATGAAGCCCTCCACAGGGACTTCAACGACTTCAGAACTGCCCACCCTGAAGTCACCCTACTCCAAAATGTGGATGATCTGCTACTGGCAGCCGACACCAAGGAGAACTCTGAGTCTGGGACCCAAGCACTATTATACAAGCTTGCTCGGCTTGGCTATAGGGCTTCTGCCAAAAGGCCCACTTTTGTCAGCAAGAAGTAATCTTCCTGGGTTATTCTCTTAGGGGTGGCAAACGATGGCTCACTGAGCCCAGAAAACAAACCGTTGTGCAGATACCTCCCCATTCTAATACGAGAAAACTCAGAGAGTTTTTTGGGACTGCCAGCTTTTGCAGGTTATGGATTCCTGTCTTCGCATCTCTGGCTGAACCTTTATACCCGCTGATAAAGGGGGATGCCCACTTCCAATGTACCCCTGAGCACAAACAAGCTATTGATAATGTCAAAAAAGGGCGCTGCTCTCTGTTTCAGCCTTAGCACTACCAGATGTAGATAAACCCTTCAATGTCTACATAGAAAAAAAGAAAGGAAAAGCATGGGGAATGCTCACTCAGACTTTGGGACCTTGGAAATGGCCAGTAGCATTCTTATAAAAAAAACTGGACCCAGTGGCTAGCGTGTAGCCCCTTTGCTTAAGAGCTATAGCAGTGGCAGCCCTTCTAATAAAAGATGCTCATGAATGAACGTTGGGACAGAAGCTCACCATTATAGTCCCCCATGCCCTGGAGAGCATCATCTGCCAGCCTCCAGAGAGGTGGCTATCAAACTCCAGAATTAAACACTACCAGAGCCTCTTGCTTGACAAAGACAGAATAATGCCGGGACCCCCTGCTCCACTCAACCCGGCTACACTGCTGCCAGAAGAATCATCAGGACCCGTCGCTCATGAGTGTCAAAACATACTGGCAGAGAAAACCAGTATACGACAAGACTTGAAGGATCAGCCACTGCCTCACCCTGAAGTAGTATGGTTTACAGACGGCAGCAGCTTCCTCCAAGACGGTAAGCGGCAGGCTGCACAAGCAGTACTTAGCAAAACTAATGTCATCTGGTCCTCTGGTCTCCCAGAAGGGACATCAGTCCAAAAAGCAGAACTGATTGCTCTTACGAAAGCATTGGAACTAGCAACAAGCAAAAGAGCCACCATATACACTGACAGCCGCTATGCATTTGCCACTGCTCATGTGCACAGGGCTATTTACCAGCAAAGAGAATATTAACCTCTTCCAGGAAAGAAATAAAGAATAAAGATGAGATCCTCCACCTTCTCTCAGCAGTGCAGGGCCCTAAAGAACTAGCTATAGGGCACTGTCCAGGGCACCAGAAGGGAAACGTCCCCGTGGTGGTTGGAAACAGAAGGGCAGATGAGGAAGCTTAATTGGCAGCCCTAAACGAAGTGACTCTGTTAACTTTTTCCACACCGGGGGGAACAAAAACCAGGAGACTTGGCAGCTCCGGAACCTTCAGGCAACTTATCATCTGAGGAGACAGATACAGAACTCTGGGACCCTACAGAGCCAAGTTTACAATTTTAAAAAGCCCACCATTATGTCAAAGACTTACACTAGCTCACCCACTTAGACTCAAAGAAGTTGTAGGCACTCTTAAAGGACCGAAGAAAGGACTTATTATTGACTGATTTACAGAGGAAAGAAATAGCTGAGCAGGTGACTAGAGCTTGTCAAGTCTGTCAATTTGTTAATACTTACCCATCCAAGCTTCCTGCAGGGAAGCACTTACGAGGAACCAGACCAGGACGATTCTGGAAAGTGGACTTTACTAAAATTAAGCCAGCAAGTTATGGACTTAAATATCTCCTAGTCTTTGTAGATACTTTTTCAGGATGGGTCGAAGCCTTCCCCATGAAGAAAAAACGGCTCAGATGGTGGTCAAAAAGATCCTAGAAGACATTTTTCCAAGGTTCGGCCTGCCTAAGGTAATAGGGTCCAACAATGGACCGGCAATTGTAGCCCAAGTAAGTCAGGGATTCGCCAGGACCCTGGGGATTAATTGGGAGTTACATTGTGCTTATAGACCCCAGAGCTCAGGACAGGTAGAAAGGATGAATAGAACCATCAAAGAGACCTTAACGAAATTAAGCCTGAAGACTGGCATAAAATATTGGACTATGCTCTTACCTTATGCACTGTTGCCTGCAAGAAATAACCTCTATGCCTCTTTGTGTAACCTCACCAATTATAAAATTCTCTATGGTGCCCCTCCTCCAGTAAGGGACCTAACCCCAACTCTGAGACTTAATGATTCCTTTCACACACCCTTGCATGACAGACTTAAAGCCCTTGAACAAACTCAGCACCCAGCGATACCTGTGGAAATAGTTGGCCACTGCTTATCAGCCTGGAGACAAGGGAACCCCACATCGTTATCAAGTGGGAGACAGTCTATGTGAGACGGCATCAGGTGTCATCCCTGGAACCCCGCTGGAAAGGACCATACCAGGTGCTTCTTATAACACCTACAGTGGTGAAAGTAGATGGGATCACTTCGTGGATACATGCCTCACATCTCAAGCCTGTGCCCTGTACAGATTCCGGCTGGAAACTGAAACTGACTGGTAACCCTCTCAAGTTGCATGTCTGTCGTGTGGATAGGGCTATGGATTCTTCCCCTGGCCACCAGCATTCCTAATCCCCATCAGCCTGTTCATCAACAATGGCAAGTTATAAATCCTACTGGGCAAGTAGTGTGGTCTATTTCACATACAGCCGCCTTATGGACTAGGTGGCCATCTCTCCACCTAGACATTTGTCAGCTTGCCACTGGCCTCTCTGACTGGGATCTCCCTGACATAGAGGACCCCACACATATCCCACTCAAACCCAAACCAGGGCAACATAGACCACCTTATCCCATGAATTATGGATGTCATCTCCCCAAGCTCAGGTGTAAACTAGCCAGTCTTGATTTTTATGTGTGCCCAGCTGATTTCCGAAGTTGCAAACAGGCCCAAACCTGTGGAGGAACCATTGACTTTTATTGTAGATCTTGGGGATGTGAACAAACGGGAGTGCATGGTGGAACCCAAACTCTCCAGACAGTATGATTCAGGTAGGACCAAATGACACCTGGATTGATCCCAAGAAATGTGCCGCTAGCCAAGTGGTGTCAAAAACTCGCTGTGGAAAGAATAGTCTATGTTACCCCCTCAATAGAACTTTCACTTCCAAAGGAAGGGGCTACCTCAGAACAACATGGCCTATGGGAAATACTTGGGGAATGCGATTTTATATTTATTGCCCCGGTTATGACTTTGGTCTCTGGTTCACCATCCGGCTTAAAAAGAAAGAAAATCCCACAGCAATAGGGCCCAATCCCCTCAAGCCAGGAATTAAGCCTCCGAAACCTCCCATGCCTAGATCTACCAGAACCCCTCTACCATCTCATACTTCCTGGTTTCTGTCTTTGCCTACTTTCCCAGTCCAGAATACCACTGACTCCTCCCCCTGGGAACTAATTAAAGGAACCATTATGGTACTGAACTCCACACAATCAGAACTCCTTGCATTTCAGCCCACGTATTAGATAGCTCTGTAAATTATTGTGTAATGGTGCAGATACTCCCCAGGGTGCTCTATGATGATGCAGAATAATTTGAAGGTTTACTAGGGGAACAAACAACCTGATTTCACCGGGAGCCAGTGTCTCTTACTCTAGCCATCCTACTGGGGATCGGAGTTGCTGCAGGAGTGGGTACGGGAACAGCTGCTATGATCCGTGGGTGACAACAAATGGCCCGATTAGAAACAGCAATAGATCAAGACTTGAAAACGTTAGAGACCTCCATGACAGTTTTGCAGGAATCCTTAACCTATCTCTCTGAAGTTGTTTTACAGAACAGGCAAGGATTATACCTCCTCTTCATGAGGGAGGGGGGCATCTGTGCTGCACTGAGAGAAGAATGTTGTTTTTATGCTGACCATAGTGGAGTTTTAAAGAATCCATGAGTAAATTGAGAAAATGCCTTGAAGAGCGCCAGAGAGAAAGGAAGATTCAACAAGGGTGTTTTGAGTCATGGTTTACCCTGTCCCCCTGGTTAACTAAACTTTTATCAGACTTAGCTGGACCCCTGATCATCCTTCTGGTGTTACTAACTGTGGGACCTTGTTTGCTAAACCGCATAGTTTCCTTTCTCCAGGTTCAGATTGGGCAGGAAAAAACTCATGGTAATCAGATAAAAATACTAACCACTGGCAGAAATAGAATCTGAGAACCCGCAATAATTATGATTCATTACTTATAAGATTAAAAGTTGTCAGAAAAAGGAGTGGAAAATGAAAGAATAAAAGAAATTTAAATTGAAAGGTAAAGAACCAGGTTTTGTAAAGTTTCAAAGCTGCACTCAGAACCTGAAATTCCTGTGGCAGTTAAGACAATTCCCAGAACTGTCCATTAGATGTGTGTTGAAATCTTCCCTGACCACCTAGTAGCTAAACAACCCCTTCCCAGAAACCCTGCAGCTCAGCACGTATACATCTCAGGGCTTCAACCAACCAGTTTAAATGTATACCCCTTCTCAGGGCTAACCAATCACCCCCTGCCCAACCTGTTCCCGCCAATGGATGTGCTAATCTTGTTTTAGAGTTGCTATTTGATTTTCCTGCGGTGTCTGATGATTTCCTAAAGGAGGCTATGATGTATGTAAAGTCCCTGCCCTCTCTAAAGAATGTATATAAACTCTGCTCAAGTTGTTCTCGGGGCTCTTTTTTCTTTCCTCCTCTGGAGTGAGCTCTGAGCCCCAGATGCTGGACCCCCAATAAACCATTTCTTTTGGCATGAGACAGTTTCTTGTTGGTCTTTTCCTCCAACGTTCGATGACCTTTTCAGTTCCTGACTACCTTCAAGTGAGAATAGCGATCCTTTGGGTCAAATGAGTTCTTCAAAAACCTGAAGAGGCTAGCCCGTAGGTGCTTGGGTTTTCTCATGACTCCAAATCACATTAAGAATATATACCTGACAGTCAGTAGGCCTCAAATTGGAGAAGAAGAGCAGTATTAGCAGAAGGGCTATTTGATCATTCCTGCTTCAAAGGATGGTTGTCCAGGCCACCCAATGCCCTTATGGACTTCAAATCTTACCTAGATTTCTGTTTTAATACTTATATTTCACCTGAATATTCATGTAAATATCACAGGTTTCCAATACCATTATTTATCCTGCAAAATGATTCCTAATCGAAATCGAACCTGTTATTAACCTTAACCATACACTCTTCCCTCAATCTAACTTTACAGAAGAACAGGGAAATTGTTGATCTTACAATACAGGAATGTAGGCGATCTTCCACCTGCTGAGAACCTCAAAGTTCCATGCAGAAATCATCCCTGAAGAAGATGTATGCACCTATGAAGCATGTGAGAGAGCAAAAGTCAACTTCCATGTCAAACAACCTGGTCAGGATGAAGGAATGTGACTGAATCAGCCTCTCTCTTCTTAATGTAGATTAAATGGACTAAACCAGGCCTGTGTGGAGAGCTGTTCCCGGGTGCCTGTGGTTGATATACCATTCTAACTTTTGTAAGTGTCACAGGAAGTAGGGGCAGACTCCATCTCATGGGACCCTTGGAAGCAACTGTTAGTACAAAGTGGTTGCCAAGGCAGTGACCTCATTCAGTTCCTGAAGGAAGTCACCTACCACACTTCCTTGGTGATTGACTGCCAGGCACCCAGAGATGTCCCAGTCCCAGTCCCAGTGGTCTCAATTGTTTGGATTTATCAAGGACAGAGTCAGTCTTTCTTGGTACCTACTTACGTGATGATGGCCAAATGCCAGGAGAGGTCTGAATAGAAGCCTTTTCTGAGAAAGCAGGTAGTGGCTCAACCATGGCTCCTGACAACTTCAAAGAGTTGGCAAAGAAGACCAGATCTGAGACAGAACAGGCCATTTCAGGAAACATAGTATGGCCCACTAGTCAGAGGACACTGAGGATAGTCACAGACATACTTGGGGGAAGGAGGTGCTGTTGTGAGTGTCCCTGTGAGTTTGTTGTTTAGTCTCATGTTCTGAGAATAAGTCGGTTTGTTTGTTTGGAGTGGAATGTTTCTAGAAATTTGTTTGACAACATGAGTGTTTCTATGTCTGTGTATCGCAGTGTATCCATGGTTATAGACATTTGAAAAGACAATGCATCAATGGTTGTGTCCTGTCTAGTAGAAAGCTTCCCAGCATTCATCCTGCCCAATTTAAGAATGGAGAGTGGCTTGCCTTATGGATGGGCAACACCCACTACCTTCCTAAGTTCCTCTCTTCTTCTTGAATACGGGCCACTCTCCAGAATAGCCTCATGGTTTTGTTTCCAAGATATGCACCACCTCCAAGCTCTCTGACATGGGCATGTACTTAATAGCTGAAGGGAATGGGAACATCTCAAAAACTCAGAATTCTGTGTGACCAGTAAAGTCTCAGTGGAGAAACACTGCTTTGGGCTTTTTGCTTACCTACTGTTCTGTTGTCCTGAATGTCAGGAAGGTCTTTGCCTCAGGCCACACATTTGTGAAGCCTGAAGAAAACAGTTTACAAATGGAAATGAATGGGCATCACCTGTGGCTCTTTGTTTAATTGCTTTGGAAAGGGATGTGGCTGAATCAGCCTCTTGGCCCTTTGTGAGGCAGTGGCTTTGATTGTCAGCATCTGATGCATCTAAAGAAAGTTTCCAAGTGTGCATTCAAAACCAAAATGGCCAAAAGAGCAGTCTTTGTGGATGAAGTGTCTCGCCATCCTTTGTAACCTTCCTGACCCCCATCAAGTGAAAATAGGGACCCTTTGCGTCAAATGAGTTCTTCAAAGCCCTGCAGAGGCTAGCCAATAGGTGCTTGAGTTTTCTCATGACACAAATTCTCATGAAGAATCTATACCAGACAGTCAGTAGGCCTCAAATTGGAGAAGCGGAGCAGTTATAGAGCAGGACTAATTGATCACTCTTTGTTCACAGGAAGGGTGTCCAGGCCACCCTGACTTTAGGCAAATGAGGCACAAGTGTGCTTATTTTGTACAGTGTCTTGGGCTGCGCCCCTCATTGAAACCTCCAGCTAGAGGTTATGATGAGTGTATATGTGAAAGAAAATGAGGGCCATGTGGGAGTGTTTCGGTTTTAATTGTGGTCAGCTGTGTGGTGGTTGGTAAAGATGCCTGGGTCCACCTGAGCTTGAACTATGGTGTGATTTTCCATAGAGACTGAGTAATGGAACTGACCTCAGAGAAGAATTGCCATGAATTGTGTTGGGATTTTAGGTGGCCATGCATGAGATTCACCCCTGAAAACTGAGATATAGAAAAGGGTGGCTTTCCAAAGAGTACTGTCAAACTCAGCCTGGATATCATATAATTTTATTCTGAAAGACTTGGCAGCCATAGTTGAGAGTCAAAACATACATGGACCTCACATTGGAGACCTTAATGGGCCTGGCTTCATGTGTCCTTTTGGCCCCTCTTTGGGAAGCCTTGCCTCTGAGAGTTCACCAGAGCTTTCCTTGAAATGTGCTTCCTCAAAATTTAATGGTTCCTGAATGAATTGAAACCCACAGTTTCTCCAAATTCATCCTTGAAAAATGGCTAGATAAATACCATGAAATTTTTGAAATTCCCATTACCAGGTGGCCCTGGAGAATCTTTGGATGTCCTGTTGCTGTTTATGAGGATACCAGACAGTGCCTTCATTGACTGGGTTTCATGAAAATGGTGTATAACAGAGATACCAGTATGTTGGAGCCTGCTGAGTAGTGGGCCCAGAGCTGTGATGTGCAGGTGTGTGATAAAGCATCTCTGGTCAAGCCATGTGGATCTGTCATTGACTTCCAAATGGCTTGTGGCTGACATGGTGCAGACAGGAATCACGTATATGTCTGAATCCTCTCCATAAAAGGCATCTTGTTAGATGGAGATGTTTCAGGGCAATGTTCAGAATCAGGTTGCTATGGTTAAGGGGGCAAGCTATGTGGAATAGAAGCCTGGTTGGTGCATTCTCCTTCAGACCCTGACCCACCACACGTGACAGGACTCCCTCCAGCACTGTGTCCCAGTTGAACTCCTTGTATTTCTTGAAGCAAATACCAAACTCCCAGTGCAGCAGCAAGAAACACCATGAAAAGTGGAGGATGACCAAATGGCTTTACAGTCCACATGCGGAGACACTTAGCTTTCAGTGGCCACAGTTTACCTACAAAGAGAGAAGTCAGCACTGCTGCCTCATGTTATTTGGAAAATAATAAACAATGTCCTCCAGGTCACATAGATGCAGATCCAGCTTTGATGGTCTCATTAGAATGGAAGCTAAAGCTCCTGACAACAACATATATGTCAAGTGCCCATCCTCAGAGGCAGTTTCTCAAGTAGTCTTTAGGCGGGCAGAGCTCCTTGTTGGTGGAGTGTTTACCTTTTAGACCAGTACACAAGAAAAGACCACTGACTCCAATTAAAATCAAATTAAAGCAAACTTATTATTTCCACCACCCGGGCTGTGTCTCCCTCCCAAAACGGCGGGAACAAGAGAGCAACCCCACCTTTCCTACAGAATGGCTTTATAGCGCAGAATGTTACACAAAAGGGTGGTTACAGATAACAGAACTCTGACAAGCATCACACTAATGATAGTTTACATTTTTTTTTTTGGCTGGCCCCAACATCAGAATTTATGAGGACCATTAATGCCTCAGAGAGTGTCATCTGGCCAGGGAAGGCCAATATTTATGAGGTGTAAATAAAGTTTCAGAGAAGGCTGTTATCTGGTCAGAGAGCCAGGCATGGGTGAGTTCAAGGCATGAGCAGGCATTCAAAGCAGGTTCAGAATTTGCTGTAATTTATATTTAAGCCAAAATTATCTTTTCATGGCTTTGTGGCAAGATGCCTCCCAATTTAAATAAAAGATCAGGTTGGGTCTATCATTCCCCCATTTTCTAATGTGTCCCTTTCAAATCTTTGATAGGGTAGGGGAAGAGCACTGAGGGAAATTTAATCCCTCAGGTAACAGTCTCCCTATTTTTGAACTCACCCAAAACCGGTCTCCCTGATTTTATCTGACTTAATTAATTACTTATATTGGTAGTCTATTTAATTTTGGCTCTACTATTGGCAGAAGAGAGGCGTCACTCATTTTGGCTTTTTCTGAGCGAAGAGAGGGTGACGTGATGGGGCACGGCCTGAGAGACATGAGTTGCCTTTTAGAAGTCAGTTCGGTTTGAAGTCTGTTTGGGGAAGTACAGGTTGTAACGTCATCTGGTGACGGGTTCTTCTATGAGAGAAACAAAATACATGAGTACTGAATAAATGTTGCAGCAGCTGGAACATGTCACTGTATAGAAGTTCCCTCACCAGTCTTAAATATTCCCAGTTATCAGGACTGTCAACTTAATATTTAACATTTAGGGTTACAGTTGTCCCTCCCCATAAGATACAGTTTAATAATTTAATATCATCTGATCTTGCAAAATCCTTTTACTAGTATGACCTCTGTGTCTAATAGAGAAACCCTTAATTCTGTTACTCAAGGCTGGATAATTGTACTAGCAAACACCAAGGTTACCTGTGTAGGTTAGGAATATCTGTAGGCCTTAAACTAAAAACTTCTGCCTCTGGCAGCTCCTCTTGATAGTCTCTTTTTATAGTTATCAGGCATTCCTGTCTGAGAACCCTTCTTTGTAGCCTCCAGTCTTATTTATTTTGGGAGGCTAGCATAAAGTGTATACCTTAAAATATTATTATTACTATTATTATTTAAAATGCCCAGGAATGGCTGTATTTTGGTTTTAACTGTCTTTGCTAAATGTTTAAGATGAAGCAGTCAAACTGACTTTTGTTTCTATCTGTTGTGAACTGTCAGCTGATCTTTTACGGGAGTCATTCCTGGGGAAACTTGAGAGCAGCTTCTCAGTTCTGCTAGTGCCATTTTCGCTAGGTGTGTCCAGGTCTTGCTTGACCATGTGGCTTCCCTCGGAAGCATCAGGGATGTCTCCCTTCTCTGATGACTGTCTTCTTCATAGAAAATGCACTGATTGGCTTTCAGTTCTCCAGTGGTCTCATTAATGTCCTTAATCAGGAGGTTATGTGGCTCAGAGTTGCAAAGCTCTTTAGAGAAGTCCCCTGTTCCCTGGATACAGACTGACTCAGAGGGCAAGAATCAAATATTGGTTTTCTTGGCCCTTTTCATTTAACTTTAATTTTAAATCCTAATCTTAAACATCCAGCAAATAAATTTTAGCAGCCTTATATTAAGAGTACTGGGCTTTAATGTCTGTAATTTAAAATTATTTATCTTTTTATTAATTGGGATCTGTATTTTTCTGTCTGTCTTTTGGTGATGACTTATTATCTTTAATTAACCCATGTTGTGTTCTTAAAGCAACACTTCTGTAAAACACTAACAGGGAATCTTTAGATCACTTATAAGAAAATTACAAAATAAAATTAACAAGAGTAAATATACTTAGTTCGTGTAATAGCTACCCTGAATTTTTAGGCTGAGTTATTTATTATATTTCTTGTTTGAGATCCTAGTAATCTTGATAGGAAAAAAAAGAACTTTTGAACATAACTTTAAATGAAATAACATCTGACCCACTGCTTTCGTAGTCATTCTCACATGTAGTAAGTTGGTACACAGAGCCTTATCTCAAGTAAGGCAGGGCTCTTTATAAATCTTAAGTGTTTTAGTTCTAAAGATGATCTTTGTTTTTAAATATCAGTTTACAAAGTTAACATTAATTGTTTGAGGTCTCATAAACATTAGCTAACACTATATAATATAACATTTAAAACATGAATAAAATAAACGCTGAAAGTTTTATCCTTTTCATAGCTAAGGCTCTCATTAACATAAAAAATACATTTAAATTGTTCCCCAATGTAAAAAAGTAACATAAAATTTACATATCTTATTGATAAAAGGTAAATAAATCCCCAATATATTTTTTCTTACCATACAACTTCAGAACACCAGCTTCACATAATGCTCTTTTAAAGTTTCTACCTTAGAGACTTGTATTCCTGGAAGATATGAGAACATTAATAGCATCACAATTGCATTGATGTTTCTACATTGACCAAGTTTAGCTTTTAAAGAAATGGCAGTACAGTGCTCTAAAATAACAGATCGTATTTAATCAGTTGTTTAATTTTTATGGTTGCTTGCTCTAGAAAAATAAAACTTAATAAACACAATGTTGTGGGTAAACTTATGTTTTAAGAAATTTTTGTCTCTTTAACACATGACTGATTTTTACAATCTTATACAGACTTTAGAACAAACTTATACAGACCTTAGTAAATCAATCAGATATCTAACAAGAGTACTCATGAATGAGTAATCCCATATCAAATTTAATTTACTTATTTATCAAAATATTAGACAAAAGTATTGAACAGTGTAGATCATTTTTTTTGTTGAAGGAAAAGTCCTAGAAACAAGGCATATTAGACCTTTTGTCGACATTAATATTTTATTAGATTTTTGAACACCTAGAAAAACATGTAAGCTTAAATTTAAAGACATTTATTTTTATCTGTTTATCCAATTTAAAGTGAACCATTTAAATCACCTGAATCAAAGATCTTTGGATCCGCTTTTTAAAATTTGTTTTTGTGAGTGCTCCTTTTTTTATGAGCGCTCCTATGTATGTTAATTTGTATATAATATACATGATATACGGACATATGTATATATACACATACAACACATAACAAGAGTGTGCACACATAATTATAGTAAAGGCCTTGTAGCTTTTCGCAGGTGAAATCTCCATTGCAATGTTTCAAAAACTCCACTGTTGGTGAAAGATAGAACTGATCAGAAAAACATTAACCTAGGTCTGTAGGATCAAAATCATGAGTTAAAAAAAAATACAGAATCTAAGGAAAAAAATAAGAGTCCTAGAAAAAGTGACTGGGCAGTTATTAGTAAATACCATACAATGTAATTTTTTCTCCCCCCCCCCTTAGGCCTCAGATCAGTCTCCTACTGAGCTAGTAGGCTTCTTTCATTTGCATTTCAACATAAGGCCTGGCTGAGGTCTGGAAGGAGCAGGGAAAAACTGCTATTCTGAGCAGACACCTCAGGCTTAAGGCATTTTAACCATAATTTTCAGGTTTGGATGTTGAAAATTATGGTACAATTTTAAGTTACAATTCACAAAATTTTATATCTTTATATCTTGTTCTGTCAACAGATACCATACTATGATTTACTATCCTTTTCCAAATTAATGCACTGGTACACATTGTGATATTTTCCCAGTCTACCCAATTCAAAACTGGTGAAAAATAAGATTGAATGTTTGGGAAGTTACTTGCCAACTTGGAAATAGAGTTCTTTAGTTTTCTATCCTAAGTATTTAAGTTCTCTGGCATGAATTATCTAAAATCATAAACTAAACAATTATCTGAACCCGACTTTTAACTGCAAGATTGTACAATGCTTCAAAAACCCATTCAGATACCAGATTGTTACAATAAAACGTCATCATTTAGACACACATTGAGCTAAGATCATTCCCAAGAAACAATTAATAATATGAACACATTATTGCACATGTCCTTAAGGGCCAGAAACAAAGACACAAGACAGACAGAAAGGAGCTCCAGACTATGGCTGACAGACAGAAGCCTTTAAAACATAACAGATAAGATAAAAATCTCCTACACCTGTAGCACGATAGATGTCCCCACAAGGGGATCAGATCTTTTCACAGAGGAGCAACCTGAAATGTGAAATCAAGGGTCTCCATGGTGACTTTACTGCATTTAGTGTCCCCTTTTTCTTATTCTCTTTTTTAATAAGACAGAGGTGGCATAATTCTTACAGTGCAGGGAAGGAAGGAGGGAATTCTCTGAAGCAACAGGGCTTTGGCAGCTGCTGGGAGTCCCTCAGTCCCTCCTTTTACTTACAGGATTAGCTCCTCTGGTTCAGTTCCACCCCGAGCACGCTCCATCTCCTAATATTTCAGTAGTTAGCTCTCAAAAAGTCGCGGGGTCGGGGGGAGGGTATCAAAATTTGTAACTTAAATTTTGGTTTCTGACGTTGAAGTCAATTAATACCAATTTAATAATGAGGACAGCATTTGAGAAAAAGAAAAAGGGAGGTTTACTGCTTTGCTAACAAAGGAGAAACACAGGGGACTCTGCCCAAAGGTTGTGACTCTCTTGATCTGGAGGGACAAGAGGTTTTAAAGGAGTTTCACTTTTTCACCTAAGAGATACTCAGTTCTTAGGTCACCAGCAGGCATTGCCCTCTGCAGTGGGTGTTCTCCAGGCAACCAGCTAGGGGCTTCTCTCATCCTGCTTAACAAAGGGGGGTAAAGTTCATCACAGTTCCTTAAAACACAGTCCAAAGGGGTGTCAGGCTTACTTGCTTTATTACCCATTTTCACGTCCAATATCATTAAGTTTTTACCACAGAAATCACACAAGAAAACGCACAAAAACAAACAAACCAAAAACATACAGAACACAGAAAAAAACACAAAGAAACAGAAAACCGGTGAAGAAACAGAAAAACAGAGGAGCAATACAATGTCTTGCTAAAGCTCCGGGGAAGGAGCTCCTGTGTTTCTGTTGGCACCTCTCTACCCTTTCAGAGGAATTCCCTACAGAACAGAACAGAGGACAGAATGATTCTTGTTACTGTCCTGGACAGGAGTATATGTGAGCCTCCCCATGCCACCTCTCTGTCATCAGAAGAGATCTCCCTTAACCGGATATCAGATGTTATAAAGATGCCACTTACCTATGGAGGCCTCCTCCACCAGGTGCTTGCTAATAGTTATAGTGCGATGGTTCACTTCAGTGCTCCCCGGACTGAAGGCTCACTCCAAGGCCTTTGAACTTGGCTCTCCAGCCAGGAGCCCTGGTGGAAAGGCCAGCTTCAGAATTTACAGGAGTCTGGTCTTGTGATCTGGTCGGGTCATCTCACTGGGGAACTCTAAAATATTAGACCAGGATGCAAGAAAATACCACTGACTCCAATTAAAATCAAATTAAGGCAAGCTTATTATTTCATCCGGGTGGGCTGCCTCTCCCTCTCAAACAGCGGAAACAAGACAACATCCCCACCTTTCCTACAGCCCAGCTTTATACCCCAGAAAGTTACACAAAAGGGGAGTTACAGAAAACAGAACTTTGACAAGCATCACACTAATTGTAGTTTACATTTTTTATTTGCTGGCCCAGCATCAAAAATTATGAGGACCATTAGAGCCTAGAGAGGGTCTTTGTCTGGCCATGGAAGACCAATATTTATGAGGTGTCACTAAAGTTTCAGAGAGGGCTGAAATCTGGTCAGAAAGCCAGATATGGGTGAGTTCAAGGCATGGGCAGTAATTCCAAGTAGGTTCGAAATTTGCACTAATTAATAGTAAAGAAAAAATTATCTTTTCATGGCTGTGTGGCAAGATGACTCCCAATTTTATTGAAAGATCAGGTTGGGAGATCAACCCTGTCCTTTACTTTTGGAAGCTCCTCTACCACATCCAAGTTTGTGAACTCCTGAGCATTTTCTATCCCACATATGTATTCACAGATTTTTAACTCTACCCCTCTAATTGTGTCTTACTTGGGGCGAAGGTAATGTCAAGGCATTGTTCTGGATGAGAGTGGGAAGATTATTGTATACCACATATATGCATACTAATTGGATTCATTTTCCAATTTTCCATTCAAAATACTATATCCCTCACAATAACCCATACCCTACGACACTCTAACTACTAATACTCATATGATGGAGAAAAATAACCGAAACAAAATTGAAATACAAGCAGTTCAGAGGAGGCATGGTGTATATTGGACTTGCCTTTTGCAAGATAAATGGTAGGTGTTATTAATCTAGTCAATTTTTAATTGAAATAGTTCTCCATGAGTTTTTAAAGTTAAAAAATATGTGTATTCCTGTCTCCCTTTCCCTGTAGCCTATTCAGCACATGTATTTTTATATGCACATATAGAATCCTACGTGATATCACAAGTACATTTTTGTGAGGTGCCTGACTTAGCAGTTACAAATTGTGAGAAGAGATCACTCTTCCTAAAAGCTGTTGGAACTGAAATTTCAAGCTATAGGTGAGCTTCCTAGTAGAACAACATTATACATAAATCCATGTTCAGTGAAATGAATGTTTTTGGATCTGTGGATGATATATATTTCATGGTGAATTTCGTTTGGCATATGTATTGGTATGTTTATTGTCTGTGGTTGTTTGTGTGTGTGTGTGTGTGTGTGTGTGTGTGTGTGTGTTTGTGTGTGTATATATATATATATATATATATATATATATATATATATATACACACACACTCTCCAGAATTTTCAAAATATGAAATGTATTTGTCTTATATACACTCCCTAAATTCATTCATGTTCATGTATGTTGATTAATAATCAACTTTTCACAAGATTATTCTCAGAAATATTCATCCACCTGAAATATATATATTTGTTTCCTAGTACTGAAAACTAACTTCAGTGAAAGTTGCATACAAATCCTAATATTTCTACAGTTACTGACCCAGTTTAACATCAATGCAAGTAGATTTCTATGGGACATGATGCATCTTTTGACGTTAATTTTTATTCAACAGTGGTACCTTACTATTTCTTCAGTTTTTGCACATCATAGGATATATATTTCATCCACTAGTTAGCAAATTTATAGGCATTTGTTTCACTTTTAATCACTCTCTTCTCCAGAACACATGTATTTCTCTATGTTTCTTGACAGGTCTTTTAATGAGACTTCTTTCCAAATACATTATAATCGATTTCCATAATCATTTTGAAACAAATCTCACACACCCTTCATGATAAACCATAACCCTAAGATGACCATTAGATATATAACTGGTTGGAATGAATGATTGTATATCAATATAACATTTCTTATATATTTTCAGATATCTATTCAATCCATTATTTAAAGTGGATCCAGTTATATTGTTTTTTCACAGAATGGTGTATTCTTGCATTATCTCTATATTCATAGACACAGGGTACACCTATTTGTACCCCCATACTAATTTATACGTCTTCAAAATATTGCTCCCAGAAATGGTGGAAGAAATACTCATGTCACCAGATCTGCATATACATTTGATCACAGAAATATTCTGGACACAAAAAGCAAAGGTCACATGTACAATTGTATCAAAGCCTAAATGGGAAGTGAACATGGATTACTAAAATCATCCATGTCCATGTTGCCTAATGTTCTCAAATGTCAATTCTATTTGTGACTACATATTTGTTTCTTCCTAAGATTATAAATTCAAGCTCCAGCCTGTTCAAAATGTGTAATCCTATCACTCACTTTATACTTTACTTGATTTCCTAATGTCTCTATTGATATCTGCTTTCATACATGTTTTCCCCAGTTCATCATTGCGACTGACTCTTCACATGTGCTGACATTCACCTTCACTCTCTACCAGAAACCCTATTGTTAAGAACTTTTGGTCCAAATCCTATACTCACTCTTCTTCTAAGCCTACCGAATACCTTCCAAATCCTATCGACTATTGCTTTTTGACTGGATGTTCTGTTCAACATTCAATCATCCAAGTTACAAGGTCCTATGCCATTGTATATTGATTTATCTGAGACAACTGTGCAGGACATAATTCAAAGCTAAGTATCCCACTCAAGGGCCCAATGCCCTTCTGGGCTTCAAATCTTACCAAATTTCTGCTTTCATAGTTATATTTCACCTATATACTCTTGTAAACATCGCAGGTTGCCAATACCATTATTCATCCCGCAGAATGATTCCTAACCCAAATCGATGCTATTATTGAACCTAACCATACACTCTTCCCTTAATATAACTTACAGAAGAGCAGGGACAGAGTTGGTCTTACAATATAGGAACGTAGCTGATCTTTCACCTGCTGAGAAACTCAACGATCCATGAAGAAATGATCCTTGGAGAAGATGTAGGCAGCTATGTAGGACCTGAGAGAGCAATAGTCATCTTCCACGGCAAACAAACAGGTGAGGATGAATTGATGTGTCTGAATCAGTCTCTCTCTTCTTATTGTAGAGAAGATGGACCAAACAAGGCCTGTGTGGAGAGCAGTTCCCCGGTGCCTATGGTCGATATACAATTCTAACTTCTGAATGTGTCACAGGATGTAGGGGTAACCTCCATCTCATGGGAACCTTCAAAGCATCTGTTAGGACAAAGTGGTTACCAAGGCAGTGACCTCATTCAGTTCCTGAAGGAATTGACCTACCTCACTTCTTTGTTGATGCAATTCGCTGAACTCAGGATTCAGGAAGCCAAGCACCCAGGGCCAGTCCCAGTCCCAGTCCCATTGGGTTCACTTGTTTGGATTTACCAAGGACAGAGTCAGTCTTTCTTGGTAAAAACTGATCTGTGGATGGCTAAATGCCAGGAAAGCTCTGAAGATGGGCCTTCCTGAGAAAGCAGGTAGTGACTCCCTGATGGCTCCTGACAACTTTACTAAGTTCGTAATGAAGACCAGATCTGAGACAGGATAGGCCATTTCGTGGGAACATAGTATGGCAAATCAGTCTGAGGACACTCTGGATAGTCACAGACCTACTTGGGTAAAGGAGGTGCCTTTGTGGGTGTGGATGTGAGTTTGGTTTTGTCTCATGTTATGAGAATAGGTAGAAAAGGCAGTTTGTTTGGTTTGGAGTGGACTATTTTTAATAAGTCATTTGACATGGCGAGTGTTTCTTTGTTTGTGTATCTCACTGTATCCGTGGTTGTAGACCTTTGAAAAGCGAATGCATCAATGGTTGTGTCCTGTCTAATATAAAGTGTCCCAGCGTTCATCCTGCCCAATTTAAGAATGGAGAGTGGCTTGCCTTATGGATGGGCAATACCTACTATCTTCTTAAGTTCCTGTTTCTTCGTGAATTCTGGCCACTCTCCTGAATAGGCTCATGGTTTTGTGTCCAACATATGTACCACCACAAGGCTCTGTGACATGGCCATGTACTGATAGCTGAAGGGAATGGGAGCATCTCAGAAAACTCAGATATCAGTGTGACCAGGAAAGTCTTAGTGGAGAAACCCTGCTTTGGGCCATTTGCTTACTTATGTTTCTATTACCCTGAATGTCAAGAAGGTCTTTACCTCAGGCCACCCCTTTGTGAAGCCTGAAGAAAACTGTTTTCATATGGAAATAAATGGGCATCACCTGTGGCTCTTTGCTTAATTGCTTTGGAATGGGATGTGCTTGAATCAGCCTCTTGTTCTTGTGTGAGGTTGTGGATTAAATTCTCAGCACCTGATAGATCTAAATAAAGATCCCATGTGCTTCCAAAACCAAAATGGCCAAAAGAGCAGTCATTGTGGTTGAATTTTTTTGCCTTCTTAGGTTGGGTTCCTGACCTACATCAAGTGAGAATAGGGATCCTTTGGGTCAAAGGCGTTCTTCAAATCCCTGCAGAGGCTATTCCATAGGTGCTTGGGTTTTCTCATGACTCCAAATCACATAAAGAATCTATACCTGACAGCTAGTAGGCCTCAAATTGGAGAAGCGGAACAATTTACCAGCAGGAATATTTGATCACTCCTGGTTCAAAGGAAGAGTACCCAGGCCACCATGATTTTAGGCAAATGAGGGGCAAGTGAGCTTATTTTGGACACTTTCTTGGCCTTGCCTCTCATAGAAACCTCCAGCCACAGGGTATGATGAGTGTCTATATGGAAGAAGATGAGTGTCATGTGGGAATGTTTTGGATTTAAGTGAAGAAAGAGAGAACTCAAATTACTGACATATGGGATCGAAATGGCAATATCACAACAGATGCTACAGAAATACAGAAGACAATTAGAAATTATTTTGAAAACCTATATTCCAATAAAATAGAAAATAGTGAAGACATTGATAAATTTCTTAAGTCATATGATTTTCACAGACTGAGTCAGGAGGATACACACAATTTAAACAGACCAATATCAATGGATAGAATAGAAAAAGCAATCAAAAGACTACCAACCAAGAAAAGCCCAGGTTCAGATGGGTATAAAAGCGGAGTTTTACAAGACCTTTAAAAAAGAATTAATACCAATAATTTTCAAGATATTTCAGGAAATAGAAAAAGAGGGAGCTCTGCCAAATTCATTCTATGTGGCCAACATCACTCTGATTCCGAAACCAGACAAAGACACCTCAAAGAATGAAAACTACAGACCAATATCTCTGATGAACCTAGATGCAAAAAACCTCAATTAAATTCTGGCGAATTGGATACAAAGGCACATCAAAAAAATTGTGCATCATCATCAGGTAGGATTCATCCCTGAGATGCAAGTACGGTTCAAAATATGGAAATCAATAAATGTTATTCACAACATAAATATACTTAAAGATAAGAACCATATGATCATCTCGATAGATGCAGAAAAATCATTCGACAAAGTAGAGCATCTCTTTATGTTCAAAACATTAGAAAAACTAGGGATAACAGGAACTTACCTCGACACTGTAAAAGCTATCTATGCTAACCCTCAGGCTAGCATCATTCTGAATGGAGAAAAATTGAAGGCATTCCCTCTAAAATCTGGAACAAGACAGGGATGTCCTCTATCACCACTTCTATTCAATATAGTTTTCGAAACACTGGCCAGAGTAATTAGACAGACGAAAGAAACTAAAGGCATAAAAATAGGAAAAGAAGAACTTAAAATATCACTATTTGTAGATGACATGATTCTATATATAGAAAACCCAAAAGGGTCTACAAAAAAAGTACTAGAACTAATAAATGAATTCAGCAATGTGGCAGGATATAAAATCAACATGCATAAATCAAAAGCATTTCTGTATATCAGCGACAAAACTTCTGAAACAGAAATGAGGAAAAACACTCCATTCACATATCCTCAAAAAAAAAAAAAAATACTTGGGAATCAACCTAACAAAAGAGGTGAAAGATTTATACAATGCAAACTACAGAACTCTAAAAAGAGAAGTAGAATAAGATCTTAGAAGATGGGAAAATATACCCTGTTCATGCATAGGCAGAACTAACATCATCAAAATGGTGATATTTCCAAAAGTTCTCTATAGGTTTAACGCAAGGCCAATCAAAATCCCAACGGCATTTCTTGTAGAAATAGAGAAAGCAATCATGAAATTCATATGGAAAAATAAAAGACCCAGAATAGCAAAAGCATTTCTAAGCAGGAAGTGTGAATCAGGCGGTATAGCGATACCAGATTTCAAACTATATTACAGAGCAATAGTAAAAAAAAAGAAAAACAGCATGGTACTGGTACCAAAACAGGCAGGTGGACCAATGGTACAGAATGGAGGACACAGAGACTAATCTAAAAAGCTACAACTGTCTTATATTTGATAAAGGAGCTAAAAGCATGCAATGGAGGAAGGATAGCATCTTCAACAAATGGTGCTGGGATAACTGGAAATCCATACGTAACAAAATGAAACTGAATCCCTTTCTCTCGCCATGCACAAAAGTTATATCAAAATGGATCAAGGAGCTTTATATCAAATCAGAGACATGGCGTCTGATAGAGGAAAAATTGGCTACGATCTACATACTGTGGTGTCGGGCTCCAAATTCCTCAAAAGGACACCGATAGCACAAGAGTTAATAACTAGAATCAACAAATGGGACTTACTCAAACTAAAAAGGTTTTTCGCAGCAAGAGAAACAATAAGAGAGGTAAATAGGGAGCCTACATCCTGGAAACAAATCTTTATTCCTCACACTTCAGATAGAGCCCTAATATCCAGAATATACAAAGAAGTCAAAAAATTAGACAATAAGATAACAAATAACCCAATCAACAAATGGGCCAAGGATCTGAACAGACACTTCTCAGAGGAGGACATACAATCAATCAGCAAGTACATACAAAAATGCTCACCATCTCCAGCAATCAGAGAAATGCAAATCAAAACCACCCTAAGATACCATCTCACTCCAGTAAGATTTGCAGCATTTATGAAGCCAAACAACCACAAGTGCTGGGGAGGATTTGGAGAAAGAGGTACACTTGTACATTACTGGTGGGCCTGCAAATTGGTGTAGCCAATTTGGAAAGCAGTATGGAGATTTCTTGGAAAGCTGGGAATGGAACCACCATTTGACCCAGCTATTCCCTTTCTCATTCTATTCCCTAAAGACCTAAAAAGAGCATGCTACAGGGAAACTGCTACATCGATGTTCATAGCAGCACAATTCACAATAGCAAGACTGTGCATCCAACCTAGATGCCCTTCAATAGATGAATGGATAAAAAAAAGTGGCATTTATTCACAACGGAGTATTACTCTGGATTAAAAAATGACAAAATCATAGAATTTGCAGGGAAATGGGTGGCATTAGAGGAGATTATGCTAAGTGAAGCTAGCCAAACCCTAGCAACAAATGCCAAATGTCTTCTTTAATATAAGGAGAGTAACTAAGAACTGACTAGGGACGAAAAGCATGAGAAGAAAATTAACATTTAACAGGGATGTGAGGTGGGAGGAAAAGTGAGAGAGGAGGGAAATTGCATGAAAATGGAAGGAGACCCTCAGGGTTATACAAAATTATATACAAGAGGAAGTAAGAGGAAAGGGAAAAATAATACAAGGGGGAAAAATTTATTACAGTAGCGGGATTAGAGAGAGAAGAGGGGAGGAGAGGGGATGGGAGAGGGGATAGTAGAGGATAGAAAAGGCAGAAGAATACAACATACACTAGTAAGGCAATATGTGAATCAATGGATGTGTAACTGATTTGATTCTGCATTCTGTATATGGGGTAAAAATAGGAGTTCATAACCCACTTGAATCAAAGTGTGAAATATGATACATCAAGAACTATGTAATGTTTTGAACAATCATAAATAAAAATTAAAAAAAAAAGAAAACTAACTTCGGTGAATGATGCACGCGAATCCTAATATTTCTACAGTAACTGACCCAGTTTAACATCAATGCAAGTAGATTCCTATGGTACATGACGTATATTTTGACATTCATTTTTATTCAATACTGGTACACTACTATTTCATCAGTTTATGCACATTATAGGATATATATTTCATTTACAATTTAGCAAATTTATAGGCATTTGTTTCACTTTCAATCACTTCCTGCTTCAGAACACATGTATTCCTCCATATTTCTTGACTGGTCTTTTCATGAGACTTCTTACCAAACACAATATTTTCCATTTCCATTATCACTTTTGAAGCAAAACTCACACACACTTCATGATAAACAATAACCCTAAGATTACTATTAGATACATAACTGGTTGGAATGACTGATTTTATGTCAATTTAGGATTTCTAATATACTTTCAGATATCAATTCAATCTATTATTTAAAGAGGAACCAGTTATATTATTTATTCACAGTAAAGAAGGATATCACATGATTTTATTCTCAAAAACTTGGCAGCCATTTTTGCAAATCAAAACACACATGGACCTCACATTGTAGACCTCAATGGACCTGGCTTCATGTGACCTTTTGGCCTGTCTTTGGGAAGCCTTGCCTGTTAATGATTTCTAGAGCTTTCATTGAAATGAGCTTTTTCTCCATTTAATGGTTCCTGAATGAATTGAAACCCACAGTGCCTCCAATGTCATCATTGAAAAATGGCTAGATAAATACCATTAAATTTTTGAATTCCCATGACCAGGTGGCACTGGAGAAAATTTGTATGTCCTATTGATGATCATGAGTGTACCAGACAGTGCCTTGATTGACTGGTGTTCATGAAAATGGTGTAGAAGAGAGATGCCAGTAATTTGGAACCTGATGAGTAGTCGGCCTAGAGCAGTGGAGTGCAGGTGTGTGTTAAAACATCTGTGGTGGGGTCATTTGGATTTGCATTAGCTTCCAAATGGTTTGTGACTGACATAGTGCAGCCTCTAGATCCTTGTATGTAAAGGCATCTTGTTATATGGAGAGGTTTCAGTGCAATGTTTAGAATCAGATTGCTATGGTCAAGGGGGCAAGCTATGTGGGATAGAAGCCTGGTTGGTGCATTCTCTTGCAGACCCTTACCCACCACACATGACAGAACTCCCTCGAGCACTGTGTCCCAGTTGAACACCTTGTATTTCGAGAAGCAAATACAAAACTCCCAGTGCAGCTACAAGAAACACCACAAAAAGTGGAGGATGATTAAATGGCTTCACAGTCCCCACTGGGAGACACTTAGCCCCCAGTGGCAACAGTTTACCTACAAAGAGAGAATTCAGCACTGCTGCCTCATATCCATTGGAAAATATGAAACCATGTCCTCCAGGTCACATAGATGCAGACCCAGATTTGATGGTCTCACTACAAAGGAAGCTAAAGCTCCTGAAAACAACATATATTTCAAGTGCCCAACCTCAGAAGCAGTTTCTCAAGAAATTTTTGTGCCGGCAGAGCTCCATGTTTGTGGAGTTTTTACCCTGTCCTTTGCTTTTGGAAACTTTTCTACCACCTCCAAGTTTGTGAACTCCTGAGCATTTTACATTCCAGATGTGTATTCACAGATTTTCAAATCTTCTCTAATTGTGTCTTACTTGGGGTGAAGGTAATGTCAAGGCATTGTTCTGAATGAAAGTGGGAAGATTTTGTAGTAGCACATATTTGCATACACATTGCATTCTTTTTTCAGTTTTTCATTGGAAATACTGAATCCCTGACTGTCAGGGGTAGAAGTAATTCTCCTTCAAAGAATAGCCTGACACTTACAAGAAACAACACCCAGGGAGACATCATCTCTTGGACACATCATTTAGCCATCTGTGTCCCTGAGACATCCTGTGGCCATCTGTCTTTCTGAAATATCCTGAGGTTATCTCACCTTCTGTAGACATCCAGGAACTGCTGATAAGAGAGCTTTCCCATCTCCAGCATATAAAGTCCCCTGTGTGAACAATGTATTTTGAAGGTTGATCAGAACTCCTGTCTTGCTGTCATCTCTCGTGTCTCTTGTCCCTTCATTGCTCCCTCTCTAGGTTCGCTGCCCACGTTGATGTGTCCTGCCAGCCGGGACATCTGGCGCCCACTGACTGGGGCTCGAGCCTTTGAGTGATAGGGAACCCCATCCTCCTTGAAAACTTGGTCAAGCGGAGCTTGCAATTGCCTCATCAGACACCACCGAGAGACAGATCCAGGAGGAGAGTGGGGATGACGCACGGGGAGTGACCCACCATGGGACAAGCAGTTTCGTCACATGATTTGTATTTGTCGGGCCTCAAGGAGTCCTTCAAGACATGGGGGGCACGTGTTAAGAAAAAGGACTTAAAATTTTTCTTTTCATACATAGGGGAATTGTGTCTATGATTTCACCTTGAAGGGACCATTAATGGTAAAAGATGGCTTAGAGTAGGAGACTGTTTAAAAGATTATTATGAATCCTTTGGACAGAAAAATTGCCTGTTCCCACCTTTTCTTACTGGAAATTAATTAATGAATTTCTTAAAAGTTCACCCTTTGACAATGGTACCTTAAAACTTTTTAGGATTGGGAAAGAGACTATGCAAAAGACCTCTCGTCCCCCCTCGCATGCCCATCAGTTAGTATAGACATAGACCATTCTCAGTCTCCCCAGGACCCTGGAAACCTTCCTGGTCCCCCTAAAAATACCACCCTAATGAATAGGGCTCCAATGGTTACCAACCGCCTTTATCCAGTTTTAAATCTTGCAGACACATTGACCCCTGGGGAGAAGGCTAACTTGGAGAAGGAAGCAGCTCCCAATGATTCAGAAGACCCGCCACCGCTTAGGACCCAGCCACAGCCTATAGGACTTACACATCCACCTCCCTCCTATATCTCTCCTGCCTTTTGTGCTCCGGCCCTTCAGGGGCCAAATCCCCGCACCAGATATTTTTTCTCCAATTCCCTTGCCTAACCTGGCTCCCTTGGGAGAGTCTCTCCAACATAGACTGGAAGAGATCCAAGTTTAAAAAGAATTAAGATCCCTTGACTCTGAGCTTTATTCATTAGCCTTAGGCATGGAGTCAACGCAAGCTGGCCCAAAGTGGTCTAATACAAAGGCTAAGCTGCTCCATTGGACTGTTCTCACCTTTCAGTCACCCTCAGTTAGATAGTTAAGCCTGCCCAGGTTGATGTCAAAGACTTAGAGGAGGATCAAGAGGAGGAAGCGGGGAAAATGGATCAAGGAGATCAGGACTCAGAGGATGAGGACTTCATCCCTAGGCAGGAAGGAACTCAGAGTGTCTACAAAACATTAAGCCTGCGTTTTCTTGAAAAAAATTAAAAAGTCTTGTGCTCACTATGGACCCACTGTGCCCTACACGTAGGCTTTATTAAAAAGCTACATGACACAATGTCTTACTCCCAATGATTGGAAATTTTTAGACCAAGCTACCCTCAATGCCGGATACTTCCTGTTATGGAATGCAGATTTCAAAGAGCACTGTCAGGAAACTGCTCAGAAAAATTTAACTAAGCCCTTCTCTAATTCCTGGACTTATGTTAAGCTAGCGGGCAATGCGCCTTTTGACACTAAAACTTAACTGGCACGTTTCCCTGCTGGACTTTTGACACAGATTCAGATGGCTGGCTTACATGCTTGGAGACGCCTCCCTCAAAAGGCCTCCACTACCATTTTTCTGGCAAAAATTCGACAAGGGCCCGACAAGCCTTATAGCGACTTTGTTCCCCGGCTTAACCTAGCTGCGGGATTCTTGCTTGGACCAAGCGAAAGCGAAAGCACCTTTGTAAAACATCTTGCCTTTGAAAATGCCAACCTGGCATGTCAGGATGTTCTTCAACCACATAAGAAAAAAGTGAAACTTTCTGACTTTATTAGACTCTGTGCAGGGGTGGGTGTAGCCCTTGCCATGGGTCTCGCCCTCGGTGCCGCCTTTACCAAGGCCTTTCACAATCCTGGCTCACGTACTTGCTTTACATGTAAACAACCTGGCCATTTTGCACGTGAGTGTCCGACAGGCAAACAAAGCCTAAGAATAGTGTCTTTACAAACTGAGGCTAAACTGCCCCCAGCTACCCTTTGCCCTAGATGTGGTAAAGGTCATCACTGAGCCAGTGAGTGTAGATCTAAGACAAATGCCCTCAGCAGCCTATCTCAAAATCCTTCTCCACAATTGCCTCATTCCAATTAGCCACCCCAGGCAGTGCAGGATTGGACCTTTTTGCCGCCACCGATACAATATTAGACTCAAAGCAAGGGCCCCAGATAATACCCACTGGAATTATCTGTCCCACTCCATCTCATACGTGTGCCCTTATTCTTGGAAGAGCCTCTACTACCTTACAAGGTGTTCAGGTCTTTCCTGGCATTAATGATAATGATTTCACTGGAGAAATAAAAATACTGGCCACAGCTATTAATAGAGTTGCGGCCATCCCAGGAGGAACAAGACTTGCACAATTAATACTCCTTCCCTTGGATTCAGGAGGCACTTCCACCACTCAAACCTACCGAGGGGGCTACCTCCTTGGGGTCCTCTGATGTATATTGGGTTCAGCCCATTTCTCACAATAGACCCACCCTTATCTTACTTATTGAAGGAAAGGAATTCCAAGGAATTCTTGATACTGGAGCTGATGCCACAATTATTTCTCCAAAATACTGGCCAACAGGTTGGCCCCTCACCCCATCCTTGACAGACCTTAAAGGGATAGGACAGTCAAAAAATCCTCTGGTCAGCTCTAGGGCTCTTAGCTGGACTGATAAAGCGGGTAATAAGGGAACTGTCACTCCTTTCTTTGTTCCTGACCTCCCTGTTAACCTATACGTCCGAGATATTTTGAGTCAAATGTAAGTTATTCTTTCCAGTCCCAATTCTATGGTGACTCATCAAATGCTTCATATGAATTTTGTCCCTGGTACAGGCCTGGGGAGACTGAGACAAGGACTGGTTGAGCCTATACAACCCATACAAAAAACAAATACATATAGACTTGGGTATTTGGATTTTTAGTGTTGGTCCCTGACCCTCCTGTACCCCATGCAGATAAAATTATTTGGGAGACTCAGACTCCTGTGTCGGTGGATCAGTGGCCCCTTACCCAAGAAAAATTGGAGGCTGCCCCCATGTTAGTGCAGGAACAGCTGGCAGCCGGCTATGTAGAGCCATCAAGCTCACCATGGAATAATTCTATTTTTGTTATCAAGAAAAAATCAGGCAAGTGGTGCCTTTTACAAGATTTGTGTGTCATTAATAAAGTTATATGCCTGATGGGAGCACTACAGCCAGGCATTCCCACACCAATGGCTATTCCTAAAAACTATTGTAAAATGGTTATTGACTTAAAAGATTGCTTTTTTACCATTGCTTTAAATCCTGAGGATAGACCCTATTTTGACTTTAGTCTCCCTCACATTAATTTTCAGGGCCTTATGCAGAGATTTCAATGGAAGGTTCTTCCCCAAGGTATGGCCAACAGCCCTAGTCTTTGCCAAAAATACGTTGCTCAAGCAGTAGACCCTGTGAGAGAGTAATGTCCACAAATTCATATTTTACATGAATTGGATGATCTGTCAATTGCTGCACCTAATATCCATGACGTTAATAATCCTGGACCTTTACAAAAACCTCACTACCTTGGGACTACAGATAGCTTCTGATAAGGTTCAAACACAGGACCCTTATACCTATTTGGGCCTTAAACTTCAAGATAATCAGATTCAAATTCCTAAAATACAACTACGTGTGGACCATCTTCACACTCTTTATGATTTTCAAAAATAACTGGGGGATATTTAATGGCTAAGAACATATTTAAAATTACCCACTTGTGTACTATTGTCCCTTAATGATATTTTGAGAGGTGATTCCCACCCCTCCTCCTCTCAAAAGCTTACACCCTAGGCATTACTGGCATTAAACCAAGTCACAGAAGCCATTGCCCAACAGTTTGTTACACAAATTTCTTATAACCTTCCTCTGGTTCTGGTTATTTTACAAACTCCTCATACACCCACAGGAATATTTTGGCAGTGAGATCCACATTTTAAAAATAAAGGCTGCCCCTTGCTTTGGGTCCATTTACCCACCACATCCTCCAAGGTTATAACTGTTAATCTTGCTCAGGTAGCTTCTATTATTATTAAAGGTCGTTTGTTTCTCGACAACATTTTGGCAAAGAACCTCATAATAATTTAATTCCATATACGAAGGACCAAACTGAATTTTTACTACAGACAGGGGATGAATGGGGTATTGCCCTATCAGGCTTTTGGGGAACAATTGATAACCACCTCCCTAATGACCCCCTTTTACATTTTGTCCAGTTACATCCATTTATTTTTCCCAAAATTACTCAAAAGGCTCCCATTCCTCAAGCCCTTAATGTCTTTACAGACGGTTCCAGTAATGGCTGAGCGCTCTTTGTTGTCAATAACCAGCCTACCACCTTTAATACTATCTATCAGTCAGCACAGTTTGTGGAATTGTTTGCCATAACACTAGTTTTTATAATATTTTTTTTATAATCCTGTTAATATTTATACAGACAGTGCCTACATTGCTCATTCTGTGCCCCTGCTGGAGATTTCCCCCACCATTAAGGCTTCTTCCAATGTGGCCTTTCTGTTTCACCAGCTTCAGCAGCTAATTCAGGCCAGACAACACCCATTTTTCTTAGAACACATCAGGGCACACTCTGATCATCCCAGGCCTCTAACACAAGGTAATGCCCAAGCTGATGCAGCAACTCGTTCCATCTTTTCAATTTTTGTTGGCTCCATTCAAAAGGCCACGGAGTTACACAATCTTCATCATCTAAATTCCAAGAGCCTTCGATTACTTTGTAAAATTACCAGGCAACAGGCACGAGAAATAGTAAAAGCATGCCCAGGTTGCACTGTCTCCCTCCCCATTAAACACATGAGAGTTAACCACCAAGGATCCAAGGATTACTGCCCAATCAGTTTTGGCAAATGGATGTTACTCATTTTCCTGAATTTGGAATTACCAAATATATACACGTTTCTATAGATACCTTCAGCGACTTTATTTTTGCATCACCACATTCAGGAGAGGCTACCAAATATGTCCTTTCTCCTCTTGTTATAGCCTTTTCCATAATGGGTAAACCAATACATATTAAAACAGATAATTATCCTGCATATACCTGTGCCAAGTTTAAATTGTTTTGTGCTACCTTGCAAATTCGTCATACTACTGGAATTCCAAACAACCCTCAGGGCCAAGGCGTTGTGGAACGTGCCCACCTTACCTTATAGACTTGGATAACCCTCCATAAGGCTTCCGCCCTTGTATTTACCACTCCCAGCCATCGCCTTAACCATGCCTTATTTGCCCTTATTTTTCTTACCCTAGACAGTGAAGGCCATTCGGTCGCAGACAGAAACTGGCATCCCTTGTCCAATTCTGTTTGCCCACCTCTTCTGTGGTGCAATTTCCTTACAAATAAATGGAAATGTCCAGATCCTGTCCTCATCTGGGGACGAGGCTCAGCTTGTCTTTTGGACCAAGAGCAATCAGCCCCAAGATGGTTACCAGAATGCCTGGTTAAACAGGTTAATGATTTACCTCAACACAGGGATGGAGGCCCTCCACCTGAGGACAAATTTTGTTATTTTTCAGATGCAGCCAACAATCTGTGTGAGGATCCTGCTTTAGGTACTTCAGCTTAACAGGTTTCTACATGGAGGCCTTGGCCCTCCATGTTCCAACATCATGGAGTAAGTTTTTGGGCCCCCCTGTGAATGCAAGGGATGATCTTGGACTCATGCTCCCACTAGTTGGACCCAGACTGCTGACTGCGTGACTAAGGTGGCTTACCTCCATGCCGAGGTTGACCATAAACTTGGAGGAGTTCATCAGCCTAAATGGGTATGTGTTAACAAGCCAAAGTTTATTCCCCCTAGTACAAGTAAAGCTCTCCAAAATTCTTCTGCAACCTGTTCGCATACGCAGGCGTGGCATGACTCTTGTTATGTGTCGCCCTCAATTTGTGTTAACAAGCAGGGAGAACAATTTTTTGAAGCCTCCCAAACTAAAACTCATGCAGCAGGGGGGACCACTATTCATTATACCCCCGTTCTATTTGACCAGGGAGGAGAAGGCAAATACACCAAGCTACAGTCAGCTGGTTGCCAAGGCCCTGTCGGTAAACCCTCCTGCTGGCCCATTAAGGCCCCTACAGGGGTCACTGATGGTGGAAGAACCACTGATGCTGTCAAGTATCCTCAGATAATCAAACTTTTGCAACCCTAAATCCCTGAGCTCACATATCATCCCTTAATGTAGCCTAAATCCCAGCTCCCAGGTTTAGATACCAATACATTAGATATTTTGGAAACTACCTTCTCCTTGCTTAATAATTCCAACCACACCCTTGCTGGTGATTGCTGCCTCTAAATGACAACAGGGGCAATCATGACTATGGCAGTTCCTATTAATTCTATCATAGACAATGATAATACATGCCAATCCGGATTTCCTTTTTAAGTAAAACCTATAGGCACTATTACATTATGTCTTTTAGGCGCGATGCAGAATAACACCTATGATATTGATGTTGGAGTTACTTTCTTTGAAAATTGCTCAACATACAAAATTATTCCTCACCCACCCCAACTCTTTGTCCCCCCAATGGCAGAGTTTTAATGTGTGGAGGAAACTTGGCCTTCCCCAGGCTTCCAGCGAATTGGACCGGTGGCTCTGTTCTTGCCTTATTACTCCTTGATATAAGTATAGTCCCAGGAGACGATCCTCTACCCATTCCTAGCCTAGACACAGGCGGGCAATACAGGCCTTACCACTCATTGCCAGCTTTGAAATAACAGCTGCTGTGGGCACAGGTACACTGGCTTAGGCACAGCTATACACTCTTACCATCGCCTGTCTCAACAACTTATAAATGATGTACAAACTCTATCAGGAACCATTAAAGATCTGCAGGACCAAATAGACTCCCAGGCAGAAGTGTTCCTTCAAAAAGACGAGGCTTAGATTTGCTGACAGATAACCAGGGAGGTATTTGCTTGGGCTTAGGGCAACGATGCTGCTTTTATGCCAATAAATCAGGCATAGTATGCACTAAAATTAAACACCTTCAATAAGATCTAGAAAGAGATGACGCGAACTATTTGAAAATCCCCTCTGGACTGGACTTAATGGATTTCTACCCTACCTTCTTCCCCTATTAGGCCCTTTGTTGGGTTTACTTATAATTGTGTCCATAGGACCCTGCATTATAAACAGGCTGGTACAATTTATTAAAGAACAGATTAATATTTTGGCCTCTAAGCCCATAAAGGCCCATCATCGTCTGGAGATGGAAGACCGTGCTGCCAACATTTAAAAGGATGTTCTACCCTTCTCACAGGCTTATTTCTTAAGTTTACATCCCCACAGATCTCTCTTTCTTATATGAAAGTATGAGTAACAGCTCTGACCAACCATCTTCTGCCCTTGCCATAAGGGTTCGTCCCCAATGGGCCCCTCCACTTGGGGGAGGATGCACCCATGGAGTGAGGATGTTATCCCAGTTCATTATTGTGATTGACTCTTCACATGTGCTGACATTTACATTCAATCTCTACCCAAAAGCCTATTGCTAAAGAAATTTTGATCCCACTCCTATACTCACTCTTGTTTCTAAACCTACCAACTATCATCCTAATCCTACTTACTATCCCTTTTTGACTGTATGTTCTCTTCGACATTCAATCATCGAAGATACAAGGTCCTATGCCATTGTATATCAATTCATCTGAGACATCTGTGCAGAATATAATTCAAAACTAAGTATCCCACTCGAGGGCCTAATGCCTTACTGGGCTTCAAATCTTACCTAGATTTCTGTTGGTTCCAATACCATTATTCATCTCGCAGAAGGATTCCTAACCCAAATCAAACCTGTTATTAACCCTAACCATACACTGTTCACTCAATCTCACTTTACAGAAGAGCAGGTACAGAGTTGGTCTTACAATACAAGAATGTAGGGGATCTTCCACCTGCTGAGAACCTCAAAGGTCCATGCAGAAATGATCCCTGGATAAGATGTAGGCAGCTATAGAGGACCTAAGAGAGCAAAAATCATCTTCCATGGCAAAAACCCTCGTCAGGACGAAGGGATGTGTCTGAAACAGCCGCTTTCTTCTTAATATAGAGAAGATGGACGAAACCAGGCCTGTGTGGAGAGCTGTTCCCAGGTGCCTATGGTTGAAATACCATTCTTACTTTTGAAAGTGTAACAGGAAGTAGGGGCAGCCTCCATTTCATGGGACCCGATGAAACAACTGTTAGGACAAAGTGGTTGTCAAGGCAGTGACCTCATTCAGTTCCTGAAGGAATTGACCTACCTAACTTTCTTGGTGATGGAACTCTCTGAACTTGGGATCCAGGAAGCAAGGCATCCAGAGCCAGTCCCAGTCCCAGTCATACTGGGTTCACTTGTTTGGATTTACCAAAGACAGGGTCAGTCTTTCTTGGTACCTACTGATATGAGGATGGCCAAATGCCAGGAGAGCTCTGAAGAGGGGCCTTTCCAGGGAAAGCAGATAGTTGCTCACCAATGGCTCCTGGCAACTTCACAGAGTTGGAAGAGGAAACAAGATCTGAGACCATACAGGGCATTTCGGGGGAACAGAGTATGGCCCACCAGTCAGAGGACACTCCATATATTCACACACCTACTTGGGAGAAGGAGGTGCCGTTTGAGTATGGGTGTGAGTATGTGGTTTTGTCTCATGTTCTGAGAATAGATAGGAAAGTCGGTTTGTTTGGTTTGGAGTGGACTGTTTCTTGTATGTCATTTGACAAGGCAAGTGTTTCTATATCTTTGTATCCTACTGTGTCCGTGGTTGTAGACATTTGAAAAGACAATGCATCAATGGATGTGTCCTGTGTAATAGAAAGCTCCCATCATTCATCCGGCCCAATTTATGAATGGACTGGAGCTTGCCTTATAGATGGGCAAAACCTATTATCTTCCCAAGTTCCAGTTGTCTTCCTGAATTCTGGAAACTCTTCAGAATAGGCTCATGGTTTTGTGTCCAAGAAATAAACCACTTCCACTCTCTGTGAAATGGCCATGTACTGAATAGCTGAAGGGAATGGGAGCATCTCAGAAAACTCAGATATCAGTGTGACCAGGAAAGTCTCAGAGGAGAAACCCTGCTTTGGGCCTTTTGCTGGCCTATTGTACTGTTGCCCTTAATGTCAGGAAGGTTTTTGCCTCAGGCCACACTTTGTGAAGCATGAAGAAAATAATTTTCATATGGAAAAGAATGGGCATCACCTGTGGCTCTTTGCTTAATTGCTTTGTAAAGGGATGCGTCTAAATCAGCATCTTGGCCCTGTATGAGGCTGTGGCTTAAATTCTCAGCACCAGATGGATCTAAAGAAAGATCCCATGTGTGCATCCAAAACAAAAATGGCAAAAAGTTTAGTTTTTGTGGATGAAGTTTCTTGCCTTTCTCTTAGTTTCATGACCTTCATCAAGTGAGAATAGGGATCCTTTGGGTCAAATGAGTTCTTCAAAGCCATGCAGAGGTGCTTGGGTTTCCTCATGACTCCAAATCACATGAAGAGTCTATACCTGACAGTCAGTAGGCCTCAAATTGGAGAAGCAGAGCAATATTAAGAGCAGGCCTACTTGATCACTCCTGGTTCACAGGAAGGGTGTCCAGGCCACAATGACTTTAGGCAAATGAGGGGCAAGGGAGCTTTTTTTGAACACTGTCTTTGGATGTGCTCCTCATGGAAATATCCAGCCACAGGTTATGATGAGTGTATATATGGAAGAATATGAGGGCTATGTGGGAGTGTTTTGGTTTTAATTCTGGTCATTTGTGTTGCGGTTGGGAGATGACTGGGTCCACCGGGGTTTAAACTCTGGTGTGATTCCCCTTAGAGACTGTGTTGTGGAACTGACCTCAGAGAATTATTGCCATGAAATGTGTTGGGATTTTTGGAGGCCACGCATGAGAGTCACCCTTGGAAACTGAGATCTAGACCAAGGGTGGCTTTCCACACAGCACAGGGAATCTCAGCAATGATATCATATGATTTTATTCTGAAAGACTTGGCAGCCTTAGTTGAGAGTCAAAACAAACATGGACCTCACATTGTAGACCTCTATGGGCCTGGCTTCATGTAACTTTTTGTCCACTCTTTGGAAAGCCTTGCCTGTGAGAGTTCTCTAGAGCATTCATTGAAATGAGCTTCCTCACCATTTAACGGTACCTCAATGAATTGAAACCCACAGTGCCTCCAAATTCATCCTTGAAAAATGGCTACATAAATACCATGACATTTTTGAAATTCCCATGACCAGGTGGCACTGGACAACCATGAATGTCCTGTTGCTGATTTGAGTGTACCAAACACTGCCTTGATTGACAGGGTTTCATGATAATGATGTAGAACAGAGATGTCAGTAAGTTGGAGCCTGCTGATTAGTGGTCGTAGAGCAGTGTTGTGCACGTGTGTGTTAAAAAATCTGTGGTGCGGCCATGTGGATCTGCCATTGGCTTTCATATGGGTTGTGACTGACATGGAGCAGCCAGCAGAACCTTGTATGTAAAGGCATCTTGTTATATGGAGAAGTTTCAAGGCAATGTTCAGAATCAGGTTGCTATGGTCAAGGGGGCAAGCTATGTGGGATAGAAGCCAGATTGGTGTATTCTCCTGTAGACCCTGACCCACGACACGTGACAGAACTCCCTCCAGCAGTTTGTCCTTGTTAAACTTTTTGTATTTCGTGAAGCAAATACCAAACTCCCAGTGCAGCGGCAAGAAACACCACAAAAAGTGGAAGGTTACCAAATAGCTTCACAGTCCACATGGGGAGACACTTAGCCCCCAGTGGCCACAATTATCTACAAAGAGAGAATTCAGCACTGCTGCCTAATGTTCATTGGAATATAAGAGACCATGTTCTCCAGGTCACATAGATGCAGACCAAGCTTTGATGGTCTCACTACAAAGGAAGCAAAAGCTCCTGACAACACCATATATTTCAAGTGCCCAACCTCAGAGGCAGTTTCTGAAGAAGTCTTTAGGCCAGCAGAGCTCCATGATTGTGGAGTTTACACTGTCCCTTACTTTTGGAAACTCGTCTACCACCTTCAAAGTTCTGAACTCCTGAGCAATTTCCATTCCAGATATGTATTCACAGATTTTATAACTCTTCTCCTCAAATTGTGTCTTACTTGGGGTGAAGGTAATGTCAAGGAATTGTTCTGGATGAGAGTGGAAGGATTTTTGTGTAGCACATGTTTGCATACACATTGGATTCATTTTCCAATTTTCCAATTGAAATACTGAATCCCTGACACTACCCCATACCCTACTAGACTCTGTGTACTAATCCTAATATGATGGAGAAAAATAACCCCAAAAAGTTGAAATACAAGCATTTCAAAAAAGGCATGGTGTATAGTTGGACTTGCCTTATGCACTGTATAGGGTAAGAGTTATAAATCTAGTCAATTTTTTGTTGAAATAGTTCTCCAGTTGTTTTTAAAGTTAACAAATATGTGAATTCCTGTCTCCCTTTCACTATAGCCTATTCAGCATATGTATTTTTATAAGCACATATACAATCCTATCTGGTACCACATGTACACTATTTTGTGGTGACTGACTTGGCAGATACAAATTGTGAGAAGAGATCACTCCTCCTAAATGCTGATGGAACTGAAAATTCAACCTATGGGTGAGTTTCCTAGCTGAACAACATTATATATAAATCCATGTTCAGTAAAATGAATATTTTTGATCTGTGAATGATATATATTTCATGGTGAATTTCAATTGGCATATAGTGCTACTTTTTAATATCTGTGTGTGTATATATATACACACACACACTCTCCAGATTTATATATAATATATACATATATATATACATATATATATATATATATATATATATATATATATATATATACAAACTCTCCAGATTTTTAAAATATGAAATATATCTGTCTTATTATACATTTAATAAATTCATTCATATTCAGGTATGTGGATTTATAATCATCTTTTCACAAGATTATTCTCAGAAATATTCATCCACCTGAAATACATATTTGTTTCCTACTACTGAAAACTAACTTCAGTGAATGGTGTATACAAATCCTGATATTTCTACAGTAACTGACCAAGTTTAACATCAATGCAAGTAGACTCCTATGGGACATGATGTGTATTTTGAAGTTAATTTTTTTCAACACTGGTGCATTACAATTTCTTTAGTTTATGCACATCATTGGATATATATTTCATCCACAAGTTCGCAAATTTATAGGCATTTGTTTCACTTTCAATCACTTTCTACTTCAGAACACATATATTCCTTCATGTTTCTTGACTGGTCTTTTCATGAGACTTCTTTCCAAACACATTATTTTTGATATACATAAGTACTTTTGAAGCAAATCTCACACACCCTACATGATGAACCATAACCCTAATATTACCATTAGATGTATAACTGGTTAGAATGAATGATTGTATATCAATATATGATTTCTTATATATTTTCAGATATCAATTCAATCCATTATTTAAAGTGGAACCAGTTATATTATTTATACACAATATTGTCTATTCATGCATTATCTCTATATTCATAGACACAGGGTACACCTCTTTATACCCCCAATACTAATTTACATGTCTTCAAAATATTCCTCCTTGAAATGGTGGAAGAAATACTCATGTCACCTGACCTACGTATACATTTTATCACAGTAATATTCTGGACACAAAAAGCAAAGGTCACACTTATGATTGTACCAATGTAAATGTTGGTCGAGCGTTGGAGTAAGAGACCACCAAGAGACTGTCACATGCAACAGCAAAGTGTTTATTGTTGGTCCAGCATGCTGTGGCTCAGAGCTCACTTGAATTTAGAAGAGAGCCCTGAGAACAGCTTAAGCAGAGCTTACATACTTTCCTTAGAGAGGGCGGGGAGTGAAATTTATTGATGGGTCATGGCAAGTGGGCGGTTTGTTTGCAAATGTGTGAGGGAGTACATTCTGCAGTTTGGCAATTGGGGACAGTACATTCGGGGAACAAGATAAGCAAACAGTGCTCAAGATTTCAACAGTGTTTTGTTAAGCATACAGAAAAACAGAAATTGACAAGTACCTATTTTATTATCCTTTCATTCCCCACTTCTTGTTCTGGTTACTTTTAATCATAAAAGTGATCCTTGGGGGGTGTCACAATTTATGTCTGCTAGTCGGGAATATTGTTGTCTGATTACCATAAGTTTAACTTGTCCAATTTGAGCTTGGAGAAAGGAAACTACACGGTTGAGCATACAGGGCCCTACAGTTAGCAATAATATGAAGATTATTAAAGGACCGCCCAAGGCTGATAAAAGTGTAGTTACCCACGGGGACTGTGTGAACCAAGACTCAAACCACCCTTTTTGGGCCTCTGTCTCTCGTTGACACTCTTCAAGGCGTTTTTTAAATTTACTCATAGATTCTTTTACAACTCCAGTATCGTCAGCATAAAAACAACATTCTTCCCTCAATGCAGCACAAAGGCCCCTTCTCTCATGAAGAGAAGGTCCAAACGTCGCCTGTTCTGTAAAACTATTTCAGAGAGCGAGGTTAAAGATTCCTGTTAAGCTGTGATGGAGGTTTTTAATATCTTTAAGTTTTGGTCTATTGGTACTTCTCATTGGGTTATTTGTTTTGTCCCATGGACTAGGGCAGTGGTTCCTGTGCCCACCCCTGCAGCAACTCCTATTCCGAATAGGATGGCTAAAGTGAGGGATTCAGCTTCCCGGCGGAACCGAGTTTTTTGCCCCCCTATTTGATTTTTAAATGAACCTGTTTCATGATAGAGCACTCTGGGAATCATCTGCACCATTACATAGTTAATCACATCTGTTGACCATTTTATGAACCCATTAACAATGTTTAAGTATATAGAATTACACTTTTGTAGGGATAGACAAGGCAAGGCACCTAAGATAGCACCGAAGCTAGGGAAACAGTCCTATTTGGTTGCAAACGGATTTAGAGGGCATTGCTTCTGTTGTAATCAATTAATCCGCTGAACCCCAAGTTTAGGTAGTTTCAGAATTTTGTACCCAACATGTAGGGAAAGTAGCTCAGAAGTTCACAGTCTGCAGAAGTTCACAAAACCTGTTTTTGTTTCTGTTTTATTTCCTCTGTTCTATGCAAGTTTACTTTTTAAGAACACTTGGGAGGGGGAGAGCTTTTGTCTTCTCTTTTTTTTTTTCTCCCTGCCAGCTATTACCATGGAGCCCAGTTGGTAACTTCTTTATCTTAGAAATGTAGCCATCTCTGTGAAGCCCCAGCTCAAGGCCAGAGGCCTTGTTCACATATTTTGTGAAAAACTAGTAAAGGGGTGTCTAGCATAGCAGAGCTGATTTTTCCAGCCCATGACAAGTAGAACAGGGCAACAAGAAAAGAGGAAGTTTATCTACATTGAACTCCTTCATAGGGACTCTTTTGCTAAAAGTCCTAAAGTCAGCCATGGTGAAGACTTCTGGAAAAGGTCAGTTAAGAATTTTCTGTGGTCCTGGTACAGAGGGGGAAGACGTGAAAGGCGGGTGGTGAGAGCAGCTCCGTGGATCTGAGAATGAGGAAGAAGAGATGTAAAAGAATAATGGGAAAGGGGTTTGGGATTTTCCTAACAACAAAATGTTGAGCAGTAGAACAGATAGACCAGAGGGGAAGATGGGAGTGAGTATCTCAAAAAGCCTGTGAGGAAATTCAAATTCTTAGTAACCTGTTTTCAGTGTTGACAAAGCAACTTTATAGGCCATTTTCATTACATCTTGTATAGGGGTCTGAGGCCTCTCCTCAGCCCGTTTGAGCTTTGGGTTAGCTGGTAAAAGGACCTGTTGGGACCCAGTGCGGACACTGACAGGAGAAGAGAGGAGTGAGTGGGTAGAGGGCTACCTCAGTACCTGCTACCTCAGCAAGGGGGCAATTGTCTGAGAACCAGCGGTGGTTTGGGTATTTGATCTAGTAATTGGAGGGGAGAAATCAGGTTGCTGAGGTGGGATTGACACCAGAGCATCTGGAGTAGAAGGCAGAGGGTGAGGATCTATTGGAGAAGCATAGTTCAGGATTTGAGTGAAGGAGGAAAAAGGCCACCACATACGGGAATTTCCTTCCACGCTATTGAGCACTTGCCGCAGTTAAGAAGGTCACACAGAATTTGAGGTTCTAGAGACCCCCCTGGGGGCCATCGGTTTTGGTTGTTATTTGGTAATATGGCCAATGCTGTGTACTGAATTTGATGAAAAGTTTGGGTTCCAAAAGGCAGCCCCTATATGCTCACATCCCCATGACTCACAGAAGAAGTCGGCTGTTCCCTCACACAGCCTTGGCTTTTGTGGCTTTGATAACTTCCGGGTAAACATAGTAATCTAGACTAGCCAACCTGCATCTGGCTCGCGTTTCCCTTCACCCACAATAGCAAAACTCACACAATCTTCCTGATAAACCATAACCCTAATATTACCATTAGATGTTTAACTCGTTGGAATGAATGTATGTATATCAATATAAGATTTCCTGTACATTTTCAGATATCAATTCAATCCATTATTTAAAATTGGAACCAGTTATATTATTTATTCACATTATGATCTATTAATGCATTATCTCTGTATTCATAGACACAGGGTAAACTTATTTGTATCCCCAATACTAATTTATAAGTCTTCAAAATATTGCTCCGAGAACTGGTGGAAGAAATACTCATGTCACCTTATCTACAAATATATTTTATCACAGTAATATTCTGGACACAAAAACCAAAGGTCACACTTATGCTTCTACCAAAATCTAAATGGAAAATGAGCAGGGATTACTAAAAACATCCACGTTCAGTTTGCCTAATGCTCTCTAATGGCAATCCTATTGGTGACTACATATTTCTTTATTCCTAAGATTATATATTCTCTCAAGCATGTTGAAATTGTCTAATCCAATCACTCACTTTATACTTTACCCGATTTCCTAATGTCTCTATTGATATCTGCTTTCCTACATATTTTCACCAGTTCATCATTGTGACTGATTCTTCACATGTGCTGACATTTACAGTCATTCTCTACCAGAAACCCTATTTCTAAAGAACTTTTGGTCCAAATCCTATACTCACTCTTCTTTCAAAATATACCGATTACCTTCCTAATCCTGCTGACTCTTCCTGTTTCACTGGATGTTCTCTGCTACATTCAATCATCCAAGGTAAATGGTCCTATACCATTGTATGTCGATTTATCTGAGACAACTGTGCAGAACGTAATTCAAAGCTAAGTATCCCCATCAAGGGCCCAATGCCCTTCTGGGCTTCAAATAGTACCTAGATTTCTGTTTTCATACCTATATTTCACCTCTATATTCTTATAAATATCGCAGGTTCCCTATACTATTATTAATCCAGCAGAATGATTCCTAACCCAAATTGAACATGTTATTAATACTAACCATACACTGTTTCCTCAATCTAACTTTACAAAAGAGCAGGGACAGAGTTGGTCTTAAAATACAGGAATGTAGGGGATCTTCCACCTGCTGAGAACCTCATAGGTCCATGCAGAAATGATCCCTGGAGGAGATGTATTCAGCTATGAAGGACCTGAGAGGGCAAAAGTCATCATCCATGGCAAACAACTTGATCTGGATAGTCTGAATGAGGCACTCTCTTCTCAATGTAGAGAAGGTGGACCAATCCAGGCCTGTGTTGAGAGCTCTTCCACGGTGCCTATGGTTGATATACCATTCTAACTTGTGAAAGTGTCACAGGAAATAGGGGCAGCCTCCATCGCATGGGACTCTTGGAAGCAACTGTTTAGAACATATGGTTACCAAAGCAGTGATCTCATTCAGTTCCTGAAAGAAGTGACCTCACCTAATTTTCTTGTTGATTTAACTCTCTGAACATGGGATCCAGGAATCCAGGCATCCAGAGCCAGTCCCAGTTTCAGTGTTCTCACTTGATTGGAATTAACAAGGATAGGGTCAGTCATTCTTGGTACCTACTAATGTGAGGATCGGCAAATGCCATGAAAGCTCTGAAGAGGGGCCTGTCCTGAAAAAGAAGGTAGTGGCTCAGCACTGGCTACTGACAACCTCGGAGAGTTGCCCAAAAAAACCATATCTGAGACAGGACAGGCCATTTCAGGGAAAGTCAGTCAGTCAGAGAACACTCCAGTTAGTCACAGACCTACTTGGTGGAAGGAGGTGCCTTTGTGGGTGTGGGTGTGTGTTTGTGGTTATGTCTCATGGTCTGAGAATAGGTAGGAAAGGCGGTTTGTTTGGTTTGGACTGGACTGCTTCTAGAATGTCATTTGACAAGGGGAGTGTTTCTATATCTGTGTATCACACTGTGTCTTTGGATGTAGACATTAAAAAAGAGAATGCATCAATGATTGTTTCCTGTCTAGTAAACAGCTTTCCAGCGTTCATCCTGCTCAATTTATGAATAGAGTGTGGCTAGCCTTATTGATGTGCATCACCTGCTACCTTCCTAAGTTCCTGTTTTCTTCCTGAATTCTGGCCACTCTGCTTTAGGCCTTTTGCTTACCTAATGTTCTGTTGCCCTGAATGCCAGGAAGGTCTTTGCCTCAGGCCACCCTTTTTTGAAGCCTGAAGAAAACAGTTTTCAAATGGAAATGAATAGGCATCACCTGTGTTTCTTTGCTTAAATGCTTTGGAAGAGGATGTGTCTGAATCAGCCTCACACCCCTGTGTGAGGCTGTGGCTTAGATTCTCAGCACCTAATTTATCTAAAGAAAGATCCCATATGTGCATCCAAAACCAAAATGGCAAAAAGATCAGTCATTGTGGATGAAGTCTCTTGCCTTCCTCTGTTAGGTTCCTGACCTTTATCAAGTGAGAATAGGGATCCTTTGGGTCAAATGAGTTCTTCAAAGCCATGCAGAAGTTCTTGGGTTTTCTCATTACTCCAAATCGCATAAAGAATCTATACCTGACAGTCAGTAGGCCTCAAATTGGAGAAGCAGACCAGTATTAATGGCAGGCCTATTTGATCACTCCTGGTTCACCGGAAGTGTGTCCAGGCCACTCTGACTTTAGGCAAATGAGTGGCAAGGGAGCATATTTTTGACACTGTCTTGAGCTGCGTCCCTCATGGAAACCACCAACCGGAGTTTATGATGAGTGCCTGTATGGAAGAAGATGAGGGCCATGTGGGAGTGTTTTGGTTTTAATTTTGGTTATTCGTGTGGCAGTTGGAAGAGATGACTGGGTCCACCTTGGCTTGAACTCTGGTGTGATTCCCCTTAGATACTGAGTTCTGGAACTGACATCAGAGAAATATTGCCATGAATTATTTTGGGATTTTAGGAGGCCACGGATAAGAGTTGCCCTTGCAAACTGATCTAGTGCCAGGTTTGCTTTCCACAGAGCACTGGGAATTTCAGCTGGGATATCACATGATTTTATTCTGAAAAACTTGACAGCCAGAGTTGAGAGGCAAAACACACATGGACCTCACACTGTAAACCTCAATGGGCATGGCTTCATGTGACATTTTGGCCACTCTTTGGGAAGTCTTGCCTGTGATAATTCTCCACAGCTTTCAATGAAATGAGCTTCCTCACCATTTAATGTTTCCTGATGAATACCATGAAATTTTTGAAATTCCCATGAACAGGTGGCACTGGAGAATCTTTGGATGTCTTGTTTCTGATCATGAGTGTACCACACAGTGCCTTGATTGACTGGGTTCCATGAAAATGGTGTAGAACAGAGATGCCAGTAACTTGGTGCCTGCTGAGTAGTGGGCCTAGAGGAGTGGTGGGCAGGAGTGCGATAAAACATCTGCGATGGGGCCATGTGGATCTGCCATTGTCTTCAAAATGGCTTGTGACTGACATGGTGCAGCCAGCAGACCCTTATAAGTAAAGGCATTTTGTTATATGGAGAGGTGTCAGGGCAATGTTCATAATCAGGTTGCTATAGTCAAGGGGGCAAGCTATATGGGATAGAAGCCTAGTTGGTGCATTCTCTTGCCGACCCTGTTTCACCACACGTGACAGAACTCCCTCCAGCACTGTGTCCCAGTTGAATTCCTTGTATTTCGTGAAGCAAATACCAAACTCCCAGTGCAGCTGCAAGAAACACCAGAAAAAATGGAGGATGACCAAATGACTTCACGGTCCACAGGGGGGGAGACACTTTGTCCCCAATGGCCACAGTTGACCTAAAAAGATAGAATTCAGCACTGCTGCCTCATGGTCATTGGAAAATAAGAAACCACTTCCTCCAGGTCACATAGATGCAGACCCAGCTTTGATGGTCTCACTACAAAGGAAGCTAAAGCTCCTGACAACAACATATATTTCATGTGTCCAAACTCAGAGGCTGTTTCTAAATAAGTCTTTATTCCACCAGAGCTCCATGTTTGTGGCGTGTTTACCCTGTCCCTTACTTTTGGAATCTCCTCTACCACCTCCAAGTTTGTGAACTCCTGAACATGTTCCATTCCAGATATATAATCACGGATTTTCAAACTCTTCTCTTCTAATTGTGTCATACTTGGGGTAATGGTTATGTCAAGGCATTGTTCTGGATGAGTGTGGGAGGATTTTTTGTAGCACATATTTTACTACTCATTGAATTCTTTTTCTAATATTCCTTTGGAAATACTTTATCCCTGACACTACCCCATACCCTACTAGACTCTGACTACTAATCCTAATATGATGGAGAAAAATAACCCAAACAGATTGGAAATGCAAGCAGTTCAGAAGAGGCATCGTGTACAGTTGGAATTACCTTTTGCATGATAAAGTGTAGCTGTTATAAATCTTGTCAATTTTTTGTTGAAATAGTTCTCCATGTGTTTTTAATTTAACAAATAAAAAAATTCCTGTCTCCCTTTCTCTGTAGCCTATTCAGCACATGTAATTTCATATGCACATATAGATTCCTACCTGGTATCACATGTATAATCTTTTGAGATGGCTGATTTGGCAAATACAAATTGTTAGCAGAGATCACGCCTATTAAACGCTGTTGGAACTGAAAATTCAAACTATTCGTGAATTTCCTAGTTGAACAACATTATACATAAATCATGTTGAGTAAAATAAATATATTTGGACCTGTGGATGATATATATTTCACAACAAATTTCGATTGTCATATATATTGCTACTTTTTAATGTCTGTGTGTTATATGTATATATATATATATACATATACATATATATATCCAAATATATGTGGGTGATATATATTTCACAACAAATTTCGATTGTCATATATATTGCTACTTTTTAATGTCTCTGTGTTATATGTATATGTATATATATATATATATATATATATATACACACACACACACACACACACACACACACTCCAGATTTTTCAAAATATGAAATATATGTGTCTTATTATACACTCTATAAATTCATTGATGCTCATGTATGTGGATTTATAATCAATATTTCACAAGATTATTCTCAAAAATATTCATCCACCCGAAATACATATTGTTTCCTACTGACAACTAACTTCAGTGAATGGTGCATACAAATCCTAATATTTCTACAGTAACTCATCCTTTTTAACATCAATGCAAGTAGAATCCTATGGGATATGATGTTACTTTTGACATTCATTTTTATTCAACACTGGTACTTTACAATTTCTTCAGTTTATGCACATCATAGGATATATATTTCATCCACAAGTTTGCAAATTATAGGCATTTGTTTCACTTTCAATCACTTCCTGTTTTAGAACACATGTATTCTTCCAGGTTTCTTGACAGGTCTTTCAGTGAGACTTCTTTCCAAACACTTTATTTTCGATTTCCATAATCACTTTTGAAGCAAAACTCACACACCCTTCATGATAATCCATAACCCTAATGTTAATATTAGATGTACAACTGGTTGAAATGAATGAATGTATATCAATATAAGATTTCGTATATATTTTCAGATATCAATTCAATCCATTATTTAAAGTGGAATCAGTTATATTATTTATTCACAGTATCATCTATTCATGCATTATCTCTATATTCATAGACACAGGGTACACCTCATTGAACCCCAATACTAATTTGTATGTATTGGAAATATTGCTCCCAGAAATGGTGGAAGAAATACCCATGTCACCTGATCTACATATACATTTTATCACAGTAATATTCCAGACACAAAAAGCAAATGTCACACTTATGATTGTTCCAAACCTAAACGGAAACTGAACATGGATTACTAAAACATCCATGTCCAGGTTGCCTAATTCTCTCAAATGAAAATCCTATTGGTGACTACATATTTGTTTCTTCCAAAGATTATATAATCAAACTCAACCCTTTTGAAAAAGTCTAATCCTGTCACTCACTTTTTACTTTGCCTGATTTTGTAATGTCTCAATTGATATCTTCTTTCCTAGATATTTTCCCCAGTTCATCATTGTGACTGAATCTTCACATGTGGTGACACTTACATTCACCCTCTAACCAAAACCCTATTGCTAAAGAACATTTGTTCCAAATCCTATATTCACTCTCTTCCTAAACCTACCGAATATCTTCCTAATCCTAACTTCTATCACTTTTTGACTGGATGTTCTCTTCTACATTCAATCATCCCAGGTACAAGATACTATGCTATTGCATATCGATTTATCTGAGACATCTGTGCAGAAAGTAATTCAAAGCTAAGTATACCAATCAAGGGCCCAATGATCTTCTGGGCTTCAAATCTTACTTAGATTTCTGTTTTCATAATTATATTTCACCTATATATTGTTGTAAATATTGCAGGATCCCAATACCTTTATTCATCCCGTAGAATGATTCCTAACCGAAATTGAATCTGTTATTAACCCTAACCATACACTTCCCTCAATCTTACATTACAGAAGAGCAGGGACAGAGTTGGTCTTAAAATACAGGAATGTAGGGGATCTTTAACCTGCTAATAACCACAAAGGTCCTTGCAGAAATGATCCCTGAAGAAGATGTAGGCACCTATGAAGGACCTGAGAGAGCAAAAGTCATCTACCATGGAAAGCAACCTGGTCAGGATGAAGGGTTGTGTCTGAATCATCCTCTCTGATCTTAATGTAGAGAAGATGGACCAAACCAGGCAATTGTGGAGATCTGTTCCTGGGTGCCTATGTTTGATTTATCATTCTAACTTGTGAAAGTGTCACAGAGAGTAGGGGAAGCCTCCATCTCATGGGACCCTTGGAAGCAACTGTTAGGACAAACTGGTTGCCAAGGCACTGACCTCATTCATTTGAGGAAGGAAGTGACCTCACCTCACTTCCTTGGTGATGGAATTCTCTGAACTTGGGATTCGGGAAGCCAGGCACCCAGAGGCAGTCCCAATCCCAGTCCCAGTGGTCTCACTTGTTTGGATTTACCAATGACAGGGTCAGTCTTTCTTGGTACCTACTGATGTGAGGATGGCCAAATGCCAGGAAAGCTCTGAAGAGGGGCCTTTTCTGAGAAAGCAGGTAGTGGCTCAGCGCTCGCTTCTGACAATTTCAGAGAGGTGGCCAAAGAGACCAGATCTGAGATAGGACAGGCCATTTCTGGTGAACATAGCATGGTCCACCACTCAGAGGAAACTCCGGATAGTCACAGACCTACTTGGGGGAAGGAGGTGTTTTTGTGGGTGTGGGTGTGGGTTTGTGGTTTTGTCTCATATTCTGAGAATAGGTAGGAAAGGCGGTTTACTTGGTTTGGAGTGAACAGTTTTTACTAAGTCATTTGACAAGGCGAGTGTTTCTATATCTGTGTATCCCACTGTGTCCATGGTTGTAGATATTAGAAAAGAGGATGCATCATTGGATGTGTCCTGTCTAGTAGAAATCTTCCCAGCATTCATGCTGCCCAATTTAAGAATGTACTGCAGCTTGCCTTATCGATGGGCAACACCTGCTATCTTCCTAAGTTCCTCTTTTCTTTCTGAATTCTGGCCACTCTCTAAATAGGCTCATAGTTTTGTGTCCAAGGTATGTACCACCTCCAATCTCTGTGACATGGCCATGTACTGAAGAGCCGAAAGGAATGGCGACCATGTCAGAAAACTCAGATATCAGTGTGACCATGAAAGTCTCAGTGGAGAAACCCTGCTTTGGGCCTTTTGATTACCTATTGTTCAGTTGCCCTGAAAGTTGAGAGAAACAAAAACCATGAGTACTGAATAAATGTTGCAGCAGTTGGAACATGTCGCTGTATTGAAGTTCCCTCACCAGACTTTAGATTCCCCAGTTATATGGACTGTCAACGTAACCTTTTAATTTTAGTGTTACAGTTGTCCTTCCCCATAAGATACAGTGTAATAATTTCATGTCATCTGACCTTGCAAAATCCTTTTACTAGTATGACCTCTGTGTCTAATAGAGAAAACTTTAATTCTGTTACTCGGGGCTGGATAATCGTACTAGCAGACACGAAGACTACCTGTTTAGGTTAGGAATATCAGTAGGTCTTAACCTAAAAAATCTGCCTCTGGCAGCTCCTCTTGATAGTCTCTTTTTATAGTTATCAGGCATTCCTGTCTGAGAATCCTTCTTTTAGCTTCCAGTCTTACTTATTTTGGGAGGCTAACATAAATTGTATACCTTAAAATATTATTATTATTATTATTATTATTATTATTATTATTATTAATTAAAATGCCCAGGAATGGCTGTATTTTCGTTTTAACTGTCTTTGCTAACTGTTTAAGATGAAACAGTCAAACTGACTTTTGTTTCTATCTATTTTTCACAGTCAGCTGAGCTTTTATGGGAGTCAATTCTGGGGAAACATGAGAGCAGCTTCTCAGTTCTGATAGTGCCATTTTCGCTAGGTGGGTCCAGGTTTTTCTTGACCATGTGGTTTCCCTCAGAAGCATAAGGATGTCTCCCTTCTCTGATGACTCTCCTCTTCATGGCAAATGCACTCATTGGCTTTATGTTCTCCAGTGGTCTCATTATTTTCCCTGATCTGGAGGTAATTTGGCCCAGAGTTGCAAAGCTCTTTAGAGAAGTCCCCTGTTCCCTGGATTCAGACTGACTCAGAGGGCAAGAGCCAAATATTGGTTTTCTTGGCCCTTTTCATTTAACTTTAATTAAATCCTAATCTGAAACATCCAGCAAATAAATTTTAACAGCCTTATATTACAAGTACTGGGCTTTAATGTCTATAACTTTATAATTATTTTTCTTTTTATTAATTGGGATCTGTATTATTCTGTCTTATAGGTGATGACTTATTATCTTAAATTAACCCATGTTGTGTTCTTAAAGCAACACTTCTGTAAAACACTAACAGGGAATATTTAGATCACTTATAAGGAAATTACAAAATAAAAATTTTTAACAAGAGTAAAAATACTTAGTTCGTGTAACAGCTACCCTAAATTTTTTGGCTGAGTTATACATTATATCCCCTGTTTAAATACTAGTAATCTTGACAGAAAACGAAAACCAAAGAAACTTTTGAACATAACTTTAAATGAAATAAAATCTGACCTACTGCTTTCGTAGTCATTCTCACATGTTGTAAGAGGGACACACAGCCTTATCTCAGTTAAGGCAGGGCTCTATATGAATCTTAAGGGTTTTAGATCTAAAGCTGATCTTTGTTTTTTAAATATCATTTTACAAAGTTTACATAAATTGTGTCAGGTCACATGAACATTTGCTAACACCGTATGATATCAGATTTAAAACATGAATTAAAGAAAGGCTGAAAGTTTTTAACCTTTACATAGATTAGGCTCTCAATAACTTAAAAATACATTTAAATGGTTCCCCAATGTAAAAAGTAACATAAAACTTTACATATCTTATTTATAACAGGTAAATAAATCCCCAATAAATTTTTTTACCATATAACTTTAGAACACCAGATTGATATAATGCTCTTTTCAAGTTTCTACCTTACAGACTTGTATACCTGGAAGATATGAGCACATTGATAGCATCACAATTACATTGATGTTTCTACATTAACCAAGTTTAGCTTTTAAAGAAATGGCAGTACAGTTCTCTAAAATAACAGTTCTTATTTAATCAGTTGTTTAATTTTTATGGTTGTTTGCTCTAGAAAAAATAAAAGTTAATAAACACAGTGTTATGGTTAAAATTATGTTTTCAGAAATTTTTGTCTCTTTAACACATGACTGAATTTTACAATCTTATACAGACTTTAGTACAAACTTATACAGACCTTAGTAAATCAATCAGATATCAAACAAAACTACTCATGAATGAGTAATCCCATATGAAATTTACTTTACTTCTTTATTAAAATATTAGACAATTGTATTGAAAATTGTAAACCATTTTTTTGTTGTTGAAGGAAAAGTCCTTGTACAAAGGCATATTAGATCTTTTGTAGACATTAATATTTAATTAGATTTTTGAACACCTAGAAAATCTTGTGAGCTTAAATTTAAAGAGCAATTCCCTACAGAACAGAACAGAGGACAGTACCATATTCATTACTGTCCCGAAGAGGGGTATATGTTAGCCTACCCAGGCCACCTCCCTGTCATCAGAAGTACTCTCCCTTAACTGGATATCAGATGTTATAAAGGCGTCACTTACCTATGGAGGCCTCCTCTACCAGGAGCTTGCTAATAGTTTTAGTGCTTTGGTTCTCTGCAGTGCTCCACGGACTGAAGGCTCAATCCAAGGCCTTGGAACGTCTCAAGTTGCACACCCCCTAGAGTGGCTCTCCAGTGTGGAGCCCTGGAGGGAAGGCCAGCTTCAGAATTTTCACAGTCTGGTCTTGTGATCTGGTCGGGCAGGGTCATCTCGCTTTGGAACTCCAAAATGTTAGACCAGGATGCAAGAAAAGACCACTGACTCCAATTAAAATCAAATTAAGGCAAGCTTATTATTTCAACCAGCCAGGCTGCCTCTCCCTCCCAAAATGGCGGGAACAAGACAGCAACCCAACTTTCCTACAGCCCAGATATGTAGCCCAGAAAGATACACAAAAGGGGGGTTACAGATAAGAGAACTTTGACAAGCATCACACTAATGGTATTTTATATTTTTTTTTTGCTGGCCCTAACATCAGAATTTATGAGGACCATTAGAGCCTCAGAGACACGTTGTCTGGCCAGGGAAAGAAAAATATTTATGAGGTATCACTAAAGTTTCAGAGAGTGCTGCTATCTGATCAGAGATCCAGACATGGGTGAGTTCAAGGCACTGGTAGGCATTCCAAGCAGGTTCAGAATTTACCCTAATTTATAGTAAAGCCAAAATTATCTTTTCATGGCTTTGTGGCAAGATGGCCCCCAATTTTAATGAAAGATCAGGTTGGATCTATCAACCCTGTCCCTTACTTTTGGAAAGTCCCCTACCAACTCCAAGGTTGTGAACTCCTGAGGATTTTGCATTCCTGATAGGTATTCACAGATTTTCTAACTCTTCTCCTCTAATTGTGTCTTACTTGGGGCCGAAGTAATGTGAAGGCATTATTCTGGATGAGAGTGGAAAAATTTTGTGTAGCACATATTTGCATACACATTGAATTCATTATCTAATTTTCCATTCGAAATACTAAATCTCTGACACTAACCAATAGCTGACTAGACTCTGACTACTAAACCATTATGATGGAGAAAAATAACCCAAACAGAATAGAAATACAAGCAGTTCAGAGGAGGAATGGTGTATAGTTGGACTGGTCTTTTGGATGATAAAGGGTTCTTGTTATAAATCCAGTACATTTTTTGTTTAAATAGTTCTCAATGTGTTTTAAAGTAAACAAACATGTGAATTCCTGTCTCCCTTTCTCTGTAGCCTATTCAGCACATGTAATTTTATATGCACATATAGATTCCTACCTGGTATCACACATACATACTTTTGAGGTTACAGTGACTAGGAAGATACAAATTTTGAGAAGAGATCACTCCTCCAAAACGATTTTGGAACTGAAAATTCAAACTATGGGTGAGCTTCCTAGTTGAAAAACATTATACATAAATCCATGTTTACTAAAATAAATACTTTTGCATCTGTTGATGATATATATTTAATGATGAATTTCGATAGGCATAAATATTGCTACATTTTAATGTCTGTGTGTTAATATATATATATATATATATATATATATATATATATATATATATATATATATACACACACTCTCCAGATTTTTCAAAATATGAAATATATGTGTCTTATATTCACTCCCTGAATTCATTCATGTTCATGTATGTGGATTTATAATCAACTTTTTACAAGATTATTCTCAGAAATATTCATCCACCTGAAATACATATTTGTTTCCTAGTACTGAAAACTAACTTCAGTTAATGTTGCATACAAATCCTAATATTTCTACAGTAACTGACCCACTTAAACATCATTGCCTGTAGATTCGTATGGGACATAATGTGTATTTTGACATTCATTTTTTTACAACACTGGTACATTATTATTTCTTCAGTTTATGCACATCATAGGATATATATTTCATCCACAAGTTCACAAATTTATAGGCATTTGTTTCACTTTCAATCACTTACTGCTTCAAAACACATGTATTCCTCCAGGTTTCTTAACTGGTCTTTTCATGAGACTTCTTTCCAAACACATTGTATTTGATTTCCATAATCAATTTTGAAACAAAGCCCACACACTCTTCATGATAAACCATAAACCTAATATTAAAATTAGATGTATAACCGGTTGGAATGAATGATTGTTTATCAATATAAGATTTCCTATATATTTTCAGATATTAATTCTATTCATTATTTAAAGAGGAATCAGTTATATTATTTATTCAAAGTATCGTCTATTCACGCATTATCTCTATATTCATAGACACAGGATACACCTCATTGAACTCCAGTACTAATTAATACGTCTTCAACATATCGCTCCCAGAAATAGTGGAAGAAATACCCATGTCACCTGATCTACATATACATTTTATCACAGTAATATTCAGGACACAAAAAACAAACGTCACACTTATGATTGTACCAAACCTAAACGGAAATTGAACATGGATTACTAAAAACATCCATGTCCAGGTTGCCTAATGTGCTCAAATGAAAATCCTATTGGTGATTACATATTTGTTTTTTCCTAAGATTATATATTCAAACTCAAGCCTGTTGAAAATGTCTAATCCTATTACTCACTTAATACTTTGTCTCATTTCGTAATGTCTCTATTGATATCTGTTTTCCTACATATTTTCCCCAGCTCATTATTGTGACTCATTCTTTACATGTGCTGACATTGACATTCACTCTCTAACTGAAACCCTATTGCTAAAAAAATTTTGGTCTGAATCCTATACTCACGCTTTTTTCTAAACCTACTGACTATCTTCTTAATCCTGCCTACTGTCCCTTTTTGACTGGATGTTCTCTTCGACATTCAATCATCCAAGGAAAAAGGTCCTATGCCATTTTATATCGATTCATCTGAGGCATGTGTGCAGAACATAATGCAAAACTAAGTCTCCCAATCAAGGGCCCAATCCCCTTCTGAGCTTCAAATCTTACCAGGATTCCTGTTTTCATACTTATATTTCACCTATATATTCTTGTAAATATCGCAGGTTTCCAATACCATTAATCATCCCGCAGAATCATTCCTAACACAATTCGAACATGTTATTAACCCTAACCATACACTGTTCCCTCAATCTAACATTGCAGAAGAGCAGGGAAAGTGTTGGTCTTACAATACAGGAATGTAGGGGATCTTGCACCTGCTGAGAACCTCAAAGATACATGCAGAAATAATCCCTGGAGAAGATGTATGCAGCTATGAAGGACTTTTGAGAGTAAAAGTCATCTTCCATAGCATACAACCTGGTCAGGATACAGGTTTGTGTCTGAATCAGCCTCTCTCTTTTTAATTTAGAGAAGATGGACCAAACCAGGCCTTTGTGGAGAGCTGTTCCCAGGGGCCTATGGTTTATATACCATTCTAACTTGTGAAAGTGTCACATGAAGTAGGGGCAGCCTCCATCTAAAGGGACCATAAGAAGAAACTGTTAGCACAAAGTGGTTGCCAAGTCAGTGACCTCATTCATTTCAGGAGGAAGTGACCTCACCTCACTTCCTTGTTTTTGGAAGTCTCTGAACTTGGGATCCAGGAAGGCAGGCACCCAGAGCCAGTCCCAGTCCCACTCCCAGTGGTCTCACTTGTTTGGATTTACCAAAGAGAGAATCGGTCTTTCTTGGTACCTACTAATGTGAGGATGGCCAAATGCCAGAAGAGCTCAGAAGAGGGGCCTTTCCTGGGAAAGCAGGTAATGGCTCACTGCTGGCTCCTGTCAGCTTCACAGAGTTGGCCAAGGAGACTAGATCTGATACAAGATAGTCCAATTCGGTGGAACATAGAATGGCCCACCAGTCAGAGAACACTCTGGATTGTCACAGACCTCCTTGTGAGAAGGAGGTGCCTTTCTGGGTGTGGGTGTGTGTTTGTGGTTTTGTCTCATGTTCTGAGAATAGGTAGGAAAGGCAGTTTGTTTGGTTTGGTGTGAACTGTTTCTGGTAAGTCATTTGACAAGGCGAGTGTTTCTATTTCTGTGTATCCCACTGTGTCTGTGGTTGTAGAAATTAGAAAAGAGAATGCATCAATTGATGTTTCCTGTCTAGTAGAAATCTTCGCAGCATTCATCTTGTCCAATTTATGAATGGACTGCAGCTTACCTTATAGATGGGCAACACCTACTACCTTTCTACATTCCTGATTTCTTCCTGAATTCTGGCCACTCTCCCATAGGCTCATGGTTTTGTGTTTAAGATATGTATCTCCTCCACAATCTGGGACATGGCCATGTACTGGATAGCTGAAGGGAATTGTGAGTATCTCAGAAAACTCAGATATCAGTGTGAACAGGAAAGTACCAGTGGAGAATCTCTGCTTTCAGAATGTGCTTTCCTATTGTTCTGTTGCCCTGAATGTAAGGAAGGTCTTTGCCTAAGGCCACACCTTTCCAAAGCCTGAAGATATCAGTTTTCAAATGGAAATAAATGGGGATCACCTGTGGATCATTGCTTAATTGCTTTGCAAAGGGATATGTCTGAATCCGCCTCTTAGTGCAGTGTGAGTCCATGGCTCAGATTCTCAGCACCTGATGGATCTAAAGAAAGATCCCATGTGTGCATCCAATTCCAAAATGGCCAAAAGAGCAATCATTGTGGATGAAGTCTCTTGCTTTCCTCTGTAAGGTTCCTGATCTCCATCAAGTGAGAAGAGGGATCGTTTGGGTCAACTGAGTTCTTCAAGTCCTGCAGAGGCTAGCCCATAGGTGCTTGGGTTTTCTCATGACTCCAAATCACATAAAGAAACTATACCTGACAGTCAGTATGCCTCAAATTGGAGAAGCGGAACAGTATTAATGGCAGGCGTCTTTTATCAGCCCTGGTTCACAGGAACGGTGTCCAGAAACACTGACTTTAAACAAATGAAGGGCAAGGGAGCTTATTTTGACATTGTCTTAGGCTGTGTGCCTCATGGAAACTTCCAGCCAAGGTTATGAATAGTGTCTATATGGAAGAAGATTAGGGGCATGTGTGAGTGTTTTGGTTTTAATTCTGGTTATTTGTGTGGCGGTTGGAAGAGATGACTGGGTCACCAGGGATTGAACTCTGGTGTGTTTTCTCTTAGAGACTGAGTTCTGAAACTGACCTCAGAGAAGTATTGGATGAATTGTGTTGGGATTTTAGGAAGCCACGCATGAGAGTCGCCCTTGGAACCTGAGATCTAGGACCAGGGTGGCTTTCCACAAAGAACTGGGAATCTCAGCCTGGATATCACATGATTTTATTCTGAAAGACGTGGCAGCCATAGTTGAGAGTCAAAACACATAGGACCTCACATTGTAGACCTCAATGGTCCTGGCTTCAAGTGACCTTTTCTCCACTCTTTCAAAAGCCTTGCCTGTGAGAGTTCTCCAGAATTTTCTTTGAATTGAGCTTTCTCAACATTTAATGGTTCCTGAATAATTGAAATTCACAGTGCATCCAACGTCATCCTTGAAAAATGGCTAGATAAATACCATGAAATTTTTGAAATTCCCATGACCAGGTGGCACTCCAGAAACATTGGATGTCCTATTGCTTATCATGAGTGTACCAGACAGTGCCTTGATTGACAGGGTTTTCTGAAAATTGTTTAGAACAGAGATGCCAGTAATTTGTAGCCTGCTGAGTAGTGGACGTAGAGCAGTGGTGGGCAGGTGTGTGATAAAATATCATGGTGGGTCCATGTGGATCTGCCATTGGCTTCCAAATGGCTTGTGACTGACATAGTGCAGACTTCAGACCCTTATATGTAAAGGCATCTTGTTATATGGCGAGATTTCAGGGCAATGTTCAGAATCAGGTTGCTATGAACAAGGGTGCAATCTTTGAGAGATAGAAGCCTGGTTTCTGCATTTTCTTGCAGACCGTAACCCACCACACGTGACAGAACTCTCTCCAGCACTGTTTCCCAGTTGAACTCCTTGTATTTCGTGAAGCATGTACCAAACTCCAAGTGCAGCAGCAAGAAATACCACGAAAAGTGGAGGATGACCAAATGGTTTCACAGTCCACACGGGGAGAAAATAAACCCCCAGGGGCCACAGTTTATCTACAAAGAGAGAATTCAGCACTGCTGCCTCGTGTTCATTGGAAAATAAGAAATGTTGTCCTCCAGGTCACATAGATGCAGACCCAGCTTTGAGGGTATCACTACAAAGGAAGCTTAACTCCTGACAAAAACCTATATTTCAGTGCCCAACCTCAGTGGCAGTTTCTCAAAAAGTTTTAGGCATGCAGAGCTCCATGTTTGTGGAGTGTGTACCCTGTCCTTACTTTTGGAAACTCCTATACCACCTCCAAGTTTGTGCACTCCTGAGCATTTTCCATTCTAGAAATGTAATCACAGATTTTGCAACTTTTCTTCTCTAATTGTGTCTTACTTGGGGTGAAGATAATTTCAAGGCATTGTTCTGGATGAGAGTCAGAAGATTTGTTTTAGCACATATTTGCATACACATTGGATTAATTTTCCTATTTTTCCATTCGAAATTCTGAATCCCTGACACTAACCCATATTCTAATAGACTCTGACTACTAATCCTAATATGATGGAGAAAAATAACCCAAACAGTACGTAAATGCATGCAGTTCAGGGTTGGACTTGCCTTTTGCATGATAAAGGGTAGGTATTATGAATCTAGTCAATTTTCAATTGAAATAGTTCTCCATGTGTTTTTAAAGTTAACAAATATGTGAATTACTGTCTCCCATTTTCTGGAGCCTATTCAGCACATGTATTTTTATATGCACAAATAGAATCCTACATGGTATCACACGTACATTCTTTTGAGTTACATGACTTGGAAGATACAAATTGTGAGAAGTGATCACTCGTCCTAAACGCTGTTAGAACTGAAAATTCAACCTATGGGTGAGCTTCCCAGTGGAACAACATTATACATAAACCCATGTTCAGTAAAATGAATGTTTTTGCATCTTTATGATATATATTTCATGATGAATTTTGATTGGCATATATATTGCTACTTTTTAATTTCTGTGTTTGTGTGTCTGTGTGTGTGTGTGTGTGTATGTATATATATATATATATATATATATATATATATATATATATATATATATATATACACTCTCCAGATTTCTAAAAATATGAAAGATATGTGTCTTATATACACTCCCTAAATTCATTCATGTTCATGTATGTGGATTAATAATCAACTTTTCACAAGATTATTCTTAGATATACTCATACACCTGAAATACATATTTGTTTCCTAGTACTGAAAACTAACTTCAGTGAAAGGTGCATACAAATTCTAATATGTCTACATTAACTGACCCAGTTTAACATCAATGCATGTTGGTTCCTATGGGACACGATGTGTATTTTGACGTTAATTTTTATTCCACACTGGTACATTACTATTTCTTCAGTTTATGCACATCATAGGATATATATTTCATTCACTAGTTAGCAAATTTATAGGCATTTGTTTCACTTTCAGTCACTTCCTGCTCCAGAACACATGTATTTCTCTACGTTTCTTGACTGGTCTATTCATGAGACTTTTTTTCCAAATATATTGTTTTCGATTTCCATAATCAATTTTGAAGAAAAACTCACACACCCTTCGTGATTAACCACAACCATAAGATAATCATTAGATATATAACTGGTTGGAATTAATGATTGTATATCAATATAACATTTCTTATATATTTTCAGATATCCATTCAATCCATTATTTAAAGTGGATCCAGTTATATTATTTATTCACAGTATGGTCTATTCATGCATTATGTCTATATTAATAGAAACAGGGTACACCTATTTGTACCACCATACTAATTTATAAATCTTCAAAATATTGCTCCCAGAAATGGTGGAAGAAATACTCATGTCACCTGATCTACATACACATTTTATCACAGAAATATTCTGGACACAAAAGGCAAAGGTCACACTTACAATTGTACCAAAGCCTAAATGGAAAGATAGCATGCATTACTAAAAACATCCATGTCCAGGTTGCCTAATGCTCTCAAATATCAATCCTATTCGTGAACTACATATTTGTTTCTTCCTAAGATTATATATTCAACTTCAAACCTGTTGAAAATGTCTAACCCTATCACACACTTTATGCTTTGCTTGATTTCCTAATGTCTCTATTGATATCTGCTTTCCTACATGTTTTCCCCAGTTCATCATTGTGACTGACTCTTCATATGTGCTGACATTTACATACACTCTCTACCTGAAACCCTATTGCTGAAGAACTTTTGGTCCAAATCCTATACTCACTCTTCTTTCTAAACCTACCAACTACCTTCCTAATCCTACCGACTATCGGTTTTTGACTGGATGTTCTCTTCAACATTCAATCATCCAAGGTACAAGGTCCGATGCCAGTGTATATTGATTTATCTGAGACATCTGTGCAGCACATTACTCAAAGATAAGTATCCCACTCAAGTCCCCAATGCCCTTCTGGGCTTCAAATCTTACCTAGATTTCTGCATTCATACTTATATTTCACATGTATACTCTTGTAAATATCGCAGGTTGCCAATACCATTATTCATGCCGCAGAATGATTCATAACCCAAATCAAACATGTTATTAACCCTAACCATACACTGTTACCTCAATATAACTAACTTAAGAGCAGTGACAGAGTGGGTCTTACAATATAGGAATGTAGAAGATCTTCCACCTGCTGAGAACCTCAAAGATCCATGGAGAAATGATCCTTGGAGAAGATGTAGGCAGCTATGTAGGACCTGAGAGAGCAATAGTCATCTTCCATGGCAAACAACCTGGTCAGGATGAATTGATGAGTCTGAATCAGCCTCTCTCTTCTTAATGCAGAGAAGATGGACCAAACCAGGCCTCTGTGGAGAGCTGTTCCAGGGTGCCTATGGTTGATATACCATTCTAACTTCTGAATGTGTCACAGGATGTTGGGGCAGCCTCTATCTCATGGGAAACTTGGAAGCAACTGTTAGGACAAAGTGGTTACCAAGGCAGTGACCATATTCAGTTCCTGAAAGAAGTGACCTCACTTCACTTTCTTGGTGATGGAATTCTCTGAACTTGGGATCCAGGAAGCCAGGCACCCAGAGCCAGTCCCACTCCAGACCCAGTCCCACTCCAGACCCAGTGGGATAACTTTTTTGCTTTTCCCAAAGACATAGTCAGTCTTTCTTGGAACCTACTGATGTGAGGATGGCCAAATGCCAGCAGAGCTCTGAAGAGGGGCTTTTCCTGAGAAAGCAGGTAGTGGCTCACCGCTGGCTCCTTACAACTTCAGAGTTGGACAAGGAGACCAGATCTGAAACAGGACAGGACATTTTGGGGGAACATAATATGGCCCACCTGTCAGAAGACACTCGGGATAGTCACAGACCTATTTGGGGGAAGGAAGTGCCTTTGCCGTTGTAGGTGTGAGTTTGTGGTTTTTTCTCATGTTCAGAGAATAGGTAGGAAAGGTTGTTTGTTTGGTTTGGAGTGGACTGTTTCTAGTAAGTCGTTTGATATTGTGAGTGTTTCTATGTCTGTGTATGCCACTGTATCCATGGTTGTAGACATTAGAAAAGAGAATGCATCAATGGATGTGTTGTCTCTAGTTGAAAGCTTCCACGATTCATACTGCGCAATTGATGAATGGACTGCAGCTTGCCTTATGGATGGGCAACATCTACTATCTTCTAAAGTTTCTGTTTTCTTCGTGAATTCTGGCCACTCTCCAGAATAGACTCATGGTTTTGTTTCCCAGATATGTAACACCACAAGGCTCTGTGATATGGCCATGTTCTGCATAGCTGAAGTGAATGAGAGCATCTCAGAAAACTCAGATATCAGTGTGACCAGTAAAGTTTCAGTGGAGAAACCCTTCTTTGGGCCATTTGCTTAATTCTATTTGTATTACCCTGAATGTCATAAAGGTCTTTGCCTCAGGCCACCCCTTTGTGTAGCCTGAAGAACACTGTTTTCATATGGAAATGAATGGACACCACCTGTGGCTCTTTGCTTAATTGCTTTGGAATGGGATGTGTCTGAATCAGCCTCTTGTCCTTGTATGAGGTTGTGGCTTAGATTCTCAGCACCTGATGAATCTAAAGAAAGATCCCATGTGCTTCCAAAACTAAAATGTCCAAAAGAGCAGTCATTGTGGATGAATATTTTTGCCTTCTTGTTTTAGGTTCCTGAACTCCATCAAGTGAGAATAGGGATCCTTTGGGTCAAATGAGTTCTTGAAATCCCTGCAGAGGCTAGCCCATATGTGCTTGGGTTTTCTCATGACTCCAAATCACATAAAGAATCTATACACTACAGCCAGTAGGCTGAAATTGGAGAAGTGGAACACTTTAACAGAAGGAATATTTGATCACTCCTGGTTCACAGGAAGAGTGTCGAGGCCACCATGATTTTAGGCAAATAAGGGGTAAGTGAGCTTATTTTGGACACTACCTTGGGCTCATAGAAACCTCCAGCTAGAGGTTATGATGAGTGTCTACATGGAAGAAGATGATGGCCCTGTGGGAGTGTTTTGATTTTAATTGTGGTAATTTTTGTGGCGGTCGGAAGGGATGACTGGGTCCAACTGGGCTTGAACTCTGGTGTGATTCCCCTTAGCGACTGCATTCTGGAATTGACCTCAGAGAATTATTGCCATGAATTGTGTTGGGATTTTAGGAGGACACACATAAGACTCAATCTTGGAAACTGAGATCTATGCCCAGGGTGGCTTTCCACAGAGGCCTGGGAATCTCAGCCAGGATATCACATGATTTTATTCTGAAAGATTTGGCAGCCATAGATGAGAGTCAAAACACACATGGACCTCACATTGTAGACGTCAATTGGCCTGGCTTTATGTGACCATTTGGTAACTCTTTGAGAAGCCTTGACTGTGAGAGTTCTCCAGAGCTTTCATTGAAATGAACTTTCTCAACACTTAATGGTTCCTGAATGAATTGAGACCCACAATGCCTCTAACTTCATTTTTGATAAATTGCTAAATAAATACCATGAAATTTTTGAAATTTCCATGACCAGGTGGAACTGGAGAAAATTTGATGTCCTGTTGCTTATCACGTGTATACCAGACAGTGCCTTGTTTGACTGGGTTTCATGAAAATGGTGTAGAACACGAGATGCCAGTAATTTGGAGCCTGCTGAGTAGTGGGCCTAGAGCAGTGGTGGGAAGGTGTGTGATAAAACATCATGGAGGGGCCATGTGGATCTGCCATTGGCTTCTAAATGGCTTATGACTGATATAGTGCAGACATGAGACCCTTATATGTAAAGGCATCTTGTTATATGGAGAGTTCTAAGGGCAATGTTCAGAATAAGGTTGCTATGGGTATTGGGGCAAGCTCTGTGGGATAGAAGCCTGGTTGGTGCATTCTCCTGCAGACCCTGACCCACCACAAGTGACAGAACTCCCTCCAGCACTGTATCCCAGATTAAATTCTTATATTTTGTGAAGCAAATACCAAATTCCCAGTGCAGCAGCAAAAAACACCATGAAAAGTGGAGGATGACCAAATGTCTTCACAGTCCCCACCGGGAGACACTTAGCCTCCAGTGGCCACAGTTTACCTACAAAGAGAGAATTGAGCACTGCTGCCTCATGTTCATTGGAATATAAGAAACCATCTCTTCCCAGTCACATAGATGCAGACCCAGCTTTGATGGTCTCACTACAAAGGAAGCTAAAGCTCATGACAGCAACATATATTTCAGGATCCCAACCTCAGAGGCCATTTCCCAAGAATTCTTAGGCCAGCAGAGCTCCTTGTTTGTGGAGTGTTTACCCTGTCCTTTACTTTTGGAAACTCCTCTACCACCTCCAAGGTTGTGAACTCCCGAGCATATTCCATTCCATATATGTATTCCTAGATTTTTACACTTTTCTACTCTAATTGTGTCTTACTTGGGGCGAAGGTAATGTCAAGGCATTGTTCTAGATTTGAGTGGGAAGATTTTTGTGTAGCACATATTTACATACACATTGGATTCATTTTCCAATTTTCCATTTGAAATACTTAATCCCTGACACTAACCCGTACCCTACTAGTCTCTGACTAATAATCCTAAAATGATGGTGAAAAATAACCCAAAAAGAATAGAAATACAAGCAGTTCAGAGGAGGCATGGTGTATAGTTGGAATTGCCTTTTGCATTATATAATGTAGGAGTTATAAATCTAGTCAATTTTTTGTTGAAATAGTTCTACATGTGTTTTTAAAATTAACAAATATGTGAATCCCTGTCTCCCTTTCTCTGTAGCCTATTCAGCACATGTATTTTTATATGCACATATAGAATCCTACCTGATATCACTTGTACACACATGTGAGGTGACTGAATTGGCAGATGCAAATTGTGAGAAGAGATCACTCCTCCTAAACGCTGTTGGAACTGAAAATTCAACCTACAGGTGAGCTTCCTAGTTGAATAACATTATACATAAATCCATGTTCAGTAAAATGAATATTTTTCGATCTTTGGATTATATATATTTCATGGTGAATTTCGATTGGCATATATATTGCTGCTTTTTTTTCTTTTATTGGTTGCTCAAAACATTACAAAGCTCTTGACATATCATATTTCATACATTAGATTCAAGTGGGTTATGAACTCCCATTTTTACTCCAAATACAGAATGCAGAATCACATCAGTTACACATCCATATTTTTACATGTCTTATTAGTTACTGTTGTATTCTGCTACCTTTCCTATGCCCTACTATCCCCCCTCCCCTCTCTTCCCATCTTCTCTCTCTACCCTACCTACTGTAATTCATTTCTCTTATTGTTTATTTTCCCATTACACTCACAACCTCTTATATGTAATTTTTTGTAACAATAAGGGTCTCCCTCCATTACCATACAATTTGTCTTTTCTCTCCCTTTCCCTCCCACCTCATGTCTCTGCTTAATGTTAATCTTTTCTTCATGCTCTTCCTCTATGCTCTGTTCTTAGTTGCTCTCATTATATCAAAGAAGTCATTTGGTATTTGTGTTTTTTGGGATTGGCTAGCTTCACTAAGCATAATCTGCTCTAGTGCCAGGCATTTCCCTGCAAATTTCATGATTTTGTCATTTTTTAGTGCTGCGTAATCCTCCATAGTATATTAAAAAAAACATTTTTTTTTATCCATTCATCTATTGAAGGGAATCTGGGTTGGTTCCACAGTGTAGCAATTATGAATTGTGCTGCTATGAACATCGATGTGGCAGTATCCCTGTAGTACGCTCTTTTAAGGTCTTCAGGGAATAGTCCGAGAAGGGCAATAGCTGGGTCAAATGGTGCTTCCATTCCCAGCTTTCCCAGGAATCTCCATACTGCTTTCCAAATTGGCTGCACCAGTTTCAGTCCCATTAGCAATGTACAAGAGTACCCTTTTCCCCACATCCTCGCCAGCACTTGTTGTTGTTTGACTTCATAATGGCTGCCAATCTCACTGGATTGAGATGGTATTTTAGGGTGGTTTTCATTTGCATTTCTCTGACTGCAAGAAATGGAGAGCATTTTTTCATGTACTTGTTGATTGATTCTATGTCATCCTCTGAGAAGTGTCTGTTCAGGTCCTTGGCCCATTGGGTTATTTGTTATCTTATTGTCTAATTATTTGAGTTCTTTGTATACTTTGTATACTCTGGATATTAGGGCTCCATCTGAAGGGTGAGGAGTAAAAATTTGTTCCCATGATCTAGGCTCCATATTTACCTCTCTTATTGTTTCTCTTTCTGAGAAAAAAATTTTCAGTTTAAGTAACTCCCATTTGTTGATTCTTGTTATTAACTCTTGTGCTATGGGTGTCCTATTAAGGAATTTGGAGCCTGACCATACAATATCTAGATCGGAACCAACTTTTTCTTCTATCAGATGCAGAGTCTCTGATTTGAATCTAGCTCCTTGATCCACTTTTAGTTAACTTTTGTGCATGGCGAGAGAAAGGGATTCAGTTTCATTTTGTTGCATATGGATATCCAGTTTTCCCAACACGATTGGTTGAAGATGCTATCCTTCCTCCATTGAATGCTTTTAGCTCCTTTGTCAAATATAAGATAGTTGTAGTTTTTTGGATTAGTCTCTGTGTCCTCCATTCTGTACCATTGGTCCACCCGCCTGTTTTCGTACCAGTACCATGCTGTTTTTGTTATTATTGCTCTGTAATATAGTTTGAAATCTGGTATCGCTATACCTCCTGATTCACACTTCCTGCTTAGAATTGCTTTTGCTATTCTGGGTTGTTTATTTTTCCATATGAATTTCATGATTGGTTTATCTATTTCTACAAAAAATTCCTTTGGGATTTAGATTGGCATTTCATTAAACCTATAGAGAACTTTTGGTAATATCGCCATTTTGATGATGTTTGTTCTGCCTATCCATGAACAGGGTATATTTTTCCATCTTCTAAGATCTTATTCTACTTCTCTTTTTAGGGTTCTGTAGTTTGCATTGTATAAATCTTTCACCTCTTTTGTTAGGTTGATTCCCAAGTATTTAATTTTTTATGAGGATATTGTGAATGCAGTGTTTCTCCTCATTTTCTTTTCAGAAGTTTTGTCGCTGATATACAGAAATGCCTTTGATTTATGCATGTTGATTTCATTTCCTGCCACATTGCTGAATTCATTTATTAGTTCTAGTAGTTTTTTCTGTAGACCCTTTTGGGTCTTCTATGTATAGAATCATGTCATCTTCAAATAGTGATAATTTAAGTTCTTTTTTTCCTATTTTTATGCCTTTAATGTCTTTCATTGTTCTAATTGCTCTGGCCAGTTTTTCGAGAACTATATTGAATAGAATTGGTGATAGAGGACATCCCTGTCTTGTTCCAGATTTTAGAGGTAATGCCTTCAATTTTTCTCCATTCAGAATGATGCTAGCCTGAGGCTTAACATAGATAGCTTTTACAATGTCGAGGTATGTTCCTGTTATCCCTAGTTTTTCTAATGTTTTGAACATAAAGGAATGCTCTACTTTGTCTAATGGTTTTTCTGCATCTATCAAGATGATCTTATGGTTCTTATTTTTAAGTCTATTGATGTTGTGAATAACATTGATTGATTTTCATATATTGAACCCTCCTTGCATCCCAGGGATGAATCCTAGTTGATCATGGTGCACAATTTTTTTGATGTGCCGTTGTATCCAAATCACCAGAATTTTAATGAAAATTTTTGCATCTAGGTTCATCAGAGATATTGGTCTGTAGTTTTCTTTCATTGAGGTGTCTTTGTCTGGTTTAAGAATCAGGGTGATGTTGGCCTCATAGAAAGAATTTGGCAGAGCTCCCCGTTTTTCTATTTCCTGAATAACTTGAAAAGTATTGGTATTAATTCTTCTTTAAAGGTTTTGTAAAACTTCGCTGTATACACATCGGGTCCTGGGCTTTTCTTGGTTGGTAGTCGTTTGATTGCTTCTTCTATTTCATCGATTGATATTGGTCTGTTTAAATTGTGTGTATCCTCCTGACTCAGTCTAGGCAAATCATATGACTTAACAAATGTATCGATGTCTTCACTATTTTCTATTTTATTGGAATATAGGTTTTCAAAATAATTTCTAATTGTCTTCTGTATTTATGTAGCATCTGTTGTGATATTGCCTTTTTCATCGCGTATGTTAGTATTTTGAGTTCTCTCTCTTCTTCTCCTCGTTAGCATGGCTAAGTGTCTGTTCATCTTATTTATTTTTTCGAAGAACCAACTTTTAGTTTTGTTAATTTTTTAATAGTTTCTTTTGTTTCAATTTCGTGATTTACACTCTGATTTTAATTATTTCTTGCCTTCTGCTACGTTTGCTGTTGTTTTGCTCTTCCTTTTTTAGGGCTTTGAGATGAAGTGAGAGCTCATGTATTTGTTGTTTTTTTTTTTTTTTTTTCGTTTTTTGAGGAATGACCTCCAGGCGATGAATTTGCCTCTTGAATCTTGTTTCATTGTGTCCCATTGAATCTGATATGTTGTGTCTGTATTTTCATTTATCTCTAAGAATTTTTTTATTTCCTCTTTTATGTCTTCTGTAACCCATTGATCATTCAGTAACATATTGTTCATTTTCCATGTGATGTAGGAATTTTCCTTCCTTCTTTTACCATTGGTTTCCAGTTTCATTCCATTGTGATCAGAAAAAAATTCATGGTATTATCTCCACCCCTTTATATTTACTGAGTGTTGCCCTATGGCATAATATATGGTCTATTTTTGAGAAGGATCCATCTGCTGGTGAGAAAAAAGTATATCCACTTGATGATGGTTGATATATTCTATATATGTCAGTTAAGTCTAGGTTATTGATTGTGATATTGAATTCTATATTTTCTTTATTCAACTTTTGTTTGGAGGATCTGTCCAATGGTGAGAGAGGTGAGTTGAAGTCTCCCATAATTATTGTGTTGTGGTCTATTTGATTCTTGAACTTGAGGAGAATTTGTTTTATAAATGTTGCAGCACCATTATTTGCTGTGTAAATATTGATAATTGTTATTTCTTGTTGGTGAATGGTTCCTTTTAACAGTATATAATGTCCTTCCTTATCCCTTTTGATTAAATTAGTCTTGAAGTCGATTTTATTCCATATGAGGATGGCCACCCCTGCTTGCTTACAAGGACCATGTGCATGGTATAAATTTTCCCAACCTTTCACCTTCAGCCTGTGTATGTCTTTTCCATTCAGATGTGTCTCCTGGAAGCAACATATTGTTGGATTTGTTTTTTTTAATCCACGTAACAAGCCTATGTCACTTTATTGGAGAGTTTAAGCTATTAACGTTTAGAGTTACTATTGATATATGGTTTGTATTGCCACCCGTCTTTGATTATTTATCTTTTTTTTAAAATTTAGTTTGTTTATCCATGATTAGCTTTTCCCCCGCCCTCTGTCATTACTGAGGCACTTCCCAATGATGGTTTTCGTTGTTGATATTCATTTTTTCCTTGTGTAGTGTTTTCCTTAAGATGCTTTGCAATGCTGGTTTTCTGGCTGCAAATTCTTTTAGCTTTTGTTTATCACGAAATATTTTTATTTCGTTGTCTTACCTGAAGCTTAATTTTGCTGAATACAGATTTCTTGGTTGGCATCCATTGTTTTTAAGTGTTTGAAATAAGTTGTTCCAGGATCTTCTCACTTTCAGCGTCTTTGATGAAAAATCCGTTGTTAACATTTTTGGTTTACCCCTGATTGTAATCTGCCTCCTTTCTCTTTTAGCTTTTAATATTTTCTCTTTGTTCTGTATAATGGATATATTCATAACAATGTGTCTTGGCATTGGTCTACTGTGATTTTGTGTGCTCGGTGTCCTGTAAGCATCTACAATTTTTTGTTTATCCGTTTCCATTTTTATTTCTGGAAAGTTTTCTGTAATTATTTCATTCAGCAGGTTACTCATTTCCTTGGTTTGAATCTCTGTACCTTCCTCTATCCAGATGACTCATAAGTTTTTTTTTTTTTTCTTAATGTTATCCCATATATCTTGGATGTTTTTCTCATGACTTTTTACCAGCATTTCTTTGTTGGCTAGACTTTTTTCAAGATGATATACTTTGTCTTCATTATCTGACATTCTGTCTTCTACTTGCTCCACTCTGTTAGTGATACTCTCAATTGAGTTTTTAATTTGGTTTATCATTTCCTTCATTTCTAGAATTATTGTTTGATTCTTTTCATAATCTCTATCTCCTAATAAAGATGCTTACTTTCTTTTTATATCTGTTTATGTAATTCATTTTCAATGTGTTCTTTCACTGTTTGGTTTTGATGTCTCATATCCTCTTTAAGGTTCCATTCCATCTGTCTAAGGTATTCCTTGAGTTCTTTATATGACCATTTTTCTGATGACTCTAGGTCCTTCTGAATATTTAGGCTGTCCATCATTGTTTGTACTCCTTTTCTTCCTTTCTTTTTTAAGCTGCTCTTGTTACTTCTTGTTTTGTTTGACTGCTGAGTTACTGCTTACTCTTATAAATTTATTTGATGCTTGGGAGGAAAGATATTAGAAGGGAAGGGAAGAAGTCACTAAAGAGAATGAGAGTAGGCAGGTAGAATTCAAGGAAGGGGGAATAAAAAAATTGAAAAGAAATGAAAAGACAAAAGAAAAAAATAGAAAATAAATAAAGAAAATAATTTAAATAATAATTATAATTAAAAAATGAAAATTAAAATTTAAAATAATATTATTAATAATAATGATAAAATAAAAAAAATAAAAAAATAAAAACATTAAAAAAAGTTAAAGAACAACAACAACAACAAAAATGAAAATGAAAGAAATAGAAAAAATATAAATAAAAAATAATAATAATACATGCAGTTGAAGCCAGATTTAAAGTTAGGTAGTCAGTGTAGTTAGGTAAATTGGGTCTAATATCGAGTGAAATCTAAAATGGAGGCCATGCTGGGAATGACTCAGGGAAAACTCAGGACAACTCATGGAATGTTAATGAAGTCCTGAAAAGGCCCTAGGCCAAAGTCCACCTCAAAGAAATGTTAATGGAGCCCAGGAAACAGCCCCCAGCAAACTTGAAGGTGCTGACTCAGAAGTCCTTCCTGACCAGATTACTTCTTTGGCCCACCTGTGTCCCACCCCTCTTCCAACCTATATTCCATCACCAAAACTATAAAAAGGGGAAACAACCGCACTTCCACGGATTCCACCTCTTGGGTCCCCTTCTTCCTCCGGGAGAAGTCTTTTCTGCTGTCCTTTAATAAATTTCTAATTTCTACTCTGACCTTGCCTCAGCGTGTGCTTTCTGGTGTTATTCTTCAACATTGGGGAAGCAAGAACTCGTCACCGGTCAACAGCGGTTTCATATTGGAGGTCCCATACGGAGATTCTACACGGAGGTAAGTGCACCCCATGTCTGTTTGTGTGCAGCTTTCTCTCTCTTTCTCTCTGGAGGGTAAGGTGGGCACCCGATGGCTACCTAAACACAACTAGTGCAGCCGCCACTCTTCAAGACTCGGGTGAGAGGTTTCCTGGCCTAGGCAGCTCTCAATTACCTGTTCAATACAGAGCAGGCATGTTGGGTTTTGCGAAAGCCGCTTCCAACTTTTCTATCTGGGCCCGGAGAGCAATTGGCGTGAGTACACAGTGTCCCGAATCCCAATCTGCCTCGGATGCGTGGAGGTGGGGGAAGGAGTTTGGAACAACTGCGGAATTCCGGTCTGGGCTACTCTCAGACGATTCTTAAGGTTCCTTTCTCTTGAGCCTCCTCCCGACAGCCCCCAGGGGTATCTAGGGTGATCGGTAGATGAATGGCACTGAGGGAAAGCCCCAATCACATTTGCCTCCGTATGGGCTACGCAACACTCCAAACCCTGCATCCAATCCCTCCTGGATGCTCCCCTTCCTTTGCCGGTCAGAAATGTTAGCAATTCGGGTTGAGACTGAGAAAGGCATGAGATAATTAGTAAAATCTTCCCAGGTTCCCTAAGGTGCATGGGTAACTTTCAATAGTCTGTTTTACCACCCAATGTTTAAAATGAGCTGTGTTCTCTTTAAGCTGCTAGAGAGGCATTTTTAGAATCAACTCCTCAGGTAATCTGCTAGTCTACAGAGCAAAGTCAACAAAAGAGAACATGTTTCTCTTTTCCAATGGGTTTTTAGTGGCCAGGAGGATACAGTAATGCCCTTAAGTCTGAATCCTCCCAGGGTCTCTGGCACAGGGCAAACTGAGACCCTAGCACTTTGCTAAAGGGGACCAGAAAACCCTTGGCAAAGCAAGGTGAGAGACGGGTTTTCTGGACCGTTTAGGAAGCTCAAACCTAGGGAGACGTCCCTAATGAGAACAGTTTTCTCTGGCGCAGTGTGGGCGCCTGAGTCCTGTTTTCTTCTCACTCAGATGGGAGCTTCTCTCTCTCCAATATGCCAGGTGCACCACTAGCCTGTGTATTAAAAAAATTGGGACAGTCTGATAAAATTTACAAAAAGGAAATGGTGTGAGGTGCTGTATATTCAGATTTTCGTTGCTCTAAGGGAAAATCCTAAATTATGCCAACAGTGTAAAGTAGACTTAGCTATGATATCTGCTATGAAGAGAGAAAATCTTGGACTCACTGAGGAAAAAAATCAAGAGAAAAATTTGAGCCAATCAAAGTACATACCCTCTTCCCCCTTCAAGACCTAAGGCAGATAAAAACTGACTCTACTGGAAAAGTTAGGAGATATGCCAGATTGCCTGGGATTGGGTCTATCCAAAGGTGCTAATCCTATAAGTAAAGGGGAAACTGAGGATTTCTCAGCAGCTGCCAGAGCCATCTTCGCTCTGGGGAATTTCCTCATTCTTCCCCTGCACTGCAAGGATTACTCCACCTGAAAGCAGTAAAGTCAGTCACACTGAGGCCCTTAATTTTACACCTATAGTTGCCCCTATGTGAAAACATCTGGTCCACTCATGGGGAAATCTATGGTGGCACTGATAGGAGTCATAATTAAATGGAAGTTCAAAACCTGGAGAGATATTTTCTTATCTAGTTGTCTGATTGTTTCTTGGGGATAATCAAAGCTAAATGTGTGTCTAAAAGATGATGTTTCATTGTAACATCTGGTATCTAAATGAGTTTGAAGCATTGCACAATCTTGCAGTTAAAAGTTAGGGTTAGGTAATTGTTTAGTTTGATTTCAGATAATTCATGCCAGAGAACGTAGATACTTAGGATAGAAAATTAAAAGAACTCTACTTCCAAGTTGGCAAGTAACTCCCAATCATTCAGTTTTATTTTTTCATCAATTTTGAACTGGGTAGCCTGAAAAGATTTCACTAGGTGTACCAGTGCATTAATTTGGGCAAGGATAGTAAATTATGATTTGGTGTCTGTTCCCCGTAGTGTGTAAGATTCAGAAAAAGAAAATGTTGGATTGGGACGTTGGTCTGGCTTATTGAAATAACATTGAATAGAAACAGTCTTGGAAATTTTTAAAGCTTAATTTTGGATATACATGGTAGTGTGTAGTTCTCTTTCAAAATTTTTTCTTGTGATTTAATGTAACTTAATACTACTTTAGAAACTTCAGAACAAAGAAAGTGGCTTAATGATCCTGAAGGGATCTCTTCTGATGGTAGCTTTATATTATTAAGCAAGATCCTATTTTCAGTTTTGTGTGAGCAAGTTTTTCTAGTGTAGAAAGATGTAAAGGTATGAAATTTTATAAATTGTATCTTAAACTTGTATCATAATTTTCAACATCCAAACCTGGAAATTATGACTTAATGGTTAAAATGCCTTAGGCATGAGGTTTGTGCTCAGAATTCCAGTTTTCCCAGACCTCAGCCAGGACTTAAATTGATATGCAAATAGAAGAAGCCTGGAGCACTCAGTAGAAGACAGATCTGAGACCTAAGAAGAAAAAAAGGTAAAAGTGTCTTTTTATGGGAACTCAAACTAGATTAAACCAAAGAGTAATTACAGGCCAGTCAATTTCTTCTAGGATTTTTGTTTTTTCCTTAGATTTTGTATTTTTTTTGAGCTCATGATTTTGATCCTTCAGACAAGTTAATGTTTTTCTGATAAGTTCTATTTTTGATCAACTATGGAGTTTTTAAACATTGCAATGAGATATCACCTGAGAAAGCAACAAGGCCTTTACTATTGTGTTGTGTTACACTCGTGTTACGTGTTGTATGTCAGTATGTCTGTGTGTTTGTCCCTATATCATGCAGTGATATACCAATTGACAGATGAGGAGCGCTCATGAAAAATTTTAAAAAGTGGATCCAAATATCTTTGATTCACGTGATTCAAATGGCTCAATTTAAATTAGGTAAACAGATGAAAGTAAAGATGTCTTTAAAATTAAGCTTATTATAAGTTTTTCTAGGTGTTCAAAAATAAAACCTAATAAAATGTTGATGTCTATAAAATCTGATTAAATTCAAAATATTCAAGTATTGTTTCAAAATGTGAACAGAAGGAGATTAACAGATAAAAAAGAAACTAGAAGGTTATAGGTATGGATTTCATAGAGGGAAAATGTGTTTCTGGATAAGAGTCTATATGATTAAGTAATTAGAAGAGTTTAAGTAAATGATATAAAGAAGGTCTGTGTAAGTTGCTTATAAGTGTAAGTTTTTGAGCAAGTAATCTTAAAGAAATTAAACAGCTGGTTAAACCAGTGCTGTTGTTTTAGAGAATTGTGCTAGGTTATTTCTTTAAAAGCCAAACTTGGTTAATATAAAAACATCAATGTAATTGGTGCTATTAATGTGTTCACATCTTCCAGGTATACAAGTCTGTTAGGTAGAAGCCTTAGAAAGAGCATTATATCAAGCTGTGTTCTAAAGTTGTATGGTACTTTTAGGCTTAAAAGAAAGACATGTTGGAGATATAATTAAATCATTTGTTTTCTATAACTGGGCTTGTTATCAGTAAGTTATGTAAAGTTCCATGTTACCTTTTTACACTGAGATACAACAAGTGTATTTTTAAGTTAATGAGGGCTTAATCTGTGTAAAGATTTTATTGTAAAACACAAAAGTACTTTGCTGCTTTTCTACAAAAGGTTAGAAGCTTTCAGCCTTTCTTTAATTCATGTTTTAGATGTGATATTATGTTGTGTTTGCTCAAGTTCACAACAATTTATGTAGGCTTTATAAAATGATGTCTAAAAAGCAAAGATCAGTTTCAGAACTATAGTAAGATTCCTGAAGAGCCCCACCTTACTTGAGATAAGGCTCTATGTCCCATCCCACTGCATGTGAAAGTGACTATGAAAGAAGTAGGCCAGATTTCAGTACATTTAAAGTTGTGCCCAAAAGTTGTTTTTGTCAAGATTACTAGGATCTCAAACAGGGGATATAATGTATAAGTCCACCAAAATTCAAGGTAGCTATTATATGAACTAAATATGTTTTTACTCTTGATAATTATATCTTGTAGTTTGCTTTTAGATGGTCTAAAGATTACCTGTTTTGCAGAGGTACTGATTTAAGAACTCACAACCTGGGTTAATGTAAGATAAGGAGTTATCACCTACAGGATAGAGAGATAGACATTAAAGCCCAATATTCTTAATATAAGGCTGTTGAAACTTATTTGCTGGATGTTTAAGATTAAGTTTTAAAATTAAAAATTTGGCTCTTGCCCTCTGAGTGAGTCTGAGTCAGGGGATAGGGGACATTTCCAAAGAGCTTTGCAACTCTAGGCCACATAACCTCCCCATCAGTTAGATTAATGAGACCAGTGGAGGACAGAAAGCCAATTAGTGCATTTGCTGCGAAGAGGAGGGTCATGAGAAAAGGGAGACATGCCTGATGCTTCTGAGGGAAGCCACATGGTCAAGCAAGGCCTGGACCCATCCTAGCGCAAATGGCACTAGCAGATCTGAGAAGCTGCTGTAAAGTTCCCGAGGACTCCCAGGGAAACTCAGCTGACTGTTAACAATAGATGGAAACAAAGGTCAGTTTGACTTGCTTCATCTTAAACACTTAGCAAAGACAGTCAAAGCCAAAACACAGCTATTCCTGGGAATTTTAAATAAAATAATATTTAAATGTAACTTCCATAAATAAGTAAACTGGAGGCTTCAAAAGAGATTCTCAGACAGGAATGCCTGATAACTATCAAAAGGAACTGCCAGAGTAGTTTTTAGTTTAAGGCTGTTATTTCTAACCTACCCAGGTAGGCATGGTGTTTGATAGTATGGTTATCCAGCCCTAAGTTACAGAATTAAATATTTCTCTATTAGACACAGAGGTCATACTAGAAAAAAGATTTTGCAAGCTCAGATGACATTAAGTTATTAACTTTATCTTAAGGAAAGGACATCTGTAACCCTAAAAGTTAAATGTTGTGTTTACATCCCTGACAATTCTGGCAATGTGACAAATATCCTTAAAGATTTACATGCTCAGATAGAAGCCATGTCCTCAGCAACTTTGTCATGAAAACAATATCTTAGCTCCTGGTTCTTGGTACTTCCTGGTGGAAAATATTGTTAGTCTTTGTCTTTGCCATCATACGCATTGGCATATTCCTGTGCTATGGGATTTATTGCTGCATCAATCTGGTTCCAGTACTAATGAATTCTTGTTTCTCTTATAGACCACCCATCACTCAAATGGCCCTCCACTCTATTTCTTCTCAATCAGACTTCAATCATGGACCCACTCGATAGACCCGATTTTTAAAGGGGGACTCCAAACTGCTTGCCCCACACCGTCCCTCTTCAGCCTGAAGAAGCCAGAAAGATTTTCTTCGCCCCCCTTCCTTACAGCAGTAAGGAGTTCCCAAATTAGACGGGGGAATGAAGCCAGATTTAAAGTTAGGTAGTCAGTGTAGTTAGGTAAATTGGGTCTAATACCAAGTGAAATCAAAAATGGAGGCCATGCTGGGAATGACTTAGGGAAAACTCAGGACAACTCATGGAATGTTAATGAAGTCCTGAAAGAGCCCTAGGCCAAAGTCACCTCAAAGAAATGTTAATGGAGCCCAGGAAACAGCCCCCAGCAAACTTGAAGGTGCTGACTCAGAATCCTGAGCAGATTACTTCTTTGGCCCACCTGTGTCCCACCCCTCTTTCAACCTACATTCCATCACCAAAACTATAAAAAGGGGAAACAACCGCACTTCCACGGATTCCACCTCTTGGGTCCCCTTCTTCCTCCGGGAGAAGTCTTTTCTGCTGTCCTTTAATAAATTTCTAATTTCTACTCTGACCTTGCCTCAGCGTGTGCTTTCTGGTGTTATTCTTCAACATTGGGGAAGCAAGAACTAGTCACCGGTCAACAGCGGTTTCGCAGTCATAGAGTTCAATTAACTTCTCTTTCAGTAGGTGGAGCTGTGTACACTGGGCCAAGCTTCTCCTCTGAATAAGTGGGAACCAATCACTGTGCAGCAGCTCTTCCTCCCAGACTTGGCGGATCTCCAATCCTGAGTGCCTAGGGCCTTCTCTTGTGCTTCCTCAAGCCATGCCCTGCTCACCTGTGACGCTCACCACAATAGTGGTTACAAGCCAGAACTCTACTCCTGGCAGCCCTGTTTTCATGAACGCCTGGGCACACTCTCCCTGTTTGCCTCCCTCAGACCCTAAGTCCTCAGACCCAAGGGTCTGAGGACCCCCAGCGAATTTTCTTGCCCTCTGGGAGCCATGCCCCCGGTACGTGGTGTAAGAGACCTCAATTGTCAGCACTTGTGGGATCAGGAGCCGGGAATTCCACGCCGCTAGGTCCGAGCCAATCCTGATTCCCTAGGTCTGGCTATCGTGCTCACGGGAGAGCTGGGAGAGGCCCTTACGGCAGAGCTGGGAGGGGCCCTTAAGGTTTCCCCGCTGTGTTGAGAGAGATGGCTAGGGGATTACACACCTGTCACGCTGGTTTCAATGAAGTTATCTCCTCTGCCCGTGACGTCATTTTTATGCTATGGTGGTATCCCATGCAAATGGTGACCGTTTGTTCCCTTTGCAAGGTAACCAACGCAACGGGTGGGTCCTGACTGTCTCTCCCAAGCGCCGTTTCAATCCTGTGGCCACTGCCTTTGAAGGCTTGGTTGGCTTTTACCTCTGAAAGTTCAGAAGGGCTGAACAGTTATTTCAGCGGGATCTTAGTGCTGAGTCACGAGAACCAGGCAAACCGGAGGTTGAATGCAGCCGATCCCGGCTCGGTGTGTGTTCTGAGGGGCCCAGACTGTTCGCCCCAGATCCACATCAGGTCAACATTGCCTAGTGATTCTGAGCAAACAGCATTTAGACAGTTTACGCAGCTGAAGAAGTCAGAGACTTGATTTTTCCATGCCTGCCTTCATGATGGATCTCCTGTATTGCTACTTTTTTATATCTGTGCATGTGAGTGGCTATGTATGAGAGTGTATATATATATACACTCTCCAGATTTTTCAAAATATGAAAAATATGTGTCTTATTATACACTCCCTAAATTCATTCATATTCATATATGTGTATTTATAATCAACTTTCCACAAGATTATTCTCAGAAAAAATCATCCACCTGAAATACATATTTGTTTTCTAGTACTGAAAACTAAATTCAGTGAAAGGTGCAAACAAACACTAATATTTCTACAGTTACTGAGCCAGTTTAACATCAATGCAAGTATATTCTTAGGGGACATGATGTGTATTTTGACTTTTATTTTTATTCAACACTTATACGTTACGATGTCTTCAGTTTATGCACATGATAGGATATATATTTCATTCACAAGTTAGAAAATTTATAGGCATTTGTTTCACGATCAATCACTTTCTGATTCAGAACACATGATTCTTCTATGTTTTTTGACTGGTCTTTTCATGAGACTTCTTTCCAAACACAGTATTTTCGTTTAACATCATCACTTATAAAGCAAAACTCAAACACCCTTCTTGATAAACCATAATCCTAATATTACCATTAGATATATAACTGGTTGGAATGAATGATTATATATCAGTATAAGATTTCTTATATATTTTCAGATTTCAATTCAATCCATTATTTAAAGTGGAACCAGTTACATTATTTATTCATATTATCGTCTATTCATGCATTATCTCTATATTCATAGACACAGGGTACACCTCTTTGTACCCCTAATACTAATGTATATGTCTTCAAAATATTGCTCCCTGACATGGTGAAAGAAATACTCATGTTACCTGATCTACATATACATTTTACCACAGTAATATTCTGAAAAAAAAAATGTAAAAGTCACACTTATGATTGTACCAAAGCCTAAAAGGAAAGTGAACATGGATAACTAATAACATCCGTGTCCAGGTTGCCTAATGCTCTCAAATGTCAATCCCATTGGTGACAACATATTTGTTTTTTCCTATGATTATATATTCAAACTCAACCCTGTTGAAAATGTCTAATCCTATCACTCATTTATACTTTGACTGATTTCGTTATGTCTCTATTGATACCTGCTTTCCTACATAATTTCCCCAGTTCATCATTGTGAATGACTCTTCACATGTACTGACATTTACATTCACTCTCTAAACGAAACCCTATTGCTAAAGAAGCTTTTTATTCCAAATCATATTCTCACTCTTCTTCCTAAACTTACCGACTATCTTTCTAATCCTACTTACTATCCCTTTTTGCCTGGATGTTCTCTTCTACATTTAATCATCCAAGGTACAAGGTCCTATGCCATTGTATATCGATTTAACTGAGACAATTGTACAGAACGTAATTCAACACTATGTATCCCAATCAAGGGCCCAATGCCCTTCTGGGCTTCAAATCTTTCTTAGATTTCCGTTTTCATACATATATTTCACTTATATATTCTTATAAATATCGCAGGTACCCAATCCCTTTATTCATCCTGCAGAATGATTCCTAACCCAAATCGAACATATAATTAACCCTAACCATACACTAACTTTACCGAAGAGCAGAGACAGAGTTGGTATTAAAATACAGGAATGTAGGGTATCTTCACCTGCTGAGAACCTCAAATGTTCATGCAGAAATTATCCCTGGTGAAGATGAAGGCAGGTATGAAAGATCTCAGAAAGCAAAAGTCATCTTCCATGGCAATCATCCTGGTCGGGTTGAAGGGTTGTGTCTGAATCATTCTCTCTCTTCTTAATGTATACAAGATGGACCAAACCAGTTCTGTGTGGAGAGCTGTTCCGGGGTGCTTATGATTGATATAACATTCTAACTTGTGAAAGTGTTACAGGAAAACTGGGGCAGCCTCCACCTCATGGGACTTTTGGAAGCAACTGTTAGGGCAAAGTGGTTGCCAAGGCAGTGACATAATTCAGATCCTGAAGGAAGTGACCTCACCTCACTTCTTTGGTGATGAAACTCTCTGAACTTGGAATATAGGAAGCCAGGCACCCAGAGACAGTCCTTGTCCCAGTCCCAGTGGTCTCACATGTTTGGATTTACCAAGGACAGAGTCAGTCTTTCTTGGAACCTACAGATGTGAGGATGGCCAAATGCCAGGAAACCTTTGAAGAGGGGCTTTTCCTTAGAAAGCAGGTAGTGTCTCACCACTGGCTCTAGACAACTTCACAGAGTTGGCCAAGCAGACCAGAACTGAGACAGGAGAGGTCATTTTGGGGAAACATAGTATGGCCCACCAGTCAGAGGACACTCCAGAGAGTCACAGACCTACTTGGGGGAAGGAGGTGCCTTTGTGGGTGTGGTTGTGAATTTGTGGTTTTGTCTCATGTTCTCAGAATAGGTAGGAAAGGTGGTTTGTTTGGTTTGGAGTGGACTATTTCTATTAAGTCCTTTGACAAGGCGAGTGTCTGTGTATCCCACTGTGTTCATGATTGTAGACATTAGAAGAGAGAATGCATCAATGGATGTTTCCTGTCTACTAGAAATCTTGCCAGCATTCATTGTGCCCAATATATGAGTGGACTCAGGCTTGCCTTATGGATGGGCAACACCTACTAGCTTCATAATTTCCTGTTTTCTCCTTCAATTCTGGCAACTCTCCAGAATAGTATCATGGTTTTGTGTCCAAGATATGTACCACCTCCAATATCTGTGACATGGCCATGTACTAGATAGTTGAAGGGAATGGCTAGCATCTCAGAAATCTCAGATATCAGTTGACCAGGAAAGTCTCAGTGGAGAAACCCTGCTTTGGTCCTTTTGCTTACATATTGTTCTGTTGCCCTGAATGTCAGGAAGATCTTTGCCTCAAGCCACCACTTTGTGAAGCCTGAAGAAAACAGTTTTCAAATGCAAATGAATTGGCATCACCTGTGGATCCATGCTTAATTGCTTTGAAAAGGGATATGTCTGAATCAGTCTCTTGGCCCTGTGTGAGGCTGTGGCTTAAATTCTCAGCACCTGATGGATCTAAAGATAGATCCCATGCATGCATCCAAAACCAAAATGGCAAAAAGATCAGATATTGTTGATTAAATCTCTTGCCTTCCTCTGGTAGGTTCCTGACATCTATCAGGTGAGAACAGGGATCCTTTGGGTCAAATGAGTTCTTCATAACCCAGCAGAGGCTAGCCCATAGGTGCTTGTTTTTTCTCATGACTCCAATTCACTTAAAGAATCTAAACCTCAAAGTCAGTAGGCCTCAAGTTGGAGAAGCCAAGCAGTATTAAAGGAAGGCCTATTTGATCACTCCTGGTTTACAGGAAGGGTGTCCACGCCACCCTGACTTTAGGCAAATGAGGGGCAGGAAGTTTATTTTGGACACTGACGTGGGCTGCTCCCCTCATTGAAACCTCCAGCCACAGGTTATGATGAGTGTCTATATGGAAGAAGATTTGGGCCATGTGGGAGTGTTTTGGTTTTAATTGTGGACATTTGAATGGTGGTTGGAAGAGATGACTGGGTCCACCTGGGATTGCACTCTGGTGTGATTCCCCTTAGAGACTGAGTTCTGGTACTGATCTCAGAGAAGTATTGCCATGAATTGTGTTGGGATTTTAGATGGCCATGAATGAGAGTTGCCCATGGAAAGTGACATCTAGGCCCAAGTTGACTTTCCACAGATCACAGGGAATCTCAGCCAGGATATCACATGATTTTACTCTTAAAGACTTGGCAGCCATTTTTTGAGAGTCAAAACACACATGGACCTCACATTGTAGACCTCAATGGGCCTGGCTTAATCTGACATTTTGGCCACTCTTTGGGAAGCCTTGCCTGTGAGAATTCTCCAGAGTTTTCATCGAAATGAGCTTTCTCACCATTTAATGGTTCCTGAATAAATTGAAACCCACAGTGCCTCCAACTTCTTCCTTGAAAATTGACTAGATAAACACCATAAAAATTTTTGAAATTCCCATGACCGGGTGGCACTGGAGAAAATTTGGATGTCTTGTTGCTTATCATGAGTATGTAAGACAGTGCCTTGATTGACTTGGTTTTATGAAAAAGGTGTAGAACAGAGATGCCAGTAAGTTGGATCCTGCTGAGTAGTTGTCCTAGAGCAGTGGTTGGCAGGTGTGTGATAAAACATCTATGTTGGGCCATGTGGATCTGCCATTGGCTTGCTAATGGATTGTGACTGACATTTTGCAGCCAGTAGACTCTTATATGTAAAAGCATATTGTTATATGGAGAGGTTTCAGGGCAATGTTCAGAATCAGGTTGCTATGGTCAATGGAGCAAGCAATGTGGGATAGAAGCCTGGTTGGTGCATTTTCCTGCAGAACCCGACCCACCACAATTGACAGAACTCACTTCAGCACTGTATCCCTGTTGAACTCCTTGTATTTCATGAAGCAAATTCCAAACTCCCAGTGCAGCAGCAAGAAACACCACGAATAGTGGAGGATGACCAAATGGATTTACAGTCCACATGGGGAGACACTTAGACCCCAGTGGCCACAAGTTACATACAAATAGAAAATTCAGCACTGCTGCCTCATGTTCATTGGAAAATAAGAAACAATGTCATCCATGTCACATAGATGAAGACCCAGCTTTGATGGTCTCACTCCAAATGAATCTAATGCTCCTGACAGCAGCATATATTTCATTCCCCAACCTCAGAGGCAGTTTCTCCAGATGTCAGGCTGGCAGAACTTCATGTTTGTGGAGTGTTTACCCTGTCCCTTACTTTTGGAAACTCCTCTACCACCTCCAAATTTGTGAACTCTTGAGCATTTTCCATTCCACATATGTATTCAAAGATTTTCTAACTCCTCTCCTCTAATTGTGTCTTGTGTGGGGTGAAGGTAATATCAAGGCATTGTTCTGAATGAGAGTGGGAAGTTTTTTGTGTAGCACATATTTGCATACACATTGGATACATTTTCAAATTTTCCATTTGAAATACTGAATCCCTGACAGTAACACATACCCTAATAGACTTTGACTTCTAATCCTAATATTATGGAGAAAAATAACCCAAACATAATAGAAATACAAGAGGTTCACAGGAGGCATGGTGTATAGTTGGACTTGCCTCTTTTATGATAAATGGTAGGTGTTATAAATCTAGCGAATTTTAATTGAAATAGTTCTCCATGTGTTTTAAAAGTTAACAAATATGTGAATAACTGTCTCCCTTTCTCTGTAGCCTATTCATCACATGTATTTTTATATGCACATATCGAATTCTACCTGGTATCACTCGTACATTTTTTGAGGTGGCTGGCTTGGCAGATACAAATTGTGAGAAGAGATCACTCCTACTAAATGCTGTTGGAACTGAAAATTCAACATACGGGTGAGCTTCTTAGTTGAACGACATAAATCCATGTTCATTAAAATGAATACTTTTGGATCTGTGGATGATATATATTTCATGGTGAATTTCGATTGGCATACATAATGCTACTTTTTAATGTCTCTGTGTGTATGTATATATATATATATATATATATATATATATATATATATATATATATATATTTCACTCTGCAGATTTTTCAAAATATGAAGTATATTTTTCTTATTATACACTCCCTAAATTCATTCATATTCATGTATGTGGATTTATAATCAACTTTTCAAAAGATTATTCTCAGAAATATTCATCCACCTGAAATACTTATTTGTTTCCTAGTACTGAAAACTAACTTCAGGGGATCATATGATGGCTGCGAAGGGAGTGCATCACCCCCATGTACCGCATCACTGTGCAGGAGAATGACGAGTTAGAATGGCTAAAACCTATCTTGTTAGGAATTTCCAGCAAAATTGTGGTTCTCCAAAACCTAGTGTACATATTTCCATCTCATGAGGATCAGCTATGGGGGCTCAAACGCGAGTGATTTGTCCTCACAGAAGGTCATGCGGCTTATTCAGGAAATCGCTCCACGGCTAGAGTCTGTGGCGCGTGCTGGGAAACGACGAGATAGCAACGCAAATATACAGTGGTGCAGATACTGTGGGGTCCTGCCAGGTATGCAATCACTGTGCTCAGTGCTGAATTCTGGGTTTGAGACGGGGAAGCATGCAGTCCAATTCGTTTGTCCATACCGGTCAAACCACAGAGGAATCCAGCGGCCACCATCTTGGAGAGGTGACGTCACCATCCCTGTTTTCGACTGATCGCAGCTTATTCAGCATTAGAACAGGTAATTTCAAGATGCCATTCACCTTTGTCTTGCAGACAAATTACTCAGGCTCAGTGCTAAAGAACCCGCAGAAACTGCGTCTTGGAGCCTGCTTCTATTAGAACATACACCGAGCCCAGAGCGACCGAATTCCGCCTCCCGGAACTGATCTGGCCCAGGGCTAAAGAACCCGCGGAAACTGCTTCTCGGTCCTGGTCTTGCTGAATACTGTGGAGGTAAATATCAACGGAGCCTTCATAGGCAGTGGCAACAGGATTGAGACGGGGCTTGTGAGTGCCAGTCAGGACTCACCCATTGCTTTAGTCACCCAGCAAAGGGAACGAAATGCTGCCTTTTGCATGGGATGCCAACATGGCAGAGATCTGATGTCATCAGAAAGCAGCAGAGGAGATAACTTCATTGATACCAGCGGTGACAGAAACAGTTGGTCTCCTGGTAAAGAAAGTGAGTCACAAACACCCGGGTCTCTCTCACTTTGTCATCAAGCCAGAGGGGCAGAGCAGAGCTGCCGCATGGTAGTCACATCACCCCAATTGGAATAGAGGCAGAGCAGAGCCACCGCCCTTGCCCAGAACAGGCCCAGCGACCTGCCGGCGTGGTAGTCACATCACCCGAATTGGAGTAGATGCAGAGCAGAGCCTTCTCCCGCACCTAGTACAATCCCAGTGGGCCACCGGCATGGAGTCAGGTCACCCCAATAATAGTAGGGGCAGAGCAGAGCCTTCGCCTGCATCCAGAACAGGCCCAGCAACCTGCCGGCATGGTAGTCACGACCCCCCAATTGAAGTAGGGGCAGAGCAGAGCCATCACCCGCGCCCGCAAGGTAGGCACACCTGCACCCGACTGGCAGAAGAGGCCCATCACCCTGCCGGCGCGGCAGACACTTCACCCCATTTGGAATAGGAGCAGAGAAGATCCGTTGCCCGTGCCCACAAGGTAGGCAGACCTGCGACAGACTGGCGGAACAGGCCCAGCAACACACCTGCATGGTAGTCACGTCACCCCAATTGGAGTAGGGGCAGAACAGAGCTGCCGCCAGCACCTACAAGGTAGGCAGACCTGCGACCAATCGGCAGAACACCCCAGGGGTCCACGGGCCTGGTAGACACGTCACACCAATTGGAGGAGGGGCAGAGCAGAGCTGCCTCCCGCGCCTGCATGGTAGGCAGACCTGCAACCGATCAGGAAAACAAGCCCAGCTGCCCGTCAGCAAAGTAGTTAGATCACCCTAATTGGAGGAGCAGCACAGCCCCCCCGCGCCCATGCAAGGGAGATTTTTCAACTATACAAGAGCAATATAAATATAAAGGAGGAAAATTTCAAAATCACAACAGTTTCACCAAGCAGAAAGAAAAGCGAGCAGTATGATAAGACAAGGAAAAAAGGACCACAAACAATGCAGGTCAGCACAACTTTAGAAGAGGTAATACCTGCAGCAGATGGAATGTCAGATAAAGAACTCAGGATATACATGCTTCAGATGATCTGGAGTCTCAAGGAAGACATTAGACAGCAAAATCAGACAATGAAATATCACTTCGACAATGAATTACATAAACAAATCCAAGAAGAAAAAGATCAGCTATACAGGGAGATAGAGGTTGTAAAAATAACAAACAGAAATCCTAGAAATGCAGAAAGCAATAAACCAACTTAAAAACTCAATTGAGAATACTACCAGCAGAGTAGAACACTTAGAAGATAGAACATCAGACAATGAAGACAAACTATTCCAACTTGAAAAGAACATAGACAGCTCAGCAAGACTGTTAAGAAACCATGAACAGAATATCCAAGAAATATGGGATAAAATAAAGAGACCAAACTTAAGAGTCATTGGAATACAGGAAGGTATAGAGGTCCAAACCAAAGCAATGAGCAATGTATTCAATGAAATAATACGAGAAAACTTCCCAGACTTGAACAATCAGACTTACTCCCAAGTCCTAGAAGCCTACAGGAAGCCGAATGTGCAAAATCATAAGAGATCCACACCTAGACACATTATAATGAAGATGCCCAACGTACACAATAAGGAGAGAATTTTAAATTCTACTAGAGAAAAAAAGCAGATTACATTTAGGGGTAAAACCAATCAGGATAACAGCTGATCTTTAAACACAGACTCTGAAAGCTAGAAGATCCTGGAATAACATTTTTCAAACACTGAAAGAAAATCGATTCCAACCAAGAATTGTGTATCCAGTGAAATTAAGCTTCAGGATGGAAGATAAAATTATAACCTTCCATGATAAAAAATGTTAAAATAATTTGTAGCTAGAAAACCATCTCTTCAAAACATCATCGGCAAAATATTACAGGAAGAGGAAATGGAAAATAACAATAAAAACCAACAGTGGGAGGTAGTACAGTAAGGGGGGGAAATAATCAAAGAAGAAAACAATCCATGTTTAATAACATAAATAAACAAATAGGGCTGGAAGAACAACCATTATCTCAATAATAACCGTAAATGTTAATGGCTTAAACTCACCAATTAAGATACACAGGCTAGTAGAATGGATCACAAAACAAGACCCAATAATATGCTGCCTACAGGAGACGCATTTGATAGGAAAAGACATAGACTGAAGGTGAAAGGTTGGGAAAAATCATATCACTTATATGGACTTCGGAAACAAGCATGAGTGTCCATACTCATAACAAATAAAATAGATTTCAAGCCAAAGTTAATCAAAAGGGATAAAGAGGGACACTACATACTGCTCAAGAGAACCATACACCAACAAGACATAACCATTATAAATATATATGCCCCAAACAATGGTGCAGCTATGTCCATCAAACAAACTTTTCTCAAGATCAAGAGTCTAATAGACCACCATACAATAATCATGGGAGACTTCAACACACCTCTCTCACCACTGGACAGGTCTTCCAAACAAAAGTTGAAATAAAAAATTATAGAACTCAATAACACAATTAATAACCTAGACTTAATAGACATATATAGAATATACTCCACAACATCAAGCAGTTACATTTTTCCTCAGCAGCACATGGATCCTTCTCAAAAATAGATCATATATTATGTCACAGGGCAATTCTTAGACAATATAAAGGAGTAGAGATAATACCATGCGTCTTATGTGATCATAATGGAATGAAACTAAAAATCAATGATAAAAGAAGGAAGGAAAAATCATGCATCACTTGGAGAATGAACAATAGGTTACTGAATGATCAATGGGTTATAGAAGACATCAAGGAGGAAATTAAAAAATTCTTAGTGATAAATGAAAACACAGGCACAACATATCAGAATCTATGGGACACATTAAAATCCGTTCTAAGAGGAAAATTCATTGCTTGGATTTCATTCCTTAAAAAAAGAAAAAAACAACAACAAATATATGATCTCATACTTCATCTCAGAATCCTAGAAAAAGAAGAGGAAAACAACAGCAAAATAAGTAGAAGGTAAGATTTAATTAAAATCAAAGCTGAAATTAATGAAATCGAAACAAAAAAAACAATTGAAAAAATTGAGAAAACTAAAAGTTGGTTCTTTGAAAAAATAAATAAAATCGACAGACCCTTAGCCATGCTAATGAAGAGAAGAAGAGAGAAAACTCAAATTACTAGCATACGGGATGAAAAAGGCAATATCACATGTTAAGGTCTATAAACAAGTCAGGATGGTACCTGTTATTTTGCCAGAGAAATGTTAGGGTCTGTAAACAAGTCTGGATGGCGCCTGGCCAAATGCCATAGGGAGTGGTTTGTGAAGTAACAAAAGCAAGCCATTAAGTGTGGAGATTCCTTATTGGTTGACTGCTGTATCTATTTTATGCTAATTAGATAAGCTATGTAAAATGTATAAATATCGCTCAGATGCTACAATAAACGGCTTCCACTCCTGCTGTATCAATCTACACAAGTTATTTGTCACCCCCTGGCAATCACAGCAGATATTTCTGAAATACAGAAGATAATCAGAAATTAATTTGATTTGTTATACTCCAATTTAATAGAAGATAGTGAAGGCATCGAAAAATTTCTTAAGTCATATGATCTGTCCATATTGAGTCAGGAGGATATAGACAACCTAAACAGACCAATATCAATTGAGGAAATAGAAGAAACCATCCAAAGATTACCAACTAAGAAAAGACCAGGACAGTATGGGTATACAGCAGAGTTTTACAAACCCTTTAAATATGAACTAATACCAATACTTTTCAAGCTATTTCAGGAAATTGAAAAAGAGGGAGATCTTCCAAATTCATTCTACCAGGCCAATATCACCCTGATTTCTACACCAGACATAAACACTTCAAAGAAAGAAAACTACAGACCAATATCTCTAATGAACCTAAATGCAAAAATCCCCAATTAAATTCTGGCGAATCAGATACAAAAACATATTAAAAAAATTGTGCACCATGATCAAGTAGGATTCATCCGTGGAATGCAAGGCTTGTTCAATATACAAAAATCAATAAATGTTATTCACCACATCAATAGACTTTAAAATAAGAACAATATGATCATCTCAATAGATGCACAAAAAGCATTCGACAAAGTACAGCATCCCTTTATCTTCAAAACTCTAGAAAAACTAGGAATAACAGGATCATACCTCAATATTGGAAAAGCAATCTATGCTAATCCTCAAGGTAGCATCATTCTGAATCTACAAAAATTGAAGGCATTCCCTCTAAAATCTGGAACAAGAATGGGATGCCCTCTCTCACCAGTTCTGTTCAATACAGTTCTCGAAACACTGGCCAAAACAATTAGACAGACGGAAGAAATTAAATGCATAAAAATAGGAAAAGAAGAACTTAAATTATTACTATTGCAGATGACATGATTCTATACCTAGCAGACCCAAAAGGGTCTACAAAGAAACTAACAGAGCTAATAAATGAATTCAGCAAAGTGGCAGGATATAAAATCAACACGCATAAATCAAAGGCATTCCTCTATATCAGCGACAAATCCTCTCAAATGGAAATGAAACAACCACTCCATTCACAATATCCTAAAAAAAAAAGATGGGAATCAACCTAACAAAAGAGGTGAAAGTCTTATACAATGAAAACTACAGAACCCTAAAGAGAGAAATATAAGAAGATTTTAGAAGATGTAAAAATATACCCTGTACATGGATAGGCAGAACTAACATCATCAAAATGGCGATATTACCAAAATTTCTCTATAGGTTTAATGCAATGCCAATCAAAATCCCAAAGGCATTTCTTGTAGAAATAAAGAAAGCAATCATGAAATACATATAGAAAAATAAAAGTCCCAGAATAGCAAAAACAATGCTAGGCAGGAAGTGTGAATCAGGCGGTAGAGCGATACCAGACTTCAAACTATACTACAGAGCAATAGTAACAACAATAGCATGGTACTGGTACCAAAACAGGTGGGTGGACCAATGGTACTGAATAGAGGACACAGAAATTAATCCACAAAATTACAACTATCTTATATTTGATAAAGGGGCTAAAAGCATGCAATGGAGGGAGTATAGCATCTTCAACAAATGGTGTTGGGAAAACTGGAAATCCATATGTAACAAATTGAAACTGAATCCCTTTCTCTTGCCATGCACAAAAGTTAACTCAAAATGGATCAAGGAGCTTGATATCAAATCAGAGACACAGCGTCTGATAGAAGAAAAATTTGCTTATGATGTACATACTGTGGGGTTGGGCTCCAAATTCCTCAATAGGACACCAATAGCACAAGAGTTAATAACTAGAATCAACAAATGGGACTTACTCAAACTAAAAAGTTTTTTCTCAGCAAAAGAAACAATAAGAGAGGTAAATAGGGAGCCTACATACTGGGAAAAAATCTTTACTTCTCACACTTCAGATAGAGCCCTAATATCCAGAGTATACAAAAAACTCAAAAAATTAGACAATAAGATAACAAATAACCCAATCAACAAATGGGCTGAGGACCTCAACAGACACTTATCAGATGAGGACTTACAATCAATCAACAAGTACATGAAAAAATGCTCACCATTTCCAGCAGTCAGAGAAATGCAAATCGAAACCACCCTAAGATACCATCTCACTCCAGTAAGATTGGCAGCCATTATGAAGTCAACAACAACAAGTTCTGGCAAGGATGTGGGGAAACAGGTACACTTGTACATTGCTGGTTGGACTGCAAATTGGTGCAGCCAATTTGGAAAGCAGTATGGAGATTTCTTGGAAAGCTGGGAATGGAACCACCATTTGACCCAGCTATTCCCCTACTCAGTCTATTCACTAAAGACCTAAAAATAGCATGCTACAGGGACACTGCTACATCGATGTTCATAGCAGAACAATTCACAACAGCAAGACTGTGAAACCAACTTAGATGCCCTTCAATAGAATAATGGATAAAAAACTGTGGCATTTATACACAATGGAGTATTACTCTGCAGTGAAAAATGAAAAAAAACAGAATTTGGAGGGAAATGAATGGCATTAGAGCAGATTATGCTAAGTGAAGCTACCCAATCCTTAAAAAACAAATGCCAAATGTCATCTTTGATATACGGAGAGTAACTAAGAACAGAGGAGAGACTTAGAGCATGACAAGACGATTAACATTAAACTGGGATGAGAGGTGGAAAGGAAAGGGAGAGAGAAGGAAAATTGCATGGAATTGGAAGGAGACCTTCAGGGTTATACAAAATTACATACAAGAGAAAGTGAGGGGAAAGGGAAAAATAATACAAGGGGGACAAATTTATTACAGTAGAGGGGGTAGAGAGAGAAGAGGGGAGGGGCGGGGAGGGGAGGGGTGATAGTAGAGGATAGGAAAGGCAGCAGAATTCAATAGACACTAGTATGGCAATATGTGAATCAATGGATGTGTAACTGATGTGATTCTGTAATCTGTACAGGGGGTAAAAATGGGAGTTCATAACGCACTTGAATCAAAGTGTGAAATATGATATAACAACTATGTAATGTTTTGAACAACCAAAAATAAAAATGAAAAAAAAAAAAACTAACTACGGTGAATCATGCATGCAATCCTAATATTTCTATAGTAACTGACCCAGTTTAACATCAATGCAAGTAGATTCCTATGGGACATGATGTGTACTTCGACCTTCATTTTTATTCAACACTGGTACATTACTATTTCTTCAGTTTATGCACATCACAGGATATATATTTCATCCACAATTTAGCAAAGTTATAGGCATTTGTTTCACTTTCAATCAATTCCTGCTTCAGAACACATAGATTCCTCCATATTTCTTGACTGGTCTTTTCATGAGACTTCTTTCCAAACACATTATTTTCGATTTCCATAAACACTTTTGAAACAAAACTCACACACAGTTCATGATAAACAATAACCCTAAGATTACCATTATATATGTAACTGGTTGGAGTGAATGATTGTATGTCAATATATGATTTTGTATATATTTTAAGATATCAATTCAATTAATTATTTAAAGTGAAAAAATTATATTATTTATTCACACTATGGACTATTCATGCATTATCTCTATATTCATAGACACAGGGTACACCACTTGGTACCCACAATACTAATTTATGTGTTCTCAAATATTGCTCCCAGAAATGGTGGAAGAAATACACATATCATATGATCTACATATATATTTGATCACAATAATTTTCTGGGCACAAAATGCAAAGGTCACACTTATGATTGTACCAAATTCTAAATGGAAAGTGAAAATGGCTTACTAAAAACATCCATGTCCATGTTGCCTAATGCTTTCAAATGTCATTCCTATTGGTGATTACATATTTGTTTCTTCCTAAGATTATGTATTCAATCTCAACCCTGTTGAAAATGTCTAATCCTATCACTCACTATATAATTGCCTCATTTCATAATGACTCTATTGATATTTTGCTTCCTACATATTTTCCCCAGTTAATCATTGTGACTGACTCTTCACATGTGCTGACATTTACATTCACTCTATAACCGAAACCCTATTGCTACAGAACTTTTTGTCCAAATTATATACTCAATCTTTTTTATAACCCTACCGACTATCTTCCTAATCCCACAGACTATCTCAATTTGAGTGGATGTTCTCTTCTAAAATCAAACATCCAAGGTATAAGGTCCTATGCCATTGATTATCAATTTATCTGAGACATCTGTGTAGAACGTAATTAAAAGCTAAGTATCCCAATCAAGGGCCTAATGCCCTTCTGGGCTTCAAATCTTTCCAACATTTCCGTTTTCATACTTATATTTCACCTCTATAATCTTATAAATATCGCAGGTTCCCAATACTATTAATCATCCTGCAGAGTGATTCATAATCCAAATCGAACATGTTAATAACCCTAACCATACACTCTTCCCTCAATCTAACTTTACAGAAGAGCAGGGACAGAGTTATTCTTACAATACAGGAATGTAGGGGATCTGCCTCCTGCTGAGAACCTCAAAGGTCCATGCAGATTTGATCCCTGGAGAATATTAGGCAGCTATGAAGAACCTGAGAGAGCAAAAGTCATCTTCCATCGCAAACAACCTTTCCAGGATGAAGGGTTTTGTCTGAATAAGCCTCTCTCTTCTTAATGTAGAGAAGATGGACCATACCAGGCATGTGTGGAGAGCTGTTCCTGGGTGCCTATGGTTGATATACCATTCTAACTTGTGAAAGTGTCACAGGAAGTAAGGGCTGCCTCCATCTCATAGGACTATTGGAAGGAACTGTTAGGACAAAGTGGTTGCCAAGGCATTGACCTCATTAAATTCCTGAAGGAAGTAATCTAACCTCACTTCCTTGGTGATGAAACTCTCTGAACTTGGGATACGGGAAGCCAGGCACGCAGAGCCAGTCCCATTCCCAGTCCCAGTGGTCTCACTTGTTTGGATTTAACAAGGACAGAGTCAGTCTTTCTTGGTACCGACTGATGTGAGGATGGACAAATGTCAGGAAAGCTCTGAAGAGAGGCCTCTCCTGAGAAAGCAGGTAGTGGCTCACAGCTGGCTAGTGACAACTTCACAGATTGGGCCAATGAGACCATATCTGACACAGGACAGGCTATTTCATCAGAACATAGTATGGCCCACCAGTCAGAGGACACTCCTGATAGTCACAGACCTACTTGGGGGAAGGAGCTGCCTTTGTGTGTGTGGGTGTGGGTTTGAGGTTTTGTCTCATGTTCTGAGAATGGGTAGGAAAGGCGGTTTGTTTGTTTTGGAGTGAACTGTTTCTGGTAAGTCGTTTGACAAGACCAGTGTCTCTTTATCTGTGTATCCCACTGTGTCCGTGGTTTTAGACATTAGAAAAGAGAATGAATCATTGAATGTGTCCTGACTAGTAGAAAGCTTCCCAAGATTCATCTTGCCCAATTTATGAATGGACTGTGGCTTGACTTATGGGCGGGCAACTCCCACAATCTTGCTAAGTTCCTGTTTTCTTCCTGAATTCTGGCCAATTCCCAGAATAGGCTCATTGTTTTGTGTCCAAAATATGTACCACCTCCAACCTCTAAGACTTGGCCATGTACTGGATAGCTGAAAGGAATGGGAGCATCTCAGAAAACTCAGATATGAGTGTGACCAGAAAATTCTAATGGAGAAACCCTGCTCTGGGCCTTTTGCTTACCAATTGTTCTGTTGCCCTGAATGTCCGGAACGTTTTTGCCTCAGGCCACACCTTTGTAGAGCCAAAAGAAATAGTTTTCAAATAGAAATGAAAGGGCATCACCTGTGGCTCTTTGCTTAATTGCTTTGGAAAGGGATGTGTCTGAATCAGCTTTTTGGCCCTGCGTGAGGCTGTGGCTTAGATTCTTAGCACCTGATGGATCTAAAGAAAGATCCCATGTGTGCATCCAAAACCAAAATGGACAAAAGAGCATTCATTTTGGATGAAGTCTCTCGCATTCCTCTTTAAGGTTCCTGACCTTCATCAAGTGAGAATAGTGATCATTTGGTTCAAATGTGTTCCTCAAAACCCTGCAGAGGATAGCCATAAGTGCTTGATTTTTCTCATGACTCCAAATCACATAAAGACTCTAAACCCCACAGTCAGTAGGCCTCAAATTGGAGAAGCAGTGCCATCTTAATGGCCGGCCAATTTGATCACTCCTGGTTCACTGGAAGGATGTCCAGGCCACCCTGATTTTAGGCAAATGAGGGGCAAGGGTGGTTATTTTGGACACTGTCTTGGGCCGCACCCCTCATGGAATCCTCCAGGCAGAGGTTATGATGAGTGTATATATAGAAAAGATGAGTGACATGTGGGAGTGTTTTGGATTTAATTGTGGATATTTGTGTGGCAGTTGGAAGACATAACTGGGTCTACCTGGTCTTGAACTTTGGTGTGATTCCCCTTAGAGACTGAGTTCAGAAACTGACCTCAGAAAAGTATTGCCATGTATTATGTTGGGATTAAAGAGGCCATGTATGAGAGTCACCCTTGGAAACTGAGATCTAGCCCCAGAGTGGCTTTGCACAGCGCACTGGGAATCTCAGCCAAGGTATCACATGATTTCATTCGAAAGACTTGCCAGCCATATTTGAGAGTCAAAACACACATGGACCTCACATTGTAGACCTCAATGGGCCTGGCTTAATGTGACCTTTTGTCCACTCTTTGAGAAGCCTTGCCTGTGAGGGTTCTCCAGAGCTTTCATTGAAATAATCTTCCTCACCATTTAGTGGTTCCTGAATAAATTGAAACCCACAGTGCCTCCAACTTCATCCTTGAAAAATGTCTAGATAAATACCATGAAATTTTTGAAATTCCCATGACGAGGTTGCACTAGAGAATCTTTGGATGTCCTGCTGCTGATCATGGATGTACCTGACAGTGCCTTGCTTGACTGGGTTTTATGAAAATGGTGTAGAACAGAGGTCCCAGTAAGTTGCAGCCTGCTGAGAAGTGGGCCTAGAGTTGTGGTGGGCAGGAGTGTGATAAAACTTCTGTGTTGGAGCAATTTGGATCTTCCATTGGCTTACAAATGGCTTGTGGCTTACATGGTGCAGCGAGCAGACCCTTATAAGTAAAGGCATCTTGTTATATGGAGAGGATTCAGGGCAATGTTCAGAATCAGGTTGCTCTGGACAAGGATGCAATGGGGCAAGCTTTGAGGGATAGAAGATTGGTTGGTGCATTTTCCTGCAGACCCTGACCCACCACACATGACAGAACTCCCTCTAGCACTGTGTCCCAGTTGAACTCCTTCTATTTTATAAAGCAAATACCAAACTACCAGTGCAGCAGCAAAAACCCCACAAAAAGTGTAGGAGGGCCAAATGGCTTCACAGTTCAATGGGGAGACACTTAGACCCCAGAGGCCACAGTTTACCTAAAAAGAAAAAAATCAGCACTGCTGCCTCATGTTCATTGAAAAATCAGAAACAATGTCCTCCAGGTCTCATAGATGCAGACCCAGCTTTGATGGTCTCACTACAAAGGAAGGAAGCCAAATCTCCTGACAACAACATATATTTCAAGTGCCCTATCTCAGAGGCAGTTTCTCAAAAAGTTTTTAGGCCAGCAGAGCTCCATGTTTGTGGAGTGTTTACCCTGTCCCTTGCTTTTGGAAACTCCTCTACAACCTCCAAGGTTGTGAATTCCTGAGCATTTTCCATTCCAGATATGTGTTCACTGATTTTCTAACTCTTCTCCTCTAATTGTGTCTTACTTGGGGTGAAGGTAATGTCAAGGCATTGTTCTGGATGAGAGTGGGAGGATATTTGTGCAGCATATATATGCATACAAATTGGATTCATTTTCCAATTTTCATTTTGAAATATTGAATCCCTGACACTAACCCATACCTACTAGACTCAGACAACTCCTCCTAATATGATAGAGAAAAATAACCAAAACCTATAGAAATACAAGCAGTTCATTGGAGGCATGTTGCATAGTTGGACTTGCCTTTTGCATTATATAAGGTAAAAGTTATAAATCTAGTCAATTTTTAATCGAAAAAGTTCTCCATGAGTTTTTAAACTTAAAAAATACGAGAATTCTTGTTTCCCTTTCTCTTTAGCCTATTCACACTTGTATATTTATATGCACATATAGAATCCTACCAGGTATCACACGTACATTTTTGAGGTGGCTGACTTGGCATATACAAACTGTGAGAAGAGTTCACTCCTCCTAAACGCTGTTGGAACTGAAAATTCAACCTATAGGGGAGCTTCCTAGTAGAAGAAAATTACACATAAATTCCTGTTCAGTAATATGATATATATATAATATAATATATTTCTCCCAGAAATGGTGAAAGAAATACTCATGTCACCTCATTATCACAGTAATATTCTGGACAAAAAATGGAAAGGTCACACTTATGATTGTACCAAAGCCTAAATGGAAAGTGAACATAGATTACTAAAAACATCCATGTCCAGGTTGCCTAATGCTATCAATTGTCAATCCTATTGGTGACTACATATTTGTTTCTTTCTAATTTATATATTCAAACTCAACCCTGTTGAAAATGTCTAATTCTATCACTCACTTTATACTTTGCCTGATTTCATAATGTTTCTATTGATATCTGCTTTTCTACATATTTTCCCCAGTTCATCATAGTGACTGACTCTTCATATGTACTGACATTTACATTCACTCCATAACCGAAACCCTATTGCTAAAAAACTTTTGGTCCAAATCCTATACTCACTCTTCTTCCTTAAGTTACCAACTATCTTCCTAATCCTAACGACTATCCCTTTTTGGATGGATGTTCTCTTCTAAATTCAATCATCATAGGTACAAGGTCCTATTCCCTTGTATAGCGAATTATCTGAGACATCTTTGCAGAACATAATTCAAAGCTAAGAATCCCAATCAAGGGCAAAAACCTTCTGGGCTTCAAATCATACCTAGATTTCTGTTTTCATACTTTTATTTTACCTCTATATTCTTGTAAATATCGCAGGTTCCCAATACCATTATTCATCACACAGAATGATTCATAACCCAAATCAAACCTGTTATTAACCCTAAGCATACACTGTTCCCTCAATCTCATTTTACAGAAGAGCAGGGACAGAGTGGTTCTTACAATACAGGAAAGTATGGGATCTTCCACCTGCTGAGAACCTCAAAGGTCCATGCAGAAATGATACCTGGAGAAGTTGTAGGCAGGTATGATGGACCTGAGAGAGCAAAAGTCATCTTCCATGGCAAATAACCTGGTCAGGATGAAGGGATGTGTCTGAATCAGCCTCTCTCTTCTTATTGTAGAGAAGATGGACCAAACCAGGCCTGTGTGGAGAGCTGTTTCTGGGTGCCTATGGTTGATATACCATTCTACCTTGTGAAAGTGTCACAGGAAGTAGGGGAATCCTCCATCTCATGGGACTCTTGGAAGCAACAGTTAGGACAAAGTGGTTGCCAAGGCAGTGACCTCATTCTGTTCCAAAGAAAGTGACATACCTCATTTTCTTGGTGATGGAACTCTCTGAAATTTGTATCCAAGAAGCCAGGCACCCAGAGGCAGTCCCAGTCCCAGTCCCAGTGGGCTCACTTGTTTGGATTTACCAAGGACAGAGTCAGGTTTCATGGTACCTACTGATGTGAGGATGGCCTAATGCCAGGAGAACTCTGAAGAGGGAACTTTTCTGAGAAAGCAGGTAATGGCTTACCACTTTGTCCTGACAACTACACAGAGTTGAACAAGAAAACAAGATCTGAGAGAAGACAGGCCATTTCAGGAAAACATAGTATGACCCACCAGTCAGAGGAAACTCCGGATATTCACAGACCTACTTGGGGGAAGGAGGTGCCTTTGTGGGAGTGGGTATGGGTTTGTTGTTTTGTCTCATGTTCTGAGAATAGGTAGGAAAGGCGGTTTGTTTGGTTGGGAGTGGACAGTTTCTAGTAATTTGTTTGACAAGGCGAGTGTTTCTGTTTCGGTGTATCCCAATGTGTCCCTTGTTGTAGACATTAAAAAGAGAATGCATTAATGGATGTGTCCTGTATAGTATAAATCTTCCCATAATTCATCCTGCCCAATACATGAATGGACTGCAGCTTGTCTTATCGATGTGCAACACCTGCTATCTTTCTAAGTTGCTTTTTTCTTCCTGAATTCTGGCCACTCTCCAGAATAGGCTCATGGTTTTGTTTCCAAAATATGTACCAACTCCAAGCTCTGTGACATGTCCATGTAATGGATAGCTGAAGAGAATGGCGAGCATTTCAGAAAACTCAGATATCAGTGTGACCAGGAAAGTCTCAGTGCAGAAACCCTGCTTTGGGCCTTTTGCTTACTTATTGTTGTGTTGCACTGAATGTCAGGAAGGTCTTTGCCTCAGGCCACCCCTTTGTGAAGCCTGAAGAAAACATTTTTAATTACAAATGAATGGGCATCACCTGTGGCTTCTTGCTTCATTGCTTTGGGAAGGGATTTGTCTGAATCAGCCTCTTGGCCATGTGTGTGACTGTGACTTAGATTCTCAGCACCTGATGGATCTTAAGAATGATCCCATGTGAGCTTCTAAAACTAAAAAGTCAAAAAATATCATTCATTGTGGATGAAGTCTCTTGCCTTCCTTTGTTAGGTTCCTGCACTCCATCAAATGAGAATAGGGATTCTTTGGGTCAAATGAGTTCTTCAAAGCCCTGCAGAGGTTCTTGTGTTTTCGCATGACTCTAAATCACCTAAAGAATCGATACCTAAAATCAGTAGGTCTCAAATTGGAGAAACACAGAAGTATTAACAGCAGGCTTATTTGTTCACTCCTGGTTCACAGAAACGGTGTCCAGGCTACCCTGACTTTAGGCAAATGAGGGGCAAACGAGCTGATTTTGGACACTGTCTTGGGCTGCGCCCCTCATGGAAACCTCCAGCCAGAGGTTAAGATTATTGACTATATGGAATAAGATGAGGGCCATGTGGGAGTTTTTTGGTTTTAATTTTGGTCATTTGTGTGGCATTGGAAAAAATGACTGGGTCCACGTGGTCTTGAACTCTGGTGTGATTCCCCTTAGAGACTGGGTTTTTGAACTGAACTCAGAGAAGCATTGCCATGAATTTTGTTGGGATTTTACGAGGCCACGCATGAAAGTCGCTCTTGGAAACTTAGATCTAGGCCCCGGGTGGATTTCCACAGAGGCCTGGGAATCTCAGCAAGGATATCACATGATTTTATTCTTAAAGAAATGGCAGCCATAGTTGAGAGTCAAAACACACATGGACCTCACATTGTAGACCTCAATGGGCCTGGCCTAATGTGACCTTTTGTCCACTCTTTGGGAAGCCTTGCCTGTGAGAGTTCTCCAGAGATTTCATTGAAATGAGCTTCCTCACCATTTAATGTTTGCTGAATGAATTGAAACCCACAGTGCCTCCAACTTCATGCTTGAAAAATGGCTAGATAAATACCATGAAATTTTTGAAATTCCTATGACCAGGTGGCACTGGAGAAACATTGGATGTCCTGTTGCTGATCATGAGTATACCAGACAGTGCCTTGATTTACTGAGTTTCATGAAAATGGTGTAGAACAGAGATGCCAGTAAGTTGGAGCCTGCTGAGTAGTGGGTCTAGAGCAGTGGTGGGGAGGTGTTTGATAAAACATCCGTGGTAGGGCCATGTGGATCTACCATTGGATTCCAAATGGCTTGTAACTGACATGGTGCAGCCAGCACAACCTTATATGTAAAGGCATCTTGTTATATGGAGAGTTTTTGGAGGAAAATTAAGAATCAGGTTGATATGGACAAGGGGGCAATGGGGCAAGCTGTGAGAGATAGAAGCCTAGTTGGTGCATTCTCTTGCAGACCCTGACCCACCACACGTGACAGAACTCCCTCCAGCACTGGGTCCCAGTTTAGCTCCTAGTATTTCGTGAAACAAATACCAAACTCACAGTGCAGCAGCAAAAACACCACAAAAAGTGGAGGAGGACCAAATGGCTTCACAGTCCACACGGGGAGACACTTAGTCCCCAGTGGCCTCAGTTTACCTACAAAGAGAGGATTCAGCACTGCTTCATCTTGTTCATTGGAAAATAAAAAACCATGTTTTCCAGGTCACATAGATGCAGACCCAGCTTTGATTTTCTCACTACAAAGGAAGCCAAATCTCCTGAAAAAAACATATATTTCAAGTGCAGAAGCTCAGAGCCAGTTTCTCAAAAAGTTTTTAGGCCAGCAAAGCTCCATGTTTGTGGAGTGTTTACCCTGTCCCTTAGTTTTGGAAACTTCTCTACCACCTCCAAGGTTGTGAACTCCTGAGCATTTTCCATTCTAGATATGTATTCACTGATTTTGTAACTCTTCTCCTCTAATTTTGTCTTACTTGGGGTGAAGGTAATGTCAAGGGATTGTTCTGGATGAGAGCGGGAGGATATTTGTGCAGCATATATTTACATACACATTGGATTCATTTTCCAATTTTTCATTCGAAATACTGAATCCCTGACACTAACCCATGCCTAGTAGACTCAGACTATTCATCCTAATATAATGGAGAAAATTAACCCAACACAATAGAAATACAAGCACTTCAGTGGAGACATGTTGAATAGTTGGACTTGACATTTGCATTATATAAGGTAGGAGTTATAAATCTAGTCAAATTTTAATTGAAATATTCTCCATGTGTTTTTAAACTTAACAAATATGTGAATTCTTGTTTCCCTTTTCTGTAGCCTATTCACACATGTATATTTATATGCATATATAGAATCCTACCAGGTATCACACGTACATTTTTGTGAGGTGGCTGTCTTGGCAGATAAAAATTGTGAGAAGAGTTCACTCCTCCTAAATGCTGTTGGAAATGAAAATTCAACATATAGGAGAGCGTCCTAGTAGAACAACATTATACATAAACTCATGTTCAGTAAAATAAATATTTTTGCATCTGTGGATGATATATATTTACTGATGAATTTCGATTGGCATTTATATTGGTACTTTTTAATGTCTGTGAGTGTTGTGTAGGTGTGTGTGTGTGTGTGTGTGTGTGTGTGTGTGTGTATATATATATATATATAGATAGATAGATAGATAGATAGATTGATAGATATAGATATAGATATAGATATACTCTCCAAATTTTTCACGATTATAATCAGAAATATTCATCCACCTGAAATACATATTTGTTTCCTAGTACTGAAAACTAACTTCAGTGAATGGTGCATACAAATCCTAATTATTCTAAAGTAACTGACCCAGTCTAACATCAATGCAAGTAGACTCCTATGGGACATGATATGTAATTTGTCATTCATTTGTATTCGACACTGGTACATTATTGTTTCTTCAGTTTTTGCACATCACAGGATATATATTTCATCCACAAGTTCACAAATTAATAGGCATTTGTTTCAACTTTAATCACTTCTTGCTTCAGAACACATGTATTGTCAGGGTTTCTTGACTTGTCTTTTCATGAGATTTCTTTCCAAACACATTATTTTGAATTTCCATAATCATTTTGAAGCAAAACTCACACACTCTTCATGATAAACCAAAACACTAATATTTCCATTAGATATATAACTGGTTGGAATGAATGATTGTATATCAATATACGATTTCCATTAATTTTTCAGATATCAGTTCAATTCATTATTTGAAGTTCAAAAAATTATATTATTTATTCACAGTATGGTCTATTCATGCTTTTTCTCTATGTTCATAGAAACAGGGTACACCTCTTTGTACCCCCGATTCTAATTTTACATCTTCAATATATTTCTCCCAGAAATGGTGAAAGAAATACTCATGTCACCTCATTATCACAGTAATATTCTGGACAAAAAAATGGAAAGGTCACACTTATGATTGTACCAAAGCCTAAATGGAAAGTGAACATGGATTTCTAAAAGCATCCATGTCCAGGTTGCCTAATGCTGTCAATTGTCAATCCTATTGGTGACTACATATTTGTTTTTTCCTAATTTATATATTCAAACTCAACCCTGTTGAAAATGCCTAATTCTATCACTCACTTTATACTTTGCCAGATTTCGTAATGTTTCTATTGATATCTGCTTTTCTACATATTTTCCCCAGGTCAACATAGTGACTGACTCTTCATATGTGCTGCCATTTACACTCACTCTATAACCGAAAGTCTATTGCTAAAGAACTTTTGGTCCAAATCCTATACTCACTCTTCTTCCTAAACCTACCGACTATCTTCCTAATCCTACTGAATATCCCTTTTTGACTGGATGTTCTCTTCTAAATTCAATCATCTAATGTACAAGGTCCTATGCCATTGTATAGCGAATTATCTGAGACATCTTTGCAGAACATAATTCAAAGCTAAGTATCCCAATCAAGGGCAAAACCCTTCTGGGCTTCAAATCATACCTGGATTTCTGTTTTCATGCTTGTATTTCACCTCTATATTCTTGTAAATATTGCAGGTTCCCAATACCATTATTCATCGCACAGAATCATTCATAACCCAAATCAAACCTGTTTTTAACCCCAAGTATACACTGTTCCCTCAATCATTTTACAGAAGAGCAGGGACAGAGTGGTTCTTACAATACAGGAAAGTTGGGGACCTTCCACCTGATGAGAACCTCAAATGTCCATGCACAAATGATACCTGGAGAAGTTGTAGACAGGTATGAAGCACCTGAGAGAGCAAAAGCCGTCTTTCATGGCAAATAACCTGGTCAGGATGAAGGGATGTGTCTGAATCTGCCTCTCTCTTCTTATTGTAGAGAAGATGGACCAAACCAGGCCTGAGTGGAGAGCTGTTCCCGGGTGCCAATGGTTGATATACATTCTACCTTATGAAAGTGTCACAGGAAGTAGGGGCAACCTCCATCTTATGTTACCCTTGGAAGCAACTGTTAGGACAAAGTGGTTGCCAAGGCAGTGACCTCATTCAGTTCCAAAGAATGTGACATACCTCATTTCCTTGGTGATGGAACTCTCTGAACTTGGTATCCAAGAAGCCAGGCACCCAGAGGCAGTCCCAGTCCCAGTCGCAGTGGGCTCACTTGTTTGGATTTACCAAGGACAGAGTCAGTTTTCTTGGTACCTAATGATGTGAGGATGGCCAAATGCCAGGAGAGCTCTGAAGATGGACCTTTCCTGAGAAAACAGGTAGTGGCTAACCACTTTTTCCTGACATCTTCACAGAGTTGGTCAAGGAAACAACATCTGAGAGAAGACAGGCCATTTCGGGGGAACATAGTATGGCCCATCAGTCAGAGGACACTCTGGATTGTCACAGACCTACTTGGGGGAAGGAGGTGCCTTTGTGGGAGTGGGCGTGGGTTTGTTGTTTTGTCTCATGTTCTGAGAATAGATAGGAAAGGCGGTTTGTTTGGTTTGGAGTGCACAGTTTCTAGTAAGTAATTTAACATGGCGAGTGTTTCTGTTTCTGTGTATCCCACTGTGTCCGTTGTTGTAGACATTAGAAAAGAGAATGCATTAATGGATGTGTCCTGTCTAGTATAAATCTTCCCATAATTCATCCTGCCCAATATATGAATGGACTGCAGCTTGTCTTATCGATGTGCAACACCTGCTAACTTTCTAAGTTGTTGTTTTCTTCCTGAATTCTGGCCACTCTCCAGAATAGGCTCATGGATTTGTGTCCAAAATATGTAACACATCCAAGCTCTGTGACATGGCCATGTACTGGATAGCTGAAGAGAATGGCGAGCATCTCAGAAAACTCAGATATCCATGTGACATGGAAAGTCTCAGTGCAGAAACCCTGCTTTGGGCCTTTTGCTTACTTATTGTTGTGTTGCACTGAATGTCAGGAAGGTCTTTGCCTCAGGCTACCCCTTTGTGAAGCCTGAAGAAAACAGTTTTCAAATGGAAATGAATGGGCCTCACCTGTGGCTCTTTGCTTAATTGCTTTGGAAAGGGATGTCTTTATCAGCCTCTTGGACCTGTGTGTGGCTGTGACTTAGATTCTCAGCACCTGATGAGTCTTAAGAATGATCCCATGTGAGCTTCCAAATCCAAAATGGCAAAAAATATCATTCATTGTGGATGAAGTCTTTTGCCTTCCTCTGTTAGGTTCCTGCACTCCATCAAATGAGAATAGGGATTCTTTGGTTCAAATGAGTTCTTCAAAGCAATGCAGAGGTTCTTGTGTTTTCGCATGACTCTTAATCACCTAAAGAATGGATACCTAAAATCAGTAGGCCTCAAATTGGAGAAACACAGAAGTATTAATGGCAGGCTTATTTGTTCACTCCTGGTTCACAGAAACGGTGTCCAGGCTACCCTGACTTTAGGCAAATGAGGGGCAAACGAGCTGATTTTGGACACTGTCTTGGGCTGCGCCCCTCATGGAAACCTCCAGCCAGAGGTTGAGATGATTGACTATATGGAATAAGGTGAGGGCCATGTGGGAGTGTTTTGGTTTTAATTTTGGTCATTTGTGTGGCATTGGAAAAAATGACTGGGTCCACGTGGGCTTGAACTCTGGTGTGATTCCCCTTAGAGACTGGGTTTTTGAACTGAACTCAGAGAAGCATTGCCATGAATTCTTTTGTGATTTTAGGATGCCATACATGAAAATCGCCCTTGGAAACTGAGATGTAGGCCTGTGTGGAGAGCTCTTTGTAGGTGACTATGGTTGATATGCCATTCTAATTTTTGAGAGTGTCAAAGGAAATAGGGAAAGCCTCCATCTCATGGGACCCTTGGAAGCAACTGTTAGGACAAAGTGTTTGCCAAGGCAGTGACCCATTCAGTTTCAAAGAAAGTGACATACCTCATTTCCTTGGTGATGGAACTCTCTGAACTTTGTATCCAAGGAGCCAGGCACCAGAGGCAGTCCCAGTCCCAGTCCCAGTGGGCTCACTTGTTTGGATTTACCAAGGATAGAGTCAGTCATTCTTGGTACCTACTGAAGTGAGGATTACCAAATGCCTGGAGAGCTCTGAAGAGGGACCTTTCCTGAGAAAGCAGGTAGTGGCTCACCACTTTTTCCTTACAACTTTACAGAGTTGGCCAAGGAAAACAGATCTGAGAGAGGACAGGCCATTTCGGAAGAACAGAGTATGGCCACCAGTCAGAGGACACTTTGGTTAGTCACAGACCTACTTGGGGAAGGAGGTGCCTTTTTGGGAGTGGTTGTGGGTTTGTGGTTTGTCTCATGTTCTGAGAATAGGTAGGAATGGCGGTTTGTTTGTTTTGGAGTGAACTGTTTCTGGTAAGTCGTTTGACGAGGTGAGTGTTTCCATGTCTGCGTATCCCACTGTGTCTGTGGTAGTAGACATGAGAAAAGAGAATGCAGCAATGGATGTGTCATGTCTAGTATAAAGCTTCCCAGCATTCATCCTGCCCAATTTATGAATGGAGTGCGGCTTGCCTTATGCAGGGGCAACACCTAATACCTTCCTAAGTCCCTCTTTTCTTCCTGAATTCTGGCCACTCTCTAGAATTGGCTCATGGTTATGTGTCCAAGATATGTACCAAATCCAAGGTCTTTGACATGGCCATGTACTGGATACCTGAATGGAATGGCCAGCATCTCAGAAAACTCAGATATTAGTGTGACCAGGAAAGTCTCAGTGGAGATACCCTACTTTGGGCCTTTTGCTTACCTATTGTTCTGTTGCCCTGAATATCAGGAAGGTCTTTGTCTCATGCAACCCCTTTGTTAAGCCTGAAGAAAACAGTTTTCAAATGGAAATGAATGTGCATCACCTCTGGCTCTTTGCTTAATTGCCTTGGAATACGTTGTGTCTGATTCAGGCCCTTTGCCCTGTTTTAGGCTCTGGCTTAGATTCTCAGCACCTGATGGATGTAAAGAAAGATCACATATGTGCATCTAAAACAAAATGAAAAAACCTTCAGTCAATGTGCATGAATTCTATTGCCTTCCTTTGTAAGGTTTCTGAAATCCATCATGTCAGAATAGGGATCCTTTGGGTGAAATGAGTACTTCAAATCTCTGCAGAGGTGCTTGGCTTTTCTCATGACTCCAATTCACAAAAAGAATCTAGACCCCACAGTCAGAGAGCCTCAAATTGGAGAAGCGAAGCAGTATTAAGGGCAGGCCTATTTGATCACTCCTGGTTCACAGGAAGGGTGTCTAAGCCACCCTGACTTTCGGCAAATGAGGGGCAAGGGAGCTTATTTTGGACACTGTCTTGGGATGTGCCCCTCATGGAAACCTCCATCCAGATGTTTTGATGAGTATCTTTATGGTAGAAGATGAGGGCCATGTAGGAGTGTTTTGGTTATAATTGTGGTCATTTGTGTGGCAGTTGGAAGAGATGACTGGGTCCACCTGGGCTTGAATTCTGCTGTGATTGCCCTTAGAGACTGAGTTCTGGAACTGACCTCAGAGAAGTATTGACATGAATTGTGTTGGAATTTTAGGAGGCCAGGAATGAGAGTTGCCATTGGAACCTGGGATCAAGGCCCAGAGTGGCTTTCCACAGAACACTGGGAATCTCAGCCAGGATATTACATGATTTTATTCTGAAATACTTGGCAGGCATAAATGAGATTCAAAACACACTTGGACCTCGCTTTGTAGACCTCAATGGGCCTGGCTTCATGTGACTTTTTGGCCACTCTTTGGGTAGCCTTGCCTGTGAGAGTGCTCCAGAGATTTCCCTGAAATTAGCTTCCTCACCATTTAATGGTTCCTGAATGAATTGAAACCCACATTGCCTCCAAATGCATCTGTGAAAAAATGCTAGATAATTACCATGAAATTTTAAAAATTCTGATGACCAGCTGGCACTGGAGGACCTTTGATGTCCTGTTGATGATCATGAGTATACCAGACAGGGCCTTGATTGACTGGGTTTCATGAAAATGGTGTAGAACAGAGATGCCAATAAGTTGGAGCCTGGTGAGTAGTGGGCCTATAGCTGTGTTATGCAAGTGTATAATAAAACATCTGTGGTGGGGCCATGTGGATCTTCCATTGGCTTCCAAATGGCTATGAATGATATGGTGCAACCATCAGACCCATATATGTAAATGCATATTTTTATATGGAGAGGTTTCAGGGCAATGTTCAGTATCATGTTGCTATTGTCAAGGGGGCAAGCTACATGCGATAGTACCCTGGTTGGTGCATTCTCCTGGAGACACTGCCAACCACACCTGACAGAACTCCCTTCAGTACTGTGTCCCATTTGAACTCGTTGTATTTCATGAAGCAAATACCAAACTCCCAGTGCAGCAGCAAGAAACACGACGAAAATTGGAGGATGACCATTGGTTTCACAGTCCACAAGGGAAGACACTTAGTCCTCAGTGGCCACAGTTTACCTATAAAAAGAGAATTCAGCACTGCTGCCCCATTTTTATTTGAAAATAAGTAACCATGTCCTCCAGGTCACATAGATGCAGATCCAGCTTTGATGGTTTCACTACAAATAAAGCTAAAGCTCCCGACAACAACATATATTTCAAGTGCCCAACCTCAGAGGCAGATTCTCAAAAAGTCTTTTGGCCAGCAGAGCTCCAAGTTTGTGGAGTGTTTACCCTGTCCCTTACTTTTGGAAACTCCTCTACCACCTTCAAAGATGTGAAATCTGGAGCATTTTCCATTCTAGATATGTATTCATAGATTTTCTAACTCTTCTCCTCTAATTGTGTCTTACTTGGGGCGAAGGTAATGTCAAGGCATTGTTCTGGAGGAGAGTGGAAAGATTTTTCTGTAGCATGTATTTGCATACACATTGGATTCAGTATCCTATTTTCAATTCAAAATACTGAATACCTGACTCTAACCCATACCCTACCAGACTCTGACTACTAATCCTAATATGATGGAGAAAAATAACCCATAAAGAATAGAAATACAAGCAGTTCAGAGTAGGCATGGTGTATAGTTGGATTGCCTTTTGCATGATACAGAGTTGGAGTTATAAATCTAGTCAATTGTTTGTTGAAATAGTTGCCCTTGTATTTTTAAGGTTAACCAACATGTGAATTCTTGTCTCCCTTTCTCTGTATTCTTATATGCACATATAGATTCCTATCTGGTACCACACGTACATTCTTGTGAGGTGGCTGACTTGGCAGATACAAATTGTTAGAAGAGATCACTCCTACTGTTTAGTTCCTGTTAGAACTGAATATTCAACCTATGGGTGAGCTTGCTAGTTGAACAGCATTATACATAAATCCATGTTCAGTAAAATGAATATTTTTAGATCTGTGGATGGTATATATTTTATAATGAATTTTGATTGACATATATATTGCTACTTTTTTTGTCTGTGTGTGTTTTGTGTGTATATATATATATATATATATATATATATATATATATATATATACACTCTCCAGGTTTTTCAAAATATGAAATATATGTGTCTTATATTCACTCCCTAAATTCATTCATGTTCATGTATGTGGATTTATAATCAACTATTCACAAGATTATTCTCAGAAATATTCATCCACCTGAAATTTGCCCAATGCTCTCAAATGTCAATCCTATTTGTGACTACATATTTGTTTCTTCCTAAGATTATATATTTAAACTCAACCCTGTTCAAAATGTCTAATCCTATCACTCACTTTATACTTTGCCTGATTTTGTAATGTCTCTATTGATATATGCTTTCCTATATATTTTCCCCAGTTCGTCATTGTGACTGACTCTTCACCTGTGCTGACATTTACATTCACTCTCTAATGGAAATCCTATTGCTAAGAAACTTTTGTTCCAAATCTTATACTCACCCTTCTTCCTAAACTTACTGACTATCTTCCTAATGCTACAGACTATCCCTTTTTGACTGGATGTTCTCTTCTACATTCAATCATCCAAGTAAATGTGGGGCGAGCTTCAGAGGAGGAGACTACTAACAGAATATCTCATGCAACATCAAAGGGTTTATTGGGTGTCCAGCGTGCTGGGGTTCAGAGCTCACCTGAATAGAGCAGATAGCCCTGAGAATAGCTGAAGTAGAGCTTATATACTTTCCCTGGAGAGGGAAGGGAGGGAATTGTATTGATGGGTCAGGGCGAGTAGGCGGTTTTCATGCAACTGTGAGAGGGAGTACATTCTGCAGTTTGGCAGCTGGGGATAGAACATTCTGGGAACAAGATTTTCAAGCATTTCTCAAGATTTCAAAAGTGTTCTGTTAAGCATACAGAAAAACAAGAAGTGACAAGTACCTATTTTATTAACATTTCATTCCCCACTTCTTCTTCTGGCTACTTTTAATCATAAAAAAGATCATTGGAGGGTGTCACATTCAATGTCTGCTAGTGGGGTATTACCATAAGTTTAACTCGTCCAATTTGAGCCTGGAGAAAAGAAATTACATGGTTGAGCAAACAGGGTTTTATAGTTAGCAATAATATGAGGATTATTATTGGACCGGCCAGGGTTGATAAAAACGTAGTTAACCAGGGGGACTGTGTGAACCAAGACTCAAGCCACCCTTTTTGGGCCTCTCTCACTTGTTGATGCTCTTCAAGGTGTCTTTTAAATTTACTCATAGATTTTATTACAACTCCAGTATAGTCAGCATAAAAACAACATTCTTCCCACAATGCAGCACAAAGGCCCCCTTCTCTAATGAAGAGGAGGTCCAACCCTCAATTGTTATGTAAAACAACTTCAGAGAGAGAGGTTAAAGTTTCATGCAAAGCTCTGAAGGAGGTTTCTAATATCTTACTTTTGCTCTATTGCTGCTTCTAATTGGGTCATCTTTTGTGTCCCATGAACAATGCCACTGGTTCCTCTGCCCACCCGTGCAGCAACTCCTATTCCTAATAGGATGGCTAAAGTGAGGGATATATGTTCCCAGTGGAACCGGTTGTATGCCCCCACTATTTGATCTTCAAATAAACCTGTGTCATGATAGAGCACTCTGGGAAACATCTGCACCATTACACAATTTATCACATATTTTGACCATTTCAAGAAAACATAAACAATGTTTAAGTATATAGAATTATGCTGTTGTAGGCACTGACAAAGCAAGGCACCTAAGATAGCACTCAAGAGAGGGAAACAGTCCTATTTGGTTGCAACCGGATTCAGAGGGCATTGCTTCTATTGTAATCAATTAATTCCCTGAAACTCAAGTTTAGGTAGTTTCAGAATTTTGTACCCAACATATAAGGGATGGGGCTCAGAAGTTCACAGTCTTCAGAAGTTCAAAAAGGCAGTATTTGTTTCTGTTTTTTCTTCTGTTCTGGGCAAGTTAACTTTTCAAGGACACCTGGGAGGAGGAGAGCTTTTTCTTCCCTTTCTTATTTTCCCCCTGCCAGCTGTTACCATGGAGCCCAGATGGTAATTTCTTTATCTTAGAAATGTAGCCATCTCTGTGAAGCCCCAGCTGAAGGCCAGAGGACTTGTTCACATATTTTGTGAAAAACTAGTTAGGGGTTGTCTAGCTTAGAAGTACTGAAATTTTTAGCCAGTGGCCAAGTAGAACAGGGCAATACGAAAAGAGAAAGTTTATCTACATTAAAGTCTTTATTGGGACTGTTTTGCTGAAAGTTCAAAACTAAGCCATGGTGAAGACTTCTGAAGAAGGTCATTTAAGACGTTTCTGTGGGCCTGGTACAGAGGGGGGAAGACGGGGAAGGTGGGGCTGAGAGCACCTCCGAGGATCTGAGAATGAGGGAAAAGAGAGATGTAAAAGAATAATGGGAAAGGGTATTGGGAATTTCCTAGAAGCAAAACTTGAGCAGTAGATCAGGTAGAGCAGAGTGAAAGACGGGAGTGAGGATCCCAAAATCCTGTGAGGGACTTTAAATTTTTGTAACCTGTTTTCAGTGATGACAAAGCAACTTTAAAGGCCAATTATATTACATCTTGGATAAGGGTCTCAGGGCTCTCCTCAGCTCGTTTGAGCATTGTGTTAGCTGGTAAGAGGACCTGGTGGGACCCGGTGAGGGCACTGATAGGAGATGAGAGGAATGAGTCCTTGGAGGGGTACCTATGTACCTGCTACCTCAGCAAGGGGGAGATGGTCTGAGAACTGGTGGAGCTTTGGGTTTCTGATCTAGTAATTGGAGGGGAGAAATCAAGTTGCTGAGGTGGGAGTGACAGCAGAGGGTCTGGAGCAGAAGGCTGAGGATAAGGATCTATTGGAGAAGCATAGTTCAGGATGTGGGTGAAGGAGGGAAAAGGCTTCCACATAGGGGAATCTCCTTTCACTCTTTTGAGCACTTGCAGAAGTTAAAAAGGTCACGCAAAATTTGAGGATCTAGAGACCCCTCTGGGTGCCATAGTTTTTGGTTGTCTAATTGGTAATGTGGCCAATGCTGTGTACTGAATTTGATGAAGAATTGGGGTTCCATCAGGCAGCCCCTGTATGCACACATTCCCATGACATAGAGAAAAAGTCGGCTTTTCCCCCACACAGCCGTTACTGTTTGTGGCTTTGATAGTCTGCCAGGCAAACTTAGTAATCTAGACTAGCCAACCTGCATCTGGCTCGCGTGTCCCTACATCCATAATGTTTGTTTCCATTATCTACGGTACAGAAGGGATTTAATGGTATTTTAGTGGGATCCTCTTCATCAGGGATATCCCAATAGGAAATACCTATAGCCAGCTCACAAATGTCTGGGTGGAGAGATGGCCACCAGGTCCCTAAGGGGGCTGTATGCGAGATAGATTATACTTCTTTTCCAGTAGGATTTGTGATCAGCCATCACTGCTTAATGGGCTGATGAGGGTTAGGACTACTTGTGGCCAATCGGAGAGTATATAACCTTATTCACATGGCGAATACACAATTTGAAACTGTTACCAGTCTTTTTCAGTTTCCAGAAATATTCTGTACAGGGAGCAGGCTTGAGATGAGAGGCATGTATCCAGGAAGTGATTCTGTTTACGTTTACCACTGTAGGTGTTATAATAGCACCTGGTATGGTCCTTTTCAGCGGGGTTCCAGGGATGACACCTGATGTCATCTTACATAGATGAAATCTCTTTCTTGATATGGATGTGGAATCCCCTAGTTCCCAGTTGGGTAGGCAGTGGCCAGCTGTTTTCACAGGTATCACTGAGTTCTTTCAAGAACTTTAAGTCTGTCAAGCAAGGGGGTGTGGAAAGGACCTTTAGGTCTTACAGTTGGGCTTAGGTCCCCTACTGGAGGAGGGCCACCATAAAGAATTTCACACGTGGTAAGGTTACTCAAAGAAACAAAGGGATTTTTTCTTGCATGAAACATTGCATAAGGCAGGAGCATAGTCCAATCTTTTATGCTGGTCTCTAAGCTTAATTTCGTTAAGGTCTCTTTAATGGTTCTATTCATTCTTTCTACTTGTCTTGAACTCTGGGGTCTATAAGCACAATTTAACTTCCAATTAATCCCCAGGTTCCTGGCTAACCCCTGACTTACCTGGGCCATGAACATCGGTCCATTATCAGATCCTATTACTGGCTTAGCTTCCTCCAATGGTAGAGAGGCTTAGTCAGCAGCAGCGGAATCACTTAGAGTGTGTTGTGTGTTAGGGGACGAGGGCAGGAGATAAGGAGGGGGAGAAGAGTCCAGTAGAGTCAAATCTTGTGACTCAGGGAGAACAGAGGGTGGAGGAGAAGGAGGAGGTGAGGGTTTGAGTGATCATGGGGGAAGGAGTAGGAGCAGAGGTAGGGGCAAGGAAAGGCTTCATCCATGGAGGAGGAGATTTGCAGAGGTCCTGCCAAGTTAAGATATATGGCTGTTGATCCAGATGGCTATGTGGCGCTGGCTGAAAGACAATACCTCTGACTTTTTAAATTAGTGGGAAGTAGAAAGATCCTTCTAGGGGCCATACGACTCCAAAGATGGGCCATTCTGAGGCACAGAGATTCTGCCAGGTCCAGCGTTTTACGAAAAAAAGAAAGATTCTGAGCCCTTAAGCGGACTTTGGTCCAGTGATCAAGGGTCAGGGACAGAGGCATTGAACTGCTCTGTTCCATAATGAAAGTTACACAAACATTAAAAGCAACAACGCACGACACAGATAAGACAAGACCATAAAGACAGGCAATGAACGTCCAACACTGAGACCAGGAATGAGTAGCCGGCAAAACCCAATGGGATGGCAATAACGAATCTAAAAGAAAATATCACTGAGTCGAGAAGACTATTGTTCCTTGATTTCCCGAGTTCTCTGCGGGGTCCTCCAGGGAGGTGCCCTGTGTCTCTGTGACACGTCTCTCAGCCACCGTCGAAGAGAGCCCAGGCTCTTCATCGCCAGCAATTTTGCCAAGCCCTAACAAGAAACCTGAAACCAGAAAGAGGTGCCTTACTTGCTCCGAGAGGAGCCCGTTGGGGTCTCTTGTCCGCCACTGCTGGAACTCGGTGGAACCTCAATATGTAAAGGTCAGGCGAGTGTCGGAGGAAGATACTACCAAGAGACTGTCTCATGCAACAGCAAAGGGTTTATTTGTGGTCCAGCATGCTGGAGCTCAGAGCTAAATTAAATAGAGCAGAGACCCCTGAGAACAGCTTAAGCAGAGCTTATATAATTTCCTTGGAGAGGGAAGAGAGGGAAGTTTAGTGATGGGTAAGGGCAAGTGGGCGGTTTGCATGACACCGAGTGAGGGAGTACATTCTGCAGTTGGGCTGTTGGGAACAGTACATTCTAGAACAAGATTAGCAAACATTTCTCAAGATTTCAACAGTGTTTTGTTAAGCATACAGAAAAACAGGAAGTGACAAGTACCTATTTTATTAATTTTATTAACCTTTCACTACCGACTATGCCTTTTTGACTTGATGTTCCTTCTACATTAATTCATGCAACATACAAGGTACTATGCCATTGTATATCGATTTATCTGAGACAACTCTGCAGAACGTAATTCAATGCCACGTATCCCTATCAAGGGCCCAATGCCCTTCTGGGCTTCAAATCAGACTTAGATTGCTTTTTTCATACATATATTTCACCTATATATTCTTCTACACATAGCAAGTTCCCAATACCATTATTCATCAAGCAAAATGATTTCTAACCCAAATCGAGCATGTTTTTAACCATAACCGGACACTGTTCCCTCAATCTAACTTTACAGAAGAGCAGGGAAGAGTTGATATTACAATACAGAAATGTAGAAAAACTTCCACCTGCTGAGAACCTCAAAGGTCCATGCAGAAATGATCCCTGGAGAAGATGTAGGAAGCAATAAAGGACCTGAGAGACCAAAAGTCATCTTCCATGGCAAACAAGCCTGTCAGGATAAAAGGTTGTGTCTGAATCAGATTCTCTTTTAATGTAGAGATTATGGACCAAACCAGGCCTGTGTGGTGATCTATTCCTGGGTGCCTATGGTTGATATACCATTATAACTTGTGAAAGTGTCACAGGAAGTAGGGGCAACCTCAATCTCTTGGGACCCTTGGAAACAACAGTTAGGACAAAGTGGTTGCCAAGACAGTGCCCTCATTCAGTTCAGGAAGGAAGTGACCTCACCTCACTTTCTTGGTGATGGAACTCTCTGAACGTGGGATCCAGGAAGCCAGGCACACAGAGCCAGTCCCAGTCCCAGTCCCAGTGGTCTCACTTGTTTGGATTTACTAAGGACAGGGTCAGTCTCTTTTGGTACCTACAGATGTGAGGAAGGCCAAATGCCAGGAAAGCTCGGATGCAGGGCTTTTCATGAGAAAGCAGGTAGTGGCTCACCGTTGACTCCTGAGAAGTTCACAGAGTTGGCCAAGGAGACAAGATCTGAGACAGGAAAGGCCATTTTGGGGGAACATATTATGGCCCACAAGTCAGAGGACACTCTGGATAGTCACAGACCTACTTAGGGGAAGGAGGTTCCTTTGTAGGTGTGGTTGTGGGTTTGTGGTTTTTTCTCATTTTCTGAGAATAGGTAGGACAGTCGGTTTGTTTCATTTGAAGTGGACTGTTTCTAGTAATTCTTTTCACATGGCGAGTGTTTCTATGTCTGTGTATTCCGCTGTTTCCGTGGTTGTAGACATTAGAAAAGAGAATTCATCAATGGATGTGTCGTGTCTAGCAGAAAGCTTCTTAGCATTCATATTGCCCCATTTATGAATGGACTGTAGCTTGCCTTATCAATGGGCAACACCTGCTACCTTCCTGAGTTCCTATTTTCGTCCTGAATTTCGGCCAATCTCAAGAATAGGCCCATGGTTTTGAGTCCAAGATATGTACCACCTCCAAGCTCTGTGACATGGCCATGTACTGGATAGCTGTAGGGGACGGCGAGCATCTCAGAAAACTCAGATATCAGTGTGACCAGGAAAGTCTCAGAGGAGAAACCCTGCTTTGGGCCTTTTGCTTACCTATTGTTCTGTTGCCCTGAATGTCAGGAAGGTCTTTGCCTCAGGCCACCCCTTTGTGAAGCCTGAAGAAAACAGTTTTCAAATGGAAATGAATGGGCATACCTGTGGCACTTTCCTTAATTGCTTTGGAAAGGGATGTGTCTGAATCAGCCCCTTGGCCCTGTGTGTGGCTGTGGCTTAGATTCTCAGCACCTGATGGATCTAAAGAAAGTTACCATGTGTGCATCCAAAAGAAAAATCGCCAAAAGTGCAATCATTGGGATGAAGTCTCTCGACTTCCTCTGTAAGGTTCCTGACCTCCATCAAGTGAGAATGGGATCCTTTGGGTAAAAAGAGTTCTTCAAAACCTGCAGAGGCTAGCCCATTTTGCTTGGGTTTTCTCATGACTAAAATTTACATAAAGAATCTAAACCCCACAGACAGTAGTCCTCAAATTGGAGCGGTATTAACGGCAGTCCTATTTGATCACTTTTGGTTCACAGGATGGGTGTCCAGGCCACCTTGACTTTAGGCAAATGAGGGGCAAAGGAGCTTATTTTGGACACTGTCTTGGTCTGCGCCCCTCATGGAAACCTCCAGCCAGATTATGATGAGTGTCTATATGAAAGAAGATGAGGGCCTTATGGGAGGGTTCTTGTTTTAATTGTGGTAATTTGTGTGGTAGTTGGAAGAGATGACTGGGTCCACCTGGGCTTGAACTCTGGTGTGATTCCCCTTAGAGACTGAGTTCTGGAACTGACCTCAGAGAAGTATTGCCATGAATAGTGTTGGGATTTTAGGAGACCACGCATGAGAATCGCTTTTGGAAACTGAGATGTAGGCCCAGGATGGCTTTCCACAGAGCTCGGGGATTCTGAGCCAGGATATCACATGATTTAATTCTTAAAGACTTGGTAACCATAGTTGAGAGTCCAAACACACATGGACCTCACATTGTATACCTCAATGGGCCTGGATTCATGTGTCGTTTTGGCCACTCTTGGGAAGGCTTGCCTGTGAGTGTTCTCCAGAGCTTTCATTGAAATGAGCTTCCTCACCATTTAATGGTTCCTGAATTAAATGAAACCCACAGTGCCTCCAACTTCATCCTTGAAAAATGACTAGATTAATACCATGAAGTTTTTGAAATCCCCATGACCAGGTGGCACTGGATAACCTTTAGATATCCTGTTGCTGATTATGAGTATAACAAACAGTGCCTTGATTGACTGAGTTTCGTGAAAATGGTGTAGAACAGAGATTCCAATAAGTTGGAGTCTGCTGAGTAGTGGGCGTAGAGCAGTGGACTGTAGGTGTGTAAATAAATATTTTTGGTAGGACCACCTGGATCTTCCATTGGCTTCCAAAACTTGCGACTGACATGGTGCAGGCAGCAAACCTTTATATGTAAAGGCATCTTGTTATATGGAGAGGTTTCAGGGCAATGTTCAGAATCAGGTTGCTATAGTCAAGGGGAAAGCTATGTGGGATAGGAGCCTGGTTCGTACATTCTCTTGCCGACCCTGACCAACCACACATGACAGAACTCCCTCCAGCATTGTGTCCCAGTTGAACTTATTGTATTTCATGAAACAAATACCAAATTTCCAGTGCAGCAGTAAGAAACACCCTGAAAAGTGGAGGATGACCAAATGTCTTCACAGACCACACGGGAAGACACTTAGCTCACAGTGGCAACAGTTTACCTACAAAGGGAGATTTCAGACCTGCTGCCTCATGTTCATTACAAAATAAGGAACCATGTCCTCCAGGTCACATAGATGCAGACCCAGATTTTTTGGTGTCACTACAAACGAAGCTAAATCTCCTGACAATTACATATATTTCTTGTGCCTAACCTCAGAGGAAGTTTCTCAATAAGTCTTTAGGTCAGCACAGCTCCATGTTTCTGGAGGGTTTACCATCTCCCATACTTTTGGAAACTATTTTACCACCTCCAGTGTTGTGAACTCCTGAGCATTTTTCATTCCACATATGTATTCACAGGTTTTCTAACTCCTCTCCTCTAATTGTGTCTTACTTTTAGCGATGGTTATGTCAAGGCATTGTTCTGGATGAGAGAGGGAAGATTTTTGTGTATCACATGTTTGCATACACATTAGATTCATTTTTCTATTTTCCATTTGAAATACTGAATCCCTGACACTAACCCATACCCTACTAGACTCTGACTACTAATACTAATATCATGGAGAAAAAAAACCTAACTGAATAGAAATACAGTCCTTTCATAGAAAGCATGGTGTATATTTGTATTTGCCTTCTGCTTTATCAAGAGTATGTGTTTTAAATTTAGTAAACTTTTCATTTTGATATTTCTCCATGATTTTTTAAAGTTATCACATATGTAACTTCCTGTCTCCCATTCTCTGTATCCTATTCAGCACATGTATTTTTTTATGCATATACAATATCCTACCTGGTATCACACGTACATTCTTGTAAGATCACTGACTTTGGAATATAAAAATTGTGAGAAGAGATGACTCTTCCTAAATAATGATGGAACTGAAAATTCCACCTATGGGTGAGCTTCCTAGTGAAAAACACTATACATAAATCCATGTTCAGTAAAATGAATATTTTTTATTTGTGAATGAATTATATTTCATGATGAGTATCGATTGGCATATATATTGCTAAATATTAATGTGTGTGTGTGTGCGTGTGTGTGTGTGTGTATATGTATATTCTCCAGATTTTAAAAAAATATGAAAAATATGTGTCTTATTATACACTCCCTAAATTCATTCATATTTATTTATGTTCATTTAAATTCAAATTTTCACATGATTATTCTCAGTAATATTCATACACCTGAAATATATTTTGGTTTCCTACTACTGAAAACTAAGTTCAGTGGATGGTGCTTAAAAATCCTAATATTTCTACAGTAACTGACCCAGTTTAACATCAATGCAAGTAGATTGCTATGGGACATGATGTGTAATTTGAAGTTCATTTTTACTCAACACTGATACATTACTATTTCTTCAGTTCATGGACATCATAGGATGTATTTTTTCATCCACAACTTCACAAAATTTTTTTGGCATTTGGTTCACTTTCAATTACTTACTACTTCAGAACACATGTATTCCTCCATGTTTCTTTACTGGTCTTTTAACTAGACTTCTTTCTAAACACATTATTTTCGATTCCATAATCATTTTTGAAGCAAAACTCACTCTTCACGATAAACCATCACCCTAATAATACCATTGCATATATAACTCGTTGGAATGATGGTATATATATATATATATATATATATATATATATATATATATATATATATATATATATGATTTCCAATATATTTTCAGATGCAAACTCAATCCATTATTTAATCTTGGATCCAGTTATATACTTTATTCACAATATGGTCTATTCATGCATCATCTCAATAATCATCAACACAAGGTACACCTATTTTTATCCCCAGTACTAATTTATAAGTTTTCAGAATATTACTCCCCATTATGGTGGAAGAAATACTCATGTCGCCTGATCTACATATACATTTTACCACAGTAGTATTCTGGACACAAAATGCAAAGGTCACACATATGATTGTACCAAAGCCTAAATGGGAAGTGACCATGGATTACTAAAAGCATCTATGTCCAGGGTGCCTACTGCTCTCAAATGTCAATCCTATTGGTTACTACATATTTGTTCTTCCTAAGATTATATATTTAACCTCAAGCCTTTTGAAAATATCTAATCCTATCACTCACTGTATACTTTGGCTGATTTCCTAATGTCCCTATTGATATCTGCTTTTCTACATATTTTTCCCAGTTCATCATTGTGACTGTCTCTTCACATGTGCTGACATTTGCATCCACCCTCTAACTGAAACACAATTGCTATAGAACTTTTGGTCCAACTCCTAGACTCACTATTCTTCCTAAACCTACTGACTATCTTCCTAATCCTACAGACTATCCCTTTTTGACTGGATGTTCTCTTCTACTTTCAATCATCCGAGGTATAGGGTCCTATGCCATTGTATATCTATTTATCTGAGACCTTGGGGCAGAACATAATTCAAGCTAAGTATACCAATCAAGGGCCCAATGCCTTTCTGGCCTTCAAATCTTTCCTAGATCTCTTTTCTCATACGTATATTTCACGTTTATATTCTTATAAATATCACAGGTTCCCAATACCATAATTCATCCAGCAGAATGACTCCTAACCCAAATCGAACATGCTATTAACACTAACCATACACTGTTCCCTCAATCTCACTTTACAGAAGAGCAGGGACAGAGTTGGTCTTAAAATCCAGGAAGGTACGGTATCATCCACCAGCTGAGAACCTCAAAAGTCCCTGCAGAAATAATCCCTGGAGAAGGTGTAGGCTGGTATGAAGGATCTGAGTGAGCAAAAGTCATCTTCCATGGCAAACAACCCGTTCAGGATGAAAGGATGTGTCTGAATCAGCCTCTCTCTTCTTAATATAGAGAAGATGGACCAAACCAGGCCTGTGTGGAGAGCTGATCCCGGGTCCCTATGGTTGATATACCATTCTAACTTGTGAAAATGTCAGAGCAAGTAGGTGAAGCCTCCATATCATGGGACCCTTGGAAGAAACTGTTAGGACAAAGTGGTTGTCAAGGTAGTGACCTCATTCAGTTCCTGAAGGAAGTGACCTCAACTCACTTCCTTGGTGATGGAACTCTCTGAACTTGGAATCCAGGAAGCCAGGCACCCAAAGCCAGTCCCAGTCCAAGTCCCAGTGGTCAAACTTGTTTGGATTTACCAAGGACAGAGTCAGTCTTTCTTGGTACCTCTTGTTGTGAGGATGGCCAAATGCCCGGAATGTCTGAAGAGCGGCCTTTCCTGAGAAAGCAGGTAGTGGCTCACCGCTGGGTCCTGACAGCATCACAGAGTTGTCCACAGAGACCAGATCTGAGACAGGAAAGCCCATTATGGGGGAATATATTATGGCCCACCAGTCAGAGGACACTCCGGATAGTCACAGACCTACTGGGGGAAGGAGGTGCCATTGTGGGTGCAGTTGTGTGTTTGTTGTTTTGTCTCACGTTCTCAGAATAGGTAGGAAAGGTAGTTTGTTTGGTTTGGAGTGGACTGTTTCTAGTAAGTGATTTGACAAGGCGAGTGTTTCTGTGTCTACATATCCCACTGTGTTCATGGTTGTAGACATTAGAAAAGAGAATGCATCAATGCATGTGTCCTGTCTACCAGAAAGCTTCCCAGCGTTCATCCTGCACAATTTATGAATGGACTACAGCTTGCCTTATGAATGAACAACACCTGCCATCTTCCTAAGTTCCTGTTTTCTTCCTGAATTCTGGTCACTCTCCAGATTACGCTCATGGTTTTGTGTCCAAAATATGTACCACCTCGAAGCTCTCTGACATGGTCATGTACTGGATAGCTGAAGGAAAATGCGAGTATATCAGAAAACTCAGATATCAGTGTGACCAAGAAAGTCTCAGTGGAGAAACCCTGCTTTGGGCCTTTTTGTTTATGTATTGTTCTGTTGCCCTGAATGTCAAGAAGGTCTTTGCCTCAGGCCACCCCTTTGTGAAGCCTGAAGAAAAAAGTTTTCAAATGGAAATAAATGGGCATCACCTGTGGCTCTTTGCTTAATTGCTTTGGAAAGGGATTTGTCTGAATCTGCCTCTTGGCCCTGTGTATGGCTGTGGCTAGATTCTCAGCACCTGATGGATCTAAAGAAAGATCCCATGTGTGCATTCAAAACCAAAATGGCAAAAAGAGCAGTCATTGTGGATGAAGATTCTTGCCTTCCTTTGTTAGGTTCCTGACCTCCTTCAAGTGAGAATAGGGATCCTTCGAGTCAAATGAATTCTTGAATGCTCTGCAGATGTGCTTGGGTTTTCTCATGACTCCAAATCGCATAAAAAATCTATACCTGACTTTCACTAGACCTCAAATTATAGAAACAGAGCAGAATTGATGGCAGGCCTTTTTGATCACTCTTGGTTCACAGGAAGGGTGTCCAGGCCACCCTGATTTTAGGCAAATTAGAGGCAAGGGAGCTTATTCTGGACACTGTGTTTGGTTGCGACCCTCATGGTAACCTTCATCTAGAACTTTTTATGAGTGTTTTTATGGACGAAGATGAGGGCCATGTCGGAGTTTTTTCGTTTTAATTGTAGTCATTTGTGTGGGGGTTGGAAGAGATGATTGTGTCCACCTGGGCTTGAACTCTGGTGTGATTCCCCTTACAGCCTGAGTTCTGGAACTTACCTCATAGAAGTACTGAAATGAATTGTGTTGGTTTTTAGGAGGCCATGCATGAGAGTCGCCCTTTGAAACTGAGATCTAGGTCCAAGGTGGCTTTCCACAGAGCAATGGGAATCTCAGCCAGTAAATCACATGATTTTATTCTGAAAGATTTGGCAGCCATAGTTGGCCCTCGGAAGCAAGCAGGAGTGGCCATACCCATATCGAATAAAATCAACTTCAAACCTAAGTTAATCAAAAGTGATAAAGAAGGACACTATATACTGTTAAAAGGTACCATTCACCAATAGGACATAACAATTATCAATTTGTATGCACCAAACAATTTTTCTGCAAAGTCATAAAACAAACTCTCCTCAAGTTCAAGAGTCAAATAGGCTATAACACAATAATTAAGGGTGACTTCAACACACAACTCTCGCCATTAGACAGATCCTCTAGAGAAAAGCTGATTAAAGAAACTATAGAACTCAAAAGCACAATCAATAACCTAGACTTAACCAACATATATAGAATATATCCAACATCATAAAGTGGATACATGTTCTTCTCTGCAGCACATTGGTCCTACTCAAATATAGACCATATATTATGCCATACAGAAACTCTTAGTAAATATAAAGTTATGGAGATAATACCATGCACCATATCTGATCATAATGGAATAAAAATTGAAATCAATGATAAAAGAAGGAAGAAAAAATTCTACATCACATGGAAAATGAACAATATATTACTGAATGATCAATGGGTTACAGAAGACATAAAGGAGGAGATAAAAAATTTCTTAGAGACAAATGACAATACAGACACAACATACCGGATTCTTTAGGAAACAATGAAAGCAGTTTTAAGAGGGAAATTCATTTTTTTGGAATTCTTTCATCAAAAAAAGAAAAAAACAACAAATAAATGATCTCACACTACACCTCAAAAACCTAGAAAAAACAGCAAAACAACAGCAAATGTAGTTGAAGACAAGAAAAAATTAAAATTAGAGGAGAAATCAAAGAAATTGAAACAAAAAACATTGAAAAAATAAAAGTTGGTTCTTTGAATAAATAAATAAGATCGACAGGACCTTAGCCATGATAATGAAGAGAAGTAGAGAGAGAACTCAACTTACTAACATATGGGATAAAAATGGCAATATCACAACAGACACTACAGAAATACAGAAGATAATTAGAAAGTAATTTGAAACCCTATATTCCAATAAAACACAAGATAATGAAGATATCGATAAATTTCTTATGTCATATGATCTGCCCAGATTGAGACAGGAAGACACACACAATTTAAATAGACCAATAACAATAGAAGAAATAGAAGAAACCATCAAAAGACTAGCAACCAAAAAACTCCCTGGACCAGATGGATATACAGCGGAGTTCTAAAAAACCTTCAAAGAAAAATTAATACCAATACTTTTCAAGCTATTTCAAGAAATAGAAAAAGAAGGAGTTCTTCCAAATTCATTCTATGAGGCCACATCACCCTGATCCCAAAACCAGACAAACACACTTCAAAGAAAGAAAACTACAGACCAATATCTCTAATAAAATTGGAGGCAAAAATTCTCAATAAAATCCTGGCGAATCAAATACAAAAGCATATAAAAAAAATTGTGCTTCATGATCAAGTAGGATTCATCCCTGGGATGCAAGGCTGGTTCAATATATGGAAATCAATAAATGTAATCCATCACATCAATAGACTTAAAGAGAAGAACCATATGATTATCTCGATAGATTCAGAAAAAGCATTCTACAAAGTACAGCATCCCTTTATGTTTAAAACACTATTAAAAACTAGGAATAACAGGAACTTACCTCAACATGGTAAAAGCTATATATGCTAAACCTCAGGCTAGCATCATCCTAAATGGAGAAAAACTGAAGACAGGGATGCCCTCTATCACCACTTCTATTCAATTTAGTTCTTGAAATACTATCCAGAGCAATTACACAAAGGAAACAAAAGGCATAAAAATAGGAAAAGAAGAACTTAAATTATTGCAAATCAAAATCCCAATGGTATTTCTTGTAGAAATAGATAAAGTAATCATGAATTTCATATGGAAAAACAAAAGACCCAGAATAGCAAAAGCAATTCTAAGAAGGAAGTGTGAATCTGGAGGTATAGTGATACCAGAGTTCAAACTGTACTACAAAGCAATATTAACAAAAACAGCGTGGTACTGGTATCAAAACAGGCAGGTGGACCAATGGTACAGAAGAGAGAACACAGAGACTAATCCACAAAATTACAACTTTCTTACATTTGAAAATGGGGCTAAAAGCATGCAATGGAAGAAGAATAGCATCTTCAAAAAATGGTGAAGGGAAAATTGGAAATGCATATGCAACAAAATAAAACTGAATCCCTTTTTCTCACAATGCACAAAAATTAACTCAAAATGAATCAAGGAGCCAGATATAAAATCAGAGACACTGCGTCTGATAGAAGAAAATGTTGGCTACGATGTACATACTGTGGGGTTGGGCTCCAAATTCCTTAACAGGACACACATAGCCCAAGAGTTAATAACAAGAATAAACAAATGGGACGTACTTAAACTAAAAAGTTTTTTTTTTTTTCTCAGCAAGAGAAACAATAAGAGAGGTAAATTGAGAGCCTACATCCTGGGAACAAATTTTTACCCCTCACACTTCAGATAGAGCTCTAATATCCAGAATATACAAAAAACTCAAAAAATTAAACAATAAGATAACAAATAACTCAATCAACAAATGGGCAAAGGACCTGAACAGACACTTCACAGAGGAGGACATACAATCAATCAACAAGTACATGAAAAAATGCTCACCGTCTTTAGCAGTCAGAGAAATGCAAGTCAATACCACCCTAAGATACCATCTCACTCCAATAAGATTGGCAGCCATTATGAAGTCAAACAACAATAAGCGTTGGCGAGGATGTGGGGAAAAGGGTACACTTGTACACTGTTGGTGGGACTGCAAATTGGTGAGGCCAACATGGAAAGCAGTATGGGGATTCCTGGGAAAGCTAGGAATGGATCCACCATTTGAACCAGCTATCGCCCTTCTCGGACTATTCCCTGAGGATCTTAATAGAGAGAACTCTAGGGATACTGCCACATCAATGATCATAGCGGCACAATTCACAATAGCTAGACTGTGGAACCAACCTAGATGCCCTTAAATAGACGAATGGGTAAAAAAAAATGTGTCATCTATACACAATGGAGTATTACACAGCACTGAAAAATGACAAAATCATAGAATTTGCAGGTAAATGGCTGGCATTAGAATAGATTATGCTAAGCGAAGCTATCCAATCCTTAAAAAACAAATGCCAAATGTTTTCTTTCATATAAAGAGAGCAAATAAGAACAGAACAGGGAGGAAGAACATGAGAAAAATATTAACACTAAACAGAGATGATGGGGGGAGAGAAAAGGAGAGAGAAGGGAAAGCATATGGAAATGGTAGGAGACACTCAATGTTACACAAAATTACATATAAGAGGTTGTGAGGCTAGAGGGGAAAAACAAGGGAGAGAATTAAACAACAGCAGATAAAGTAGAGAGGGAAGATAAGAGAGGAGGGGGAATAGTAGGGGATAGGAAAGGTAGCATAATACAACAATCACTAATATGCTATTATGTAAAAACGTGAGTGTGTAACTGATGTGATTCTGCGATTTGTTTTTGGGGTAAAAATTGGAGTTCATTACCCAATTGAGTCAAATGTATGAACGATGATATATCATGAGCTTTATAATGTTTTGAACAAACAAAGAAAAAAGAAAAAAAAGAATTGAATTTCCAATATTTGAGTCATTTAACAACTTTATTTTTAAATAAAATTGTCTTTTATTTGTTATCTTACTTGCTGGTATCTGCGTTTCAGTTTTCAAAAACTATGTGCTGTAGCCATTCATCCATGTAGTATGTAACAGAAAATTTTGAGTGTCTCCAAACAACCAGATTGGCAAGGCATCAAGGTTTCCTTCACAAACAAGATGAAGGCTTTGCCATAAGAAATTTAATATTCAGCAATACAATTTTTTTTTACTTTCCAATTAAATTTCCAAAAAAAATTTTAAAAAAGAAGAATCTAAACCCCACAGTAAGAAGGCCTCAAAGTGGAGAAGTGGAGCATTATTAACAGCAGGCCTATTTGATCACTCCTGGTTCAATGGAAGCGTGTCCAATGCACCCTGACTTTAGGCAAATGAGGGGCAAGGGAGCTTATTTTGGGCACTGGTTGAGCTGTGCCCCTCATGGAAAACTCCAGCCAGAGGTTATGATGTGTGTCTATATGGAGGAAAATTAGGGCCATGTGGGAGTGTTTTGTTTTTAATTGTGGTCATTTGTGTGGCAGTTGGAAGAGATGACTGGGTCCACCTGGGCTTTAACTCTGGTGTGATTCCCCTTAGAGAATGAGATCTGGGACGTACTTCAGAGAAGTATTGCCATGAATTGTGTAGGGATTTCAGGAAGCCATGCATGAGAGTCGCCCTTGGAAACTGAGATCTAGGCCCAGGGAGGCTTTCCACAGAGCCCTGGGAATCTCAGCCAGGATATCACAGATTTTATTCTGAAAGACTTGGCAGCCATAGATGAGAGTCAAAATACACATGGACCTCACATTGTAGACCTCAATGGGCCTGGCTTCATGTGACCATTTGGCCACTCTTTGGGAAGCCTTGCCTGTGAGAGTTCTCCAGATCTTTCATTGAAATGAGCTTCCTTAACATTTAATGGTTCCTTAATGAATTGAAACCCACAGTACCAACAACTTCATCTGTGAAAAATGGCTAGATAAATACCATGAATTTTTAGAAATTCCCATAACCAGGTGGCACTGGAGAAACTTTGGATGTCCTGTTGCTGATCATGAGTATACCAGACAGTGCCTTGATTGACAGGGGATCATGTAAATGGTGTAGAACAGAGATGCGAGTAAGTTGAAGCCTGCTGAGTAGTGGGCCTAGAGCAGTGGTGTGCAGGTGTGTGATAAAACATCTGTGGTGGGGCCATGTGGATCTGCCATTGACTTTCAAATGCCTTGAGACAGACACGGTGCAGCCAGCAGACCCTTCTATATAAAGGCAAATTGTTATATGGAGAGGTTTCAGGGCAATGCTTAGAATCAGGTTGCTCTAGTCAAGAGGGAAAGCTATGTGTGATAGAAGCCTGTTTGGTGCATTCTACTGCAGACCCTGACCCACCACACGTGTCAGAACTCCCTCCAGCATTGTGTCCCAGTTGAACTCCTTGTATTTCATGAAGCAAATACCAAACTCCCAGTGCAGCAGCAAGAAACACCACGAAAATAGAGGATGACCAAATGGCTTCACAGTCCACATGGGGAGACACTTAGCCCCAGTGGCAACAGTTTAGCTACAAAGAGAGAATTCAGCACTGCTGCCTCATGTTCATTGGAAAATAAGAAACCATGTCCTCCTGGTCACATAGATGCAGAACCAGCTTTGATGGTCTCACTACATTGGAAGCTAAAGCTCCTGACAACAACATATATTTCAAGTGCCCAACCTCCGAGACAATTTCTCAAGAAGTGTTTCGGCCAGCAGATCTCCATGTTTGTGGAGTGTTTTCCATGTCACTTACTTTTGGAAACTGCTCTATCAAATCCAAGGATGTGAACTCCTGAGCATTTTCCATTCCAGATATGTATTCACAGATTTTATAACTCTTCTCCTCTAATTGTGACTTACTTGGGGCTAAGGTAATGTCAAGTCATTGTTCTGGATGAGAGAGGGAAGATTTTTTTGTAGCACATATTTGCATACACATTGGATTCATTTTCCAATTTTCTATTTGAAATACTGAATCCCTGACACTAACCCATAGCCTACTAGACTATGACTACTAATACTAATATAATGGAGAAAAATAACCCAAACAGAATAGAAATACAAGCATTTCAGAAGAGACATGGTGTATAGTTGGACTTGCCTTTTGCATTATATAAGGTAGGAGTTATAAATCTATTCAATTTGTTGAAATAATTTTCCATGTGTTATTTTTTTTGACACAACACAAAATATAATCTTCGAAAAATAAATAAAATTGACACATCCTTAACCAAGCTAATGAAGAAAAAAAGAAACCTCAAATTACTAAAATTAAGGATCATAAAGGAACATTTACAGAGTACACAACTAAAATACAGAGAATTATTGAAAACTAATTTGAAAATTTATACTCTAATAAATTAAAATACCATGATGACATCAATAAAATTTTAGAGATATACCCAAACTGAATTAGTAGGACATGAACAATTTAAACAAATCAATTTCAAGCAATGAAATAGAAGTTGCTGTCAACAGCCTACCAATCAAGCAAAGCCCAGGAACAGACAGATTCTCAGCCATGTTCTACAAGACCTTCAAAGAAGCACTCATCACAATACTCCTCAAATTATTACATAAAATAGAAAAGGATGGAACTCCTCCAAACTTATTCCATGAGGCTAGTATCACTCACATACCAAAATCAGACAAAGACACATCAAGGAAAGAAAACTTCAGAGCAATATTCCTGACAAACATATATACAAAAATTCTCAATAAAATTCTTTTTTTTAAGCCAAAGTTAATCAAAAGGGATAAAGAGGGACACTACACACTATTCCATGTGTTTTTAAAGTTAAGAAATATATGAGTTCCTGTCTCCCTTTCTCTGTAGCCTATTAAGCACATGTATTTTTATATGCACAAATAGAATCCTACCTGGTTTTACATGTACATTCTTGTGAGGTGGCTGACTTGGCAGATACTATTTGTGAGAAGAGATCACTCCTCCTAAACGCTGTTGGTACAGAAAATTCAACCCATCGGTGAGCTTCCTAGATGAACAACATTATACATACATCCATGTTCAGTAAAATGAATATTTTGGGATATGCGGATGAGTTATTTTTCATGATGAATTTCGATTGACATATATATTATGACATTATAATGTGTGTGCGTTTGTGTGTGTGTATATATATATATATATATATATATATATATATATATATATATATATAGTCTCCAGATTTTCCAAAATATGAAATATATGTCTTCTTATAAACCGCCTGAATTCATTCATATTCATATATGTGGATTTATAATCAACTTTTAACAAGTTTATTCTCAGAAATATACATCCACTGAAATACATATTTGTTTCCTAGTACTGAAAACTAACTTCAAGGAAGGGTTCTTACAAATCCTAATATTTCTAGAGTAACTGACCAAGTTTAACATCAATGCAAATACATTCCTATTGGATATGATGTGTTTGTTAAAGTTCATTTTTATTCAAACTTGGTACGTTATTATTTATTCAGTTTATGGACATCATAAAATATATCCTTTCATTCACAAGTTCACAAATTTATAAATATTTGGTTCACTTTCAATCACTTCCTCCTTCGGAACACATATATTCCTCCATGTTTCTTGACTGGTCTATTTACTAGACTTCTTTCTAAACACATTATTTTCGATTCCATAATCATTTTTGAAGCAAAACTCACACACTATTCATGATAAACGGTAACCCTAATAATACCATTAGATATATAACTGGTTGGAATGAATGTACGTATATCAATATATGATTTCCTCTATATTTTCAGATATTGAAACAATCCATTATTTAAATTTGGAACCAGTCATATAATTTTTTCACAGTAGGTCTATTAATGTATCATCTCTATATTCATCAACACAGGGTAAACCTATTAGTATCCCCAGTACTAATTTATATGTTTTCAAAATATTGCTCTCAGAAAAGGTGGAAGAAATACCCATGTCACCTGATCTACATATACATATTATCACAGAAATATTTCTAACAGGACATTGGAAAGGTCCTGACCCAGTAATTGTCTGGAGTCAGGGGTCTGTTTGTGTGTTTCCACAGGAAGAACAGCAGCCAATTTGGATTCCAGAGAGATTAACTAAAGTCCTGAACCAGTGATTGTCTTTATTCGGGGGTCTGTTTGTGTGTTTCCACAGGAAGAACAGCAGCCGATTTAGATTCCAGAGAGATTAACTAAAGTGATTTCTATAGACCAAAAAGAAGATGATTTGGCTCAAATCCAAAATAGCTGATATCAAAAACTCCAGTTTGGCTATCCTTACATCTGCGATAAAACCAAGATGCTTTTATCAATATCTATTTTATTATTGTCCTTTCCCACATTCTATTTTGTTTTTTTTGAGCTCATACAGACCTAGATTAATGTTTTGGTGATCAGTCCTATTTTTTGTCTATAGAGTTTTTAAACATTCCAATGGTGATTTCACCTGTAAAAAATTATAAGGCCTTTACTATTATGTTATGTGTTTTATGTATTATATTATGTGTGCACACTTGTGTTTTGTGTTATATGTTTGAATGTACATATGTCCATATATCATATATGATGAGCACTAATGAAAAAATGGATCCAAATATTTTTATTTATTCACCTGATTTAAATGGTTTAAATTAAATTGGATAAACAACTGTTGAGGATTGTTTTAACATGTGAACAAAATAGAGGTTAACAGAACTGTTTGTTTACTTTCACCGTTCCTTTTCATTATATTTAATAATTGTCTTCAAGATAATGTAAATTGTTAAGAAAATTGTTTTCTTTTAGTGCCTTCTGGAATGTTACATAATTTTTTCTTTATCCATTATTGCCACAATTCCTATCTTCATCCTAGTGCCAGTGAAGACAATGATAAAACCAATCTACAGCTTCCGCAATAGCCATCCCTGAACTGATTGCATAACTTGCCTGGACTATGTTTCACTTCTATGCATTGTGAACGCACTTGTATGCATTGTGCACTGTTGGTGCAGTGACTTGTGGTAATGTTGGGGTATTTATGCTGATGCTGTCATTGGTGGTACAATTTTTTCAAAAGGAGCCATCAATTGGCTTGGTGTATGTTCCCTATTCTCACTTGATACAGGTCAGGAACCTTACAGAGGAAGGCGAAAGCCTTCATCTCCAATGACTGCTCTTTTGAGCATTTTGGTTTTGGATGCACACATGGGATCTTTCTTTAGATCCATCAGGTGCTGAGAATTTAATCAACAGCCTCACACAGGGCTAAGAGGCTGATTCAGACACATCCCTTTTCAAACAATTAAGCAAAGAGCCACAGGTGATGCCCATACATTTCCATTTGAAAACTGTTTTCTACAGGGTTCACAAAGGGGTGGCCTGAGGCAAAGAACTTCCTGACATTCAGGGCAACAGAACAATAGGTAAGCAAAAGGCCCAAAGCAGGGTTTCTCCACTGAGACTTTACTGGTCACACTGATATCTGAGTTTTCTGAGATTCTCGCCATTCCCTTCAGCTATCCAGAACATGGCAATGTCACAGAGCTTGGAGGTGGTACATATCTTGGACACAAAACCATGAGCCTCTTCTGGAGAGCGGCCAGAATTCAGGAAGAAAACAGCAACTTAGGAAATTAGCAGGTGTTGCCCATTGATAAGGCAAGCCACAGTCCATTCATAATTTGGGCAGGATGAATTCTGGGAAGCTTTCTACTAGACAGGATACATCCATTGAATCATTTTCTTTTCTAATGTCTACAACCACGGATACCGTGGGATACACAAACATAGAAACACTCGCCTTGTCAAATGAGTTATTAAAAACAGTTCACTCCAAACCAAACAAACCAACTTTCTACATATTTTCAGAACATGAAACAAACCACAAACCCACACCCATACACCCACAAAGACACCTCCTTCCCCCAAATGGGTCTGTGACTATCCGGAGTGTCCTTTGACTGGTGGGCCACACTATGTTCCCCTGAAATGGCCTGTCCTGTATCAGATCAGCTCTCCTTGGCCAACTCTGTGAAGTTGTCAGGAGCCAGCGGTGAGCCCCTACCTCCTTGCTGAGGAAAAGCAACTCTTCAGAGGCTTTCCTGGCTTTTGGCCATTCTCACATCAGTAGGTACCAAGTAAGAATGACGCTGTCCTTGGTAAATCCAAACAAGTGAGACCACTGGGACTTGGACTGGGACTGGCTCTGAGTACCTGGCTTCCTGGATCCCAAGTTCAGAGAGTTCCAACAACCAAGGAAGTGAGGCAATTCACTTACTTCAGGAACTGAATGAGTTCACTGCTTGGAAACCACTTTGTCCTAACAGTTGATTCAAAGGGTCCCATGAGATGGAGGCTGCCCCTGCTTCCTGTGACACTTTCACAAGTTAGAATGGTATATCAATCATAGGCACCTGGGAACAGCTCTCCACACAGGCCTGGTTTGGTCCATCTTCTCTACATTAAGAAGAGAGAGGCTGATTCAGACACATCCCTTCATCCTGACCAGGTTTTTTGCATGGAAGATGACTTTTGGTCTCTCAGGTCTTTCATAGCTGCCTACAACTAATTCAGTGATAATTTCTGTATGGATATTTGAGGTTCTCAACAGGTGGGAGATCCCCTACATTCCTGTATTGAAATAGCAACTCCATCCCTGCTCTTCTGTAAAGTTAGATTGAGGGAACAGTGTATGATTAGGGTCAAAAACAGGTTCGATTTGAGTGAGGAATCATTCTGAGGGTTGAACAATGGTATTGGGAACCTGCGATATTTACAAGAATATATACGTGAAATATAAGTATAAAAACAGAAATCTAGGTAAGATTTGAAGCCTGGAAGGGCATTAAAACCTTGATTGCGATACTTAGCTTTGAATTACGTTCTGAACAGATGTCTCAGATAAATCGATATACAATGGAATAGGACCATGTACCTTGGATGATTGAATGTAGAAAAGAACATCCAGTGAAAAAGGGATGGTCGGTAGATTTAGGAAGACAGTCGGTATGTTTAGGAAGAAGAGTGAGCATAGGATTTGGAACAAAAGTTATTTAGCAATAGGGTTTCGGTTAGAGAGTGAATGTAAATGTGAGCACATGTGAACATTCAGAATGATGACCTGGGGAAAATATGTAGGAAAGCAGATATCAATAGAGACATTACAAAATCAGGCAAAGTATAAAATGAGTGATAGGATTAGACATTTTAAACAGGGTTGAGTTTGGATATATTATCTTAGAAAGAAACAAATATGTATTCATGAATTTTACTGACATTTGAGAGCATTGGCAACCTGGACATGGGTGTTTTTAGTAATCCATGCTCACTCTCCTTTTAGGCTTTGGTACAATCATAAGTGTGACCTTTGCATTTTGTGTCCCAAATATTACTGTGACAAAATGTATACGTAGATCAGGTGACATGTCTATTTCTTCCACCATTTCTGGGAGAACTATTTTGAAGAAGAATAAATTAGCTTTGGGGGTACAAAAAGGTGTACCCTGTGTCATACAATATATTGATATTGCATTAATAGACCATAATGTGAATAAATAATATAACTGGTTCCACTTTAAATAATGGAGTGAATTGATATATGAAAATATATAAGAAATCTTATATTGGTATAAAATCATTCATTCCATCGAGTTATACATCTAATGGTAATATTAGGGTTATGGTTTATCATGAAGGGTGTGTGAGTTTTGCTTCAAAAGTGAGTATGCAAATCAAAAATAATGTGTTTGGAAAGAAGTCTCATGAAAAGATCAGTCAAGGAACATGGAGGAATACATGTGTTCTGAAGCAGGAAGTGATTGAAAGTAAAACAAATGCCTATAAATTTGCTAACTTGTGGATGAAATATATATCCTCTGATGTGCATAAACTGATGAAATAGTAATGTACCAATGTTGAATAAAAATGAACATCAAAATCCACATGATGTCTCATAGTAATCTACTTGAATTGATGTTAAACAGGGTCAGTTACTATCGAAATGTTAGGATATATATGCACCATTCAAAGAAGTTAGTTTTCAGTACTAGGAAACAAATATGGATTTCAGGTGGATGAATCTTTCTGAGAATAATCTTGAGAAAACTTGATTATAAATCCACAAACATGAATATGAATGAATTTAGGGAGAGTATAATAATACATATGTTTCATATTTTGAAAAATCTGGAGAGTGTATATATATATATATATATATATATATATATATATATATATATACAAAACACACACACAGACATTAAAAATAGCAATATATATATATATATATGCCAATCGAAATTCATCATGAAAAATAACTCATCCGCATATCCAAAAATATTCATTTTACTGAAAATGGAATTTTGTATAAGGTTGTTCAAATAGGAAGCTCCCACATGCATTGAATTTTCAGTTCCAACAGCGTTTAGGAGGAGTGATCACTTCCCACAATTTGTATCTGCCAATTCAGCCACCTCACGAGAATGTACGTGTGATACCAGTTAGGATTCTATATGTGCATATAAAAACACACGTGCTGAATAGGCTAGAGAGAAAGGGAGACAGTAATTCATATATGTGTTAAATTTAAAAACAAATGGAGAACTATTTTAATTAAAAATTGACTAGATGTATTACTCCTACCCTATGTAATGCAAAATGCAAGTCCTACTATAAAGCACGCCTCCTCTGATATCCTTGTATTTTTATTGTGTTTGGGTTATTTTTCTCCACCATATTAGGATTAGTAGTCAGAGTCTTGTAGAGTATGGGTTAGTGTCAGGGATTCAGTATTTCAAATATATGATGCACAAAAATCTTCCCACTTTCATCCAGAACAATGCCTTGACATTACCCTCACCCCAAATAAGACATAATTAGAGGAGAAAAGTTAAAAATACTGTGAATTCATATCAGGAATGGAATATGCTCAGGAGTTCACAACCTTGGAGGTGGTAGAGGAGTCTCCAAAAGTTAGGGACAGGGTAAACGCTCCACAAACATGGAGCTCTGCTGGCCTAAAGACTTCTTGAGAAACTGCCTCTGAGGTTGGGCACTTGAAATATATGTTTTTGTCAGGAGCTTCCCTTGTAGTGAAACCATCAAAGCTGGGTCTGCATCTATGTGACATGGAGGACATAGTTCCTTATTGTCCTCTGAACATGAGGCAGCATTGCTGAATTCTCTATATGTAGGTTAACTCTGTCCACTGGGGGCTAAGTGTCTCCCTGTGTGGACTGTAAAGCCATTTGGTCATTCTTCAATTATCCTGGTGTTTCTTGCTGCTGCAGTGGGAGTTTGGTATTTGCTTCACGAAATACAAAGAGTTCAATTGGGACACAGTGCTGGAGGGAGTTCTGTCAAGTGTGGTGAGTCATTGTCTGCAAGAGAATGCACCAAGCATGCTTCTACCCCACATAGCTTGCCCCCTTGACCATAGCATCCTGATTCTGAACATTGCCGTGAAACCTCTCCAAATAACGAGATGTTTTTACATATAATGATCTGCTGGCTGCACCATGTCAGTCACAATCCATTTGGAAGCCCCTGGAAGATCCACATGGCCCTACAACAGAAGTTTTATCACACACCTGCCCTCCACTGCTGTAGGCCAACTACTGAGCAGGCTCCAACTTACTGGCATCTCTGTTCTACACCATTTTCATGAAACCCAGTCAATCAAGGCACTGTCTGGTATACTCATGATCAGCAACCGGACATCCAAACTTTCTCCAGTGCCACCTGGTCATGGAAATTTCGAAAATTTAATGGTATTGATCTAGCCATTTTTCAAGGATGAAGTTGGAGGCACTGTGGGTTTCAATTCATTCAGGAACCGTTAAATGTTAAATGTTGAGAAAGATCATTTCAGTGAAACTCTGGAGAACTCTCACAGGCAAGGCTTCCCAAAGAGTGGCCAAAAGGTCACATGAAGCCAGGCCCATTGAGGTCTACAATGTGAGGTCCATGTGTGTTTTGAGTCTCAACTATGGCTGCCATATCTTTCAGAATAAAATCATGTGATATCCTGGCTTAGATTCACAGTGCTCTGTCGAAAGCCACACTGGGCCTAGATCTCAGTTTCCAAGGGCGAATCTCATGTGTGGCCTAATAAAATCCCAACAAAATTCATGGTAATTCTTCTTTGAGTTCAGTTCCAGAACTCAGTCTCTAAGGGGAATCACACCAGAGTTAAAGCCCAGGTGGACCCAGTCATCTCTTCCAACCGCGATACAAATGTCCACAATTAAATCCAAAATACTCCCACATGACCCTCATATTCTTCCATATAGACACTCATCATATCCTCTGGCTGGAGGTTTCCATAAGGGGCGCAGCCCACAACAGTGTCCAAAATAAACTCCCTTGCTCCTCATTTGCCTAAATTTTGGGTTGCCTGGACACCCTTTCTGTGAACCAGGAGTGATCAAATAGGCCTTCCTTAATGCTGCTCTGCTTCTCCAATTTGAGGCCTAAAGAGTGTGGGTTTTAGATTCTTTATCTGAATTGGAGTCATGAGAAAACCCAAGCACCTATAGGCTAGCCTCTGCAGGGCATTAAAGTTCTCATTTGACCCAAAAGATCCCTATTCTCACTTAATGGAGGTCAGGGACTTTACATTGGAAGGCGAGAGAGTTCATCCAGAATAACTGGTATTTTGGCCATTTTGGTATTGAATGCACAGATGGGATCTTTCTTTTGATCCATCTGGTGCTGAGAATATAAGCCACAGCCTCACACAGGGCCAAGAGGCTGATTCAGACACATCCCTTTCTAAAGCAATTAAGCAAAGAGACACAGGTGATGCCTATTCATTTCCATTTGAAAATTCTTTTCTTCAGGCTTCACAAATGGTTGACCTGAGGCAGAGACCTTCCTGACATTCAGGGCAATAAAACAATAGGTAAGCAAAAGGCCCAAAGCAGAGTTTCTCCACTGAGACTATACTGGTCACAGTGATGTCTGAGTTTTCTAAGAAGCTCGCCATGCCCTCCAGCTATCCAGTACATGTCCATGTCACAGAGCTTGGAGGTGGTACATATCTTGGACACAAAACCATGAGCCTATTCTTTAAAGAAGCCAGAATTCAGAAAGAAAACAGGAACTTAGGAGGATAGCATGTATTGCCCATCCATAAGTCAAGTTGCAGTCCATTCATAAATTGGGCAGGATGAATGCTGGGAAGCTTTCTACTAGACAGGACACATCCATTGATGTATTCTCTCTTCTCATGTCTACATCCACAGACACCATGGAATATACAGTCATAGAAATACTCACCTTGTCAAAGGACTTACTAGAAACAGTTCACTGAATCCAAACAAACCGCCTTTCATACCTATTCTCAGAACAAGAGAAAACCACAAACCTACACCCACACCCACAAAGGCACCTCCTTTCCCCAAGTAATTCTGAGACTATCTGTAGTGTCCTCTGACTGGTGGGCCACAGTATGTTCCCTCAAAATGGCATGTCCTGCCTCAGATCTGTTCTTCTTAGCCAACTCTGTAAAGTTGTCAGGAGCCAGTGGTGAGCCCCTACCTGCTTTCTCCAGAAAGGCCCCTCTTCAGTGCTCTGCTGGCATTTGCCCATCCTCACATCAGTAGGTACGAAGAAAGACTGACTCTGACCTTGGGAAAAGCAAACAAGTTAGCCCACTGGGACTGGGACTGGGACTGGCTCTGGGTGCTTGGCTTCCTGGATCCCAAGTTCAGAGAATTCCATCACCAAGGAAGAGAGGTAAGGTCACTTCCTTCAGGAACTGAATGAGGTCAGTGCCTTGGTAATCACTTTGTCCTAACAGTTGCTTCCAAGGTTCCCATGAGATGGAGGCTGCCCCTACAACCTGTGACACATTAAGAAGTTAGAATTGTATATCAACCATAGGCACTCGGGAACTGCTCTCCAGACAGGCCTGGTTTGGTCCATCTTCTCTACAATAAGAAGTGAGAGGCTGATTTAGACACATCAATTCATCCTGACCAGGATGTTTGGCATGGAAGATGACTATTGCTCTCTCAGGTCCTACATAGCTGCCTACATCTTCTCCAAGGATCACTTCTCCATGGATCTTTGATGTTCTCAGCAGGTGGGAGATCACCTACATTCCTATATTGTAAGACCAACTCTGTACCAGCTCTTCTGTAAGTTACATTAAGGGAAGAGTGTATGGTTAGGTTTAATAACAGCTTCAATTTGGGTTAGGAATCATTCTGTGGGATGAATAATGGTATTGGAAACTTGCGATATTTACAAGAGTATATAGGTGAAATATAAGTATGAAAGCAGAAATTTAGGTAAGATTTGAAGCCCAGAAGGGCATTGGGCACTTGAGTGGGATAATTAGCTTTGAATTATGTGCTGCACAGTTGTCTCAGATAAATCAATATACAATGGTATAGAACCTTGTACCTTGGATGATTGAATGATGAAGAGAACACCCAGTCAAAAAGCGATGGTGGGTAGGATTAGGAAGGTAGTCCGTTGGCTTAGAAAGAAGAGTGAGTATAGGATTTGGACTAAAAGTTCTTTAGCAGTAGGGTTTCAGGTAGAGAGTGTATGTAAATGTCAGCAAATGTGAAGAGTCAGTCACAATGATGAACTGGGGAAAACATGTAGGAAAGCAGACATCAATAGAGATATTAGGAAATCAAGCAAAGTATAAAGAGAGAGATAGGATTAGACATTTTCAACAGGCTTGAGGTTGAATATATAATCTTAGGAAGAAACAAATATGTAGTCACCAATATGATTGACATTTGAGAGCATTAGGCAACCTGTACATGGATGATTTTAGTAATCCATGATCACTTTCAAATTAGGTTTTGGTACAATTGTAAGTGTGACTTTTGCTTTTTGTGTCCAGAATACTTCTGTGATAAAATATATATGTAGATCAGGTGACATGAGTATTTCTTCCACCATTTCTGGGAGCAATATTTTAAAGACGTATAAATTAGTATGGGGGTACAAATTGGTGTACCCTGTGTCTGTGAATATAGAGATAAGGCATGAATAGACCATATTCTGAATAAATAATATAACTGGATTCACTTTAAATAATGGATTAAATATATATCTGAAAAAATATAAGAAATATTATATTGATATACAATCATTCATTCCAACCAGTTATATATCTAATGGTCATCTTATGGTTATGGTATATCATGAAGGGTGTGTGAGTTCTGTTTCAAAAGTGATTATGGAATTCGAAAATAATGTATTTGGCAAGAAGTTTCATGAAAAGACCAGTCAAGAAACAGAGAGAAATACATGTGTTCTGGAGCAGGAAGTGACTGAAAGTTAAACAAATGCCTATGAATTCGCTAATTAGTGGATGAAATATATAACCTATGATGTGCATAAACTGCAGAAATAGTAATGTACCAGTGTTGAATAAAAATGAATGTCAAAATACACATCATTTCCAATAGGAATCTACTTGCATTGATGTTAAACTGAGTCAGTTACTCTAGAAATATTAGAATTTGTATGCACCTTTCACTGAAGTTAGTTTTCAGTACTAGGAAACAAGTATGTATTTCAGGTGGATGAATATTTCTGTGAATAATCTTGTGAAATGTTGATTATTAATCCACATACATGAATATGAATGAATAATTTAGGGAGTGTATATAAAACACATATTTCATAATTTGAAAAATCTGGATAGTATATATATATATATATATATATATATATATATATATATATACACACACACACACACACACACACACACACACAAACACAGACATTAAGAAGTCGCTATATATATGCCAATCGAATTTCACCATGGAATATATATAATCCACAGATCCAAAAACATTCATTTTACTGAACATGGATTTATGTATAATGTTGTTCAACTAGGAAGCTTCCCTTAGTTTGAATTTTCAGTTCCAACAGAGTTTAGGAGGAGTGATCTCTTCTCACAATTTGTATCTGCCAAGTCAGGCACCTCACAAAAATATACGTGTGATATCAGATTGGAGTCTATATGTGCATATAAAAATACATGTGCTGAATAGGCTACAGAGAAAGGGAGACAGGAATTCACATATTTGTTAAATTTAAAAACACATGGAGAACTATTTCAAAAAAAAATTGACTAGATTTATAACACCTACCCTTTATCTTGCAAAGGGCAAGTCCAATATACACTATGCCTCCACTTAACTCTTGTATTTCAATTCTCTTAGGGTTATTTTTCTCCATCATATTAGTATTAGTAGTTAGAGTCTAGTAGGATATGGGTTATTGTGAGGGATTTAGTATTTTGAATGAAAAATTTGAAAATGAATCCAATGTGTATTCAAATATGTGGTATACAATTATCTTCCCACTCTCATCCAGAACAAAGCCTTTACATTACCTTCGCCCCAAGTAAGACACAATTAGAGGAGAAGAGTTAGAAATTCTGTAAATACATATCTGGAATGGAAAATGCTCAGGAGTTCACAACCTTGGAGGTGGTAGATGATTTTCCAAAAGTAAGGGACAGGGTTGATCACCCAACCTGATCTTTCATTAAAATTGGGAGCCATCTTGCCACAAAGCCATAAAAAGATAATTTTTCTTTACTATATATTACTGCAAATTCTGAACCTGCTTGTAATGCCTGCCCATGCCTTGAACTCACCCATTCCTGGCTTTCTGACCAGATCTCAGCCCTCTCTGAAACTTTGCTGACACCTCATAAATTTTGTCCTTCTTCTGGCCAGACAACGACCCTCTCTGAGGCTCTAATGGTCCTCATAATTTCTGATGCTGGGGCCAGCAAAAAAATGTAAACTACAATTAGTGTGATGCTTGTCAAAGTTCTGTTTTCTGTAACCCCCCTTTTGTGTAACTTTCTGGGCTATAAAGCTGGGCTTTAGGAAATGTGAGGATGCTGTCTTGTTCCCGCCATTTTGAGAGGGAGAGGAAGCCAGGCCGGTTGAAATAATAAGCTTGCCTTAATTAGATTTTAATTGGAGTCAGTGGTCTTTTCATGCGTCCTGGTCTAACATTTTGGATTTCCCCAGCGAGATGATCTGACCAGATCACAAGACCAGACTGCTGGAAATTCTGAAGCTGGCTTTTCCTCCAGGGCTCCAGGCTGTAGAGCCAAGTTCCAAGGCCTTGGATTGAGCCTTCATTCCGGGGGGAGCACTGCAGTGAACCATCACACTAAAACTATTAGCGAGCTTCTGGTGGAGGAGGCCTCTATAGTTAAGTGGCACATTTATAACATCTGATATCTGGTTAAGAGAAAACTCTTGTGATGACTGAGAGGTGGCCTGGGGAGGCTCACATATACTACTGCCTGGGACAGTAACAAGAATCATTCTTTCCTCTGTTCTGTTCTGTAAGGAATTCATCTGAAAGGGTAGAAAGGTGCCAACGGGCATACAGGAGCTACTACCCCAGAGCTTTAGCAAAACATTGCATTGCTCCTCTGTTTTTCTGTTTCGGCACCGGGTTTCTGTTTCTTTGTGTTTTGTTCTGTGTTCTGTATTTTTGTTTGTTTGATTGTTTTTGTGCGTTTTGTTGTGTGATTTCTGTGGTAAAAACTTAAGGATATTGGACGTGAAAATGGGTAATAAAGCAAGTAAGCCTGACACCATTTTGGACTGTGTTTTAAGGAACTGTGATGAACTTTACCCCCCTTTGTTAAGCAGGATGAGAGAATCCCCTAGCTGGCTGCCTGGAGCACACCCACTGCAGAGGGCAATGACTGCTGCCAACCTAAGAACTGAGTATCTCTCAGGTTAACAAGTGAAACTCTTTTAAAACCCCATGTCCCTCGAGATCAAGAGAGTCACCACAATGGACAGAGTTGCCTGTGTCTCTTCTTTGTTAGCAAAGCAGTAAACGTCCATTTTTATTTTTCTAAAACCCTGTCCTCATTATTAAATTGGTATTCATTGGCTTCAAGGTCAGGAACAGAAATTTAAGTTACAAATTTTGATACGCCCCCCGACCCTGGAACTTTTTGAGAGCTCACTACTGAAATGTTAGGAGATGGAGCATACTTGGGGTGGAACCAAACCAGAGGAACTAATCCTGTAAGTTAAAAGAGGATCTGAGGGACTCTGAGCAGCTGCCAAAGCCCTGTTGCTTCAGGGAATTCCCTCCTTCCTTCCCTGCACTGTAAGGATTATGCCACCTCTGTCTTCTTAAAAAAAAAAGAAAAAGTAAAAGAAGACACTAAAGGCAGTAAAGTCACCATGGAGACCCTTAATATTACATTTCAGGTTGCCTCTCTGTGAAAACATCTGGTCCCCTTGTGGGGATATCTATGGTGCCACTGGTGTAGGAGATTGTTCTCTTATCTGCTCTGTTTTAAAGGCTTCTGTCTGTCAGCCATAGTCTGGAGCTCCTTTCTGTCTGTCTTGTGTCTTTGTTTCTGGCCCTTTAAGACTTGTGCAATAATGTGTTGATTTTATAAATTGTTTCTTGGGAATGATCTTAGCTGAATGTGTGTTTAAATGATGATGTTTTATTGTAACAAACTGGTATCTGAATGGGTTTTTGAAGCATTGTACAATCTTGCAGTTAAAAGTCGGGTTCAGATAATTGTTTAGTTTATGATTTTAGATAATTCATGCCAGAGAACTTAAATACTTAGGATGGAAAACTAAAGAACTCTACTTCCAAGTTGGCAAGTAACTTCCCAAACATTCAGTCTTATTTTTCACCAATTTTGAATTGGGTTGACTGGGAAAATATCACAGTGTGTACCAGTGCATTAATTTGGACAAGGATAGTAAATCATAGTATGGTATCTGTTGACAAAACAAGATGTAAAGATATAAATTTTTGTGAATTGTGTCTTAAACTTGTATCATAATTTTCAACATGGGAACCTGAAAATTATGGTTAAAATGCCTTAGACCCGAGGTGTCTGCTCAGAATAGCAGTTTTTCCCTGCTCCTTCCAGTCCTCAGCCAGGATTAGGTTGAAATGCAAATGAAAGTAGCCTACAAGCTCAGTAGGAGACTTATCTGAGGCCTGGGGGGGGGAAAGGTAAATTGTATGGTATTTACTAATTACTGGCCAGTCATTTTTTCTAGGACTCTTATTTTTTTCCTTATTTTTTTTGAGCTCATGATTTTGATCTTACAGACCTAGGTTAATGTTTTTCTGATAAGTACTCTTTCACCAACAGTGGAGTTTTTGAAACATTGCAATGGAGATTTCACCTGCAAAAAGCTACAAGGTCTTTACTATTATTATGTGTGCAAACATTGGTATGTGTTGTATGTCTATATATACATATATCCGTATATCATATATATGATACATAAATTAACATATATAAGGTGTGCTCATAAAAAAAGGAGCACTCATAAAAACAAATTTTAAAAAGTGGATCCAAAGATCTTTAATTCACGATGTTTAAATGGTTCTATTTAAATTGGAAAAGCAGATAAAAATAAATGTCTTTAATTTTAAGCTTACAAGTTTTTCTAGGTGTTCAAAAATCTAATAAAATATTAATGTCAACAAAAGGTCCAATATGCCTTGGTTCTAGGACTTTTCCTTCAACAAATAAAATGGTTTACACTGTTCAATACATTTGTCTAATATTTTGATAAATAAGTAATGTAAATTTGATATGGGATTACTCATTCATGAGTACTTTTGTTAGATATCTGATTGATCTACTAAGATCTGTATAAGTTTGTTCTAAAGTCTGTATAAGATTGTAAAATTCAGTCATGTGTTGAAGAGACAAAAATTTCTTAAAACATAACTTTACCCATAACATTGTGTTTATTAGCTTTTATTTTTCTAGAGCAAGCAACCATAAAAATTAAACAACTGATTAAATAAGAACTGTTATTTTAGAGCACTGTACTGCCATTTCTTTAAAAGTTAACTTGGTTAATGTAGAAATATCAATGTAATTGCGATGCTATTAATGTGCTCATATCTTCCAGGTGTACAAGCCTGTAAGGTAGAAACTTTAAAAGAGCATTATATCAAGCTGGTGTTCTGAAGTTGCATGGTAAAAAAATATATATATTGGGGATTTATTTACCTGTTATCAATAAGATATGTAAACTTTTATGTTACTTTTTACATTGGGGAACAATTTAAATGTATTTTTAAGTTAATGAGAGCCTAATCTATGTAAAGGTTAAAAACTTTCAGCCTTTCTTTAATTCATGTTTCAAATGTTATATCATATGCTGTTAGCTAATGTTCATTTGACCTCAAACAATTTATGTAAACTTTGTAAAATGATATTTAAAAAACAAAGATTAGCTTAAAAACTAAAACACTTACGATTTATAAAGAGCCCTGCCTTACCTGAGATACGGCTCTGTGTCCCATCTTACTACATGTGAGAATGACTACGAAAGCAGTAGGTCATATGTTATTTCATTTAAAGTTACGTTCAAAAGTTTTTTTTTTTTTTCTGTCAAGATTACTAGGATCTCATACAGGGGATAAAATGTATAACTCAGCCAAAAAATTCAGGGTAGCTATTACACGAACTAAGTATATTTACTCTTGTTAATTTTATTTTGTAATTTCCTTATAAATGATCTAAAGATTCCCTGTTATTGTTTTACAGAAGTGTTGCTTTAAGAACACAACATGGGTTAATTTAAGATAATAAGTCATCACCTACAAGACAGATAGAATAATACAGATCCAAATTAATAAAAAGATAAATAATTTTAAATAATAGACATTAAAGCCCAGTACTCTTAATATAAGACTGTTAAAATTTATTTGCTGGATGTTTAAGATTAGGATTTAAAATTAAAGTTAAATGAAAAGGGACAAAAAAACCAATATTTGGTTCTTGCCCTCTGAGTCAGTCTGTATCCAGGGAACAGGGCACTTCTCTAAAAAGCATTGCGACTCTGAGCCACATAACCTCCTAATCAGGGAGATTAATGAGACTACTGGAGAACAGAAAGCCAATCATTGTATTTTCTATGAAGAAGACAGTCATCAGAGAAGGGAGACATCCCTGATGCTTCTGAGGGAAGACACATGGTCAAGCAAGACCTGTACCCACCTAGCGCAAATGGCACTAGCAGAACTGAGAAGCTGCTCTCAAGTTTCCCCAGGAATGACTCCCATAAAAGCTCAGATGATTGTTGACAATAGATAGAAACAAAAGTCAGTTTGACTGCTTCATCTTAAACACTTAGAAAAGACAGTGAAAACCAAAATACAGCCATTACTGGGCATTTCAAATAATAAGAATAATAATAATATTTTAAGGTATACAATTTATGTTAGCCTCGCAAAATAAGTAAGACTGGAGGCTACAAAGAAGGATTCTCAGACAAGAATGCCTGATAAGTATAAAAAGAGACTATCAAGAGGAGCTGCCAGAAGAAGTAGTTATTAGTTTAAGGCCTACAGGTATTCCTAACCTACACAGGTAGGCTTGGTGTTTGCTAGTACGATTATCCATCCCTGAGTAACAGAATTATAGGTTTCTCTATTAGACACAGAGTTCATACTAGAAAAAGGATTTTGCAAGATCAGATGACATTAAAAAATTAAACTGTATCTTATGGGGAGGGAAAACTATAACACTAAAAGTTAAATATTAAGTTGACAGTCCTGATAACTGGGGATATTAAAGACTGGTGAGGGAACTTCTATACAGTGACATGTTCCAGCTGCTGCAACATTTATTCAGTACTCATGTTTTTTGTTTCTCTCATAGAAGAACCCATCCCCAGATGACTTAACAACCTGTTCTTCCTCAACCAGACTTCAAAGCGAACTGACTTCTAAAAGGCAACTCATGTCCCTCAGGCTGTGCCCCCTCACTTCACCCTCTCTCAGCTCAGAAGAAGCTAAAATGAGTGTCGCCTCTCTTCTTACAACAATGGAGCCAAAAATAAATAGACTATCAATATAATTAATTAATTAAGTCAGGTAAAATCAGGGAGTCCAGTTTTGGGTGAGTTCAAAAATAGGGAGACTGTGACCTGAGGGATTAAAATTCCCTCAGTGCTCTTCCCCTAACCTATCAAAGATTTGAAAGGGAAACATTAGAAAAGGGGGGAATGATAGACCCCCACCTGATCTTTAATTAAAATTGAGAGACATCATGCCACAATCATGAAAAGATAATTTTGGTTTAACTATAAATTACAGCAAATTCTGAACCTGCTTGGAATGCCTTCCTGTGCCTTGAACTCACCCATGCCTGGCTCTCTGACCATATAACAGCCCTCTCTGAAACTTTGTTAACACCTAATGAATATTGGCCTTCCCTGGCCAGACAACGACCCTCTCTGAGGTTCTAATGGTCCTCATAAATTCTGATGTTGGGGCCAGCAAAAAAAAATGTAAACTACCATTAGTGTGATGCTTGTCAGAGTTCTATTATCTGTAATCCCACTTTTGTGTAACTTTGTGGGCTATAAAGCTGGACTGTAGGAAAGGTGGGGTTGCTGTCTTGTTCCCGCCATTTTAGGAGTGAGAGGCAGCTGGGGTGATGGAAATAATAAGCTTGCTTTAATTTGATTTTAATTGAAGTCAGTGGTCTTTTATTGCATCTAGATGTAAAAGGTAAACACTCCACCAACATGGAACTCTGCCGGCCTAATGACTTCTTGAGAAACTGCCTCTGAGGATGGGCACTTGACATATATGTTGTTGTCAGGAGCTTTAGCTTCCATTCTAATGAGACCATCGAAGTTGGGTCTGAATCTATGTGACCTGGAGTACATTGTTTCTTATTTTCCAAAGAACATGAGGCAGCAGTGCTGACTTCTCTCTGTGTAGGTAAACTGTGGCCATTGAAAGCTAAGTGTCTCTGCATGTGGACTGTGAAGCCATTTGGTCATCCTCCACTTTTCATGGTGTTTCACGCTGCTGCACTGGGAGTTTGGTAGTTGCTACATGAAATACAAGGAGTTCAACTGGAACACAGTGTTGGAGGGAGTCCTGTCACGTGTGGTGGGTAAGGGTCTGCAGGAGAATGCACCAACCAGGCTTCTATCCCACATGGCTTGCCCCCTTGACCATAGCAACCTGATTCTGAACATTGACCTGAAACATCTACATATAAGAAGATGCCTTTTATGGAGAGGTTTCAGACATATAAGTGATTCCAGTCTGCACCATGTCAGCCACAAGCCATTTGGAAGTCCAAGGCAGATCCACATGGACCTACCACAGATGTTTTATCACACACCTGCACACCACAGCTCTGGGCCCACTACTCAGCAGGCTCCAACATACTGGCATCTCTGTTCTACACCATTTTCATGAAACCCAGTCAATCAAGGGACTCTCTGGTGTACTGATGATCATCAACAGGACATCCAAAGATTTTCCAGTGCTAACTGGTCATGGGAATTTCAAAAATTTCATGGAATTAATCTAGCCATTTTTCAAGGAGGAATTTGGAGAAACTGTGGGATGAAAATCATTCAGGAACCATTAAATTTTGAGGAAGCACATTTCAAGGAATGCTCTGGAAAACTCTCAGAGGCAAGGCTTCTCAAAGAGTGGCCAAAAGGACACATGAAACCAGGCCCATTGAGGTCTCCAATGTGAGGTCCATGTGTGTTTTGACTCTCAACTATGGCTGCCAATTCTTTCAGAATAAAATCATGTGATATCCTGGCTGAAATTGAAAGTGCTCTGTGGAAATTCACCCTGGGCTTAGATCTCAGTTTCCAAGGGCGACTCTCATGTGTGGCCTCCTAAAATCCCAACACAATTCATGGCAATACTTCTCTGAAGTCAGTTCCAGAACTCAGTCACCAACGGGAATCACACCAGACTTCAAGCCCAGGTGGACCCAGGCATCTCTTCCAACCACCACACAAATGACCACAATTAAAAAAAAAAAAAAAAAAACACTTACATATGGCACTCATCTTCTTCAACATAGATACTCATCATAAATTCTGGCTGGAGGTTTCCATGAGGGGCGCAGCCCAAGACACTGTCCAAAATAAGCTCTCTTGCCCCTCATTTGCTAAAGTCAGGGTGGCCTGGACACGCTTCCTCTGAACCAAGAGTGATCAAGTAGGCATGCTCTATAACTGGTCCGCTTCTCCAATTTGAGGTCTACTGACTGTCTGGTATAGATTCTTTATGTGAATTGGTGTCATGAGAAAACCCAAGAACCTATTGGCTAGCCTCTACTGGACTTTAAAGAACTGATTTGACCCAAATGATCCCTATTCTCAATTGATGGATGTCAGGAAGCTTACAGAGGAAGGCAAGAGACTTCATCTACAATGACTGCTCTTTTGGCCATTTTGGTTTTAGATGCAAACTTGGAAACTTTCTTTAGATCCATCAGGTGCTGAGAATCTAAGCCACTGCCTGGCACAGGGCCAAGAGGCTGATTCAGCCACATCCTTTTCCAAAGCAATTAAGCAAGGAGCCACAGGTGATGCCCATTCATTTCCATTTGAAAACTGTTTTCTTGAGGCTTCACAAAGGGGTGGCCTGAGGCAAAGACCTTCTTAACATTCAGAACAACAGAAAAATAGGTAAGAAAAAACCCAAAGCAGTGTTTCTCCACTGAGACTTTACTTCTCACACTGATATGTGAGTTTTCTGAGATGCTCCCATTCCCTTCAGCTATCCAGTTCATGGCCCTGTCACAGAGATTGGAGGTGGTACATATCTTGAAAACAAAACCATGAGGCTATTCTGGAGAGTGACCAGTGTTCAGGAAGAAAAGTGGAACTTAGGAAGATTGTACGTGTTGCCCATCCATAAGGCAAGCCGCTCTCCAATCTTAAATTGGGCAGGATGAATGCTGGGCAGCTTTTTACTAGACAGGACACAACCATTGATGCATTCGCATTTCAAATGTTTACAACCACGGATACAGTGGGATACACAGGCATAGAAACACTCGCATTGTCAAAGGACTTTCTAGAAACATTCCAGGCCAAACAAACAAACCGCCTTTCCTAACTATTCTCAGAACATGAGACAAAAGCACAAACTCACACCGATACCCACAACAGCACCTCCTTCCCTCAAGTATGTCCTCTGACTGGTGGGCCATACTATGTTCCCCCGAAATGGCCTGTCCTGTCTCAGATCTGGTCTTCTTTGCCAACTCTTTGAAGTTGTCAGGAACCATGGTTGAGCCACTACCTGCTTTCTCAGAAAAGGCCCTTCTTCAGAGCTCTCCTGGCATTTGGCCATCATCACATAAGTAGGTACCAAGAAAGACTGACTCTGTACTTGGTGAATCCAAACAATTGAGACCACTGGGACTGGGACTGGGACATGCTCTGGGTGCCTGTCTTCCTGTATCACAAGATCAGAGAGTTCCATCACCAAGGAAATGTGGTAGGTCACTTCCTTCAGGAACTGAATGAGGTCACTGCCTTGGGAACCACTTTGTCCTAACAGTTGCTTCCAAGGGTCCCATGAGATGGAGGCTGCCCCTACTTTCTGTGACACTTTCACAAGTTAGAATGGTATATCAACCATAGTGACCCAGGAACAGCTCTCCACACAGGCCTGGTTTGGTCCATTTAATCTACATTAAGAAGAGAGAGGCTGATTCAGACACATCCCTTCATTCTGACCAGGTTGTTTGACATGGAAATTGACATGGAGTTGACTTTTGCTCTCTCAGGTCCTTCATAGGTGAAAAGGTCTGTCTAACGTCAGAGGAAAAAACCACCAAGAGACTGTCTCATGCCACAGCAAAGGGTTTATAGGTGGTCCAGCATGCTGGGGCTCATAGTTCACTTCAGAGGAGCAAAGAAAAAAGAGCCCCCAGAACAACTTGAGCAAAGTTTATATACATTCTTTAGAGGGCAGGGACTTTACATACCTCATAGCCTCCTTTAGCAAATCATCATGTATCACGGGAAAATCAAATAACAACTCTAAAACATGATTAGCACATTCATTGGCGGAAACAGGTCGGGAAGCGGGTGATTGGTCAGCCCTGAGAAGGGGTATACATTTAAATTGATTGGTTGAAGCCCTGAGATGTATTCGGGCTGAGCTGCACAGTTTCTGGGAAGGGGTTGTTTAGTAACTAGGTGGTCAGGGAAGATTTTAACACACAGCTAATTGGCAGTTCCGGGAATTGTCTTAACTGTCACAGGAATTTCAGGTGCTGAGTGCAGCTTGTAAACTTTACAAAACCTGATTCTTTACATTTCAGTTTCAATTTCTTTTATTCTTTCATTCCCCACTCCTTTTTCTGACTACTTTTAATCTTAAAAGTAATGAATCATAATTATTGCGGGGTCTCACATTCTATTGCTGCCAGTGGAGCATATTTCTGTCTGATTACCATGAGTTTTCCTGCCCACTCTGAGCCTGGAGAATGGAAACTATGCGGTTAAGCAAACAAGGTCCCACAGTTAGCAACACCATAAGTATGATAAGGGGTCCAGCTAAGTCTGATAGGAGTGTAGTTATCCAGGGGGACTGGGTAAACCATGATTCAAACCACCCTTGTTTTATCTCCCTTTCTCTCTGGTGCTCTTCAAGGCATTTTCTCAATTTACTCATGGATTCTTTTACAACTCTAGTATGGTCAGCATAAAAACAACATTCTTCTCTCAGTGCAGCACAGAGGCCCCCCTCCCTCATGAAGAGGAGGTCTAATCCTCACCTGTTCTGTAAAACAAATTCAGAGAGAGAGGTTAAGGATTCCTGCAAAACTGTGATAAAGGTGTCTAACGTCTTCAAGTCTTGATCTATTGCTGTTTCTAATTGGGTCATTTTTTGTGACCCACGGATCATCGCAACTGTTCCTGTACCCACTCCTGCAGCAGCTCCTATACCTAATAGGATGGCTAGAGTAAGGGACACTGGCTCCCGGCGAAATTGGGTTGTTTGTCCCCCTAGTTGACGTTGAAATGATTCTGCATCATGATAGAGCACCCCGGAGAGTATCTGCACCATTAAACAATAATTTACAGAGCTGTCCAATACCTGAGCTGAAATGCAAGGAGTTCTGACTGTGTGGAGTTCAGTACCATTAAGGTCCCTTTAATTAGTTCCCAGGGGGAGGAGTCAGCTGTACTCTGGACTGGGGAAGTAGGCAAAGACGGAAACCGGGAAGTATGAGATGGTAGAGGGGTTCTGGTACATCTAGGCATGGGAGGTTTAGGAGGCATAATTCCTGGCTTGAGGAAACTGGGCCATATTGCTGTGGGATTTTCTTCCTTTTTTAGCCGGATGATGAACCAGAGCCCAAAGTCATAACCAGGGCCATAAATATAGAATCGCATTCCCCAAGTATTTCCCATAGGCCATGTTGTTCTGAGGTACCCCCTTCCTTTGGAAGTGAAAGTTATATTGAGGAGGTAACATAGACTATTCTTTCCACAGCGAGTTTTTGACACCACTTGGCTAGCGGCACATTTCTTGGGATCAATCCAGGTGTCATTTCATCCTACCTGAATCGTACTGTCTGGGGAGTTTGGGTTCCACCATGCAGCTCCCGTGTGTTCACCACCCCAAGATCTACAATAAAAGTCACTGGGTCTTCCACAGGTTTGGGCCTGTTTGTGACTTCGGAAATTAGCTGGGCACACATAAAAATCAATACTGGCTAGTTTACACCTGAGCTGGGAAAAATGACATCCATAATTCATGGGGTAAGGTCGTCTATGTTGCCCTGGTTTGGGTTTGAGTGGGATCTGTGTGGGGTCCTCTATGTCAGGAAGATCCCAGTCAGAGAGGCCTATGGCAAGCTGACAAGTGGAGGGGTGGAGAGATGGCCACCAAGTCCATAAGGGGGCTGTATATGAAATAGACCACACTACTTGCCCAGTAGGATTTATAACTTGCCATTGTTGCTGAATAGGCTGATGGGGATTAGGACTGCTGGTGGTCAGGGGAAGAATCCGCAGCCCTACCCACACAACAGACATGCAACTTGAGAGGGTTACCAGTCTGTTCCAGTTTCCACCTGGAGTCTGGACAGTGCGCAGGCTTGAGATGGGAGGTATGGATCCAGGAAGTGATCCCATCCACTTTCACCACTGTAGGTGTTATAAGCAGCACCTGGTATGGTCCCTTCCAGCAGGGTTCCAGGGATGACACCTGATGCCGTCTCATGTAGACGAAGTCTCCCACTTGATTTCGATGTGGGGTTCCCTCGTCTCCAGGCTGATAAGCAGTGGCCAACTGTTTCCACAGGTATTGCTGGGTGCTGGGTTTGTTTAAGGGCCTTAAGTCTGTCAAGCAAGGGGGTGTGAAAGGAATCATTAAGTCTCAGAGTTGGGGTTAGTTCCCTTACTGGAGGAGGGGCACCATAGAGAATTTCATAAGGGGTGAGATTACACAAAAAGGCAGAGGGGGTATTTCTTGCACGAAACAGTGCATAAAGTAGGAGCATAGTCCAATTTTATAATCTGGTCTCCAAGCTTAATTTCGTTAAGGTCTATTTGATGTTTCTATTCATCCTTTCTACCAGTCCTGAGCTCTGGGGTCCATAAGCACAATGTAACTTCCAATTAATCCCCAGGGTCCTGGCGAATCCCTGACATACCTGGGCCATGAATGCCGGCCCGTTATTGGACCCTATTACCTTAGGCAGGCAGAACCTTGGAAAATGTCTTCTAGAAATTTTTCGACAACCATCTGAGCCGTTCCTTTTTTCATGGGGAAGGTTTCGACCCATCCTGAAAAAGTATCTACAAAGACTAGGAGATATTTACGTCCATAACTTGCTGGCTTAATTTCAGTAAAGTCCACTTCCCAGAATTGTCCTCGTCTGGTTCCTCGTAAGTGCTTCCCTGCAGGAAGCTTGGATGGGTAAGTATTAAATAATTGGCAGACTTGACAAGCTCTAGTCACCTGCTCAGCTATTTCTTTCCTCTGTGAGTCAGTTAATAATAAGTCCTTTCTTCGGTCTTTTAAGAGTGCCTATAACTTTTTTGAGCCTAAGTGGATGAGCGGGTGTATGTCTTTGACATAAAGGTGGGCTTTTTGAAATTGTAAACTTGGCTCTGTAGGGTCCCAGAGTTCTGTATCTGTCTCCTCAAATGATAAGTTACCTGAATGTTCTGGTGCGGCCAAGTCTCCTTGTGTGGAAAAAGTTAACAGAGTCACTCCATTTAGGGCTGCCAATTAAGCTTCCTCATCTGCCCTTCTGTATCCAACCGCCACAGGGTCGGTTCCCTTCTAGTGCCCTGGACAGTGCCCTATAGCTAGTTCCTTAGGGTCCTGCACTACTGAGAGAAGGTGGAGGATCTCATCTTTATTCTTTATTTCTTTCCCGGAAGAGGTTAATAGACCCCTTTGTTGGTAAATAGCCCTGTGCATATGAGCAGTGGCAAATGCATAGTGGCTATCAGTGTATATGGTGGCCCTTTTGCCTGTTGCTAGTTCCAATGCTTTCGTAAGGGCAATCAGTTCTGCTTTTTGGACTGATGTCCCTTCTGGGAGACCAGAGGACCAGATGGCATTAGTTTTTCTAACTACTGCTGCTCCAGCCCTCCACTTACCATCTTGGAGGAAGCTGCTGCCCTTCGTAAACCATAAGACTTCAGGGCGAGGCAGTGGCTGATCCTTTAAATCTCGTCGTATACTGATTTCCTCTGCCAGTATGTGTTGACACTCATGAGCGACGGGTCCTGATGGTTTTTCTGGCAGCAGTGTACCCGGGTTGAATGGAGCAGGGGGTCCCAGCGTTATTCTGTCTTTGTCAAGCAAGAGGCTCTGGTAGTGGGTTATTCTGGAGTGTGATAGCCATCTCTGTGGAGGCTGACAGATGATGCTCTGCAGGGCATGGGGAGCTATAATGGTTAGCTTCTGTCCCAACGTTCAATTATGAGCATCTTTTATTAGAAGGGCTGCTGCTGCAATAGCTCTTCAGCAATGGGGCCATCTGCTAGCCACTGGGTCCAGTTTTTGTTACAAGAATGCTACCGGCCTTTTCCAAGGTTCCAAAGTCTGAGTGGGCACTCCCCGTGCTATTCCTTTCTTTTCCTTGATGTAGAGAGTCAAGGGTTTTTCTACATCTGGGAGTGCTAAGGCCGGAGCAGATAGCAGTGCCTTTTTTTAACATTATCAAAAGCTTGTTGGTGCTCAGGGATCCATTGGAAGTGGGCATCCCCCTTTATCAGCGGGTATAAAGGGGCAGCCAGAGATGTGAACCCAGGAATCCATAACCTGCAAAAGCCGGCAGTCCCAAGAAACTCTCTGAGTTGTCTCTTATTAGATGGGGGCGGTATCTGCACAACGGTTTATTTTCTGTGCTCAGTGAGCCATCGTTTGCCACCCCTAAGAGAATAATCCAGGAAGATTACTTCTTGCTGACAAATGTGGGCCTTTTGGCAGAAGCCCTATATCCAAGCTGAGCAAGCTCGGATAATAGTGCTTGGGTCCCAGACTCAGAGTTCTCCTTGGTGTCGGCTGCCAGTAGCAGATCATGCACATATTGGAGTAGGATGACTTCGGGGTGTGCAGTTCTGAAGTCATTGAGGTCCCTGTGGAGGGCTTCATCAAAGAGAGTGGGGGAGGTTTTGAACCCCTGTGGGAGTCTAGTCCAGGTTAGTTGGCCAGATGTTCCACGTTCTGCGTCTATCCACTCGAAAGCAAACAGAAACTTACTGTCCTTATGTAGGGGCAAGCAGAAGTAAGCATCTTTTAAGTCCAGCAGAGTGTACCATTCCCGCTCTGGATTCAGAGTGCTAAGCAAATTATATGGATTGGGTACTGTGGGGTGAATGTCCTGCACTCTGCTTTTGATCTCTTAGGTCTTGAACAGGACCATAGTCCCCAGTTCCTGGCTTTCTTACTGGTAGCATGGGGGTATTCCAGGCTGATTGACTGGACTTTAGGACCCCAAGAGCGAGGTATTTCTGAATATGGGACCTTATCCCATCCTTAGCTTCTTTGCTTAGAGGATATTGTTTAACACTGATTGGAGAGGCAGAAGCTTTTAATTCTACTACTGTTGGAGGTTGTTTTATGGCTAGACCTAACCCAGCAGTTTCTGCCCAGGCATTAGGATAATCTTTTATCCATTTCTGTGGTAGTTTGCCTGTTTGATTAGTCCTAGGGGTGCGAAGAGTTGACGTTCATCTTCTACGGACATAGTCAAAGCCGTGACTATGGGAGATTTTACTTAAGGCTTTAGAAACTCCACTTGGGGACCATCAGGGTTAAAGGTTATTCTAGGCCAGAGTTTGGTAAGCAGATCCCTGCCCATCAATGGGGCTGGGCATTCTAGCATTACTAGGAAAGAGTGGTGTAATTTTTCCTTTCCTAGGTCCATATTCCTCTTAGTTGTCCAACCCGATATCTACTGCCATTAGCCCCTTGTAATAGGGACCATTTATTTTATAGGGGGCCCAGTGGGGTTTAAGGGCTGAGTATACTGCTCCTGTATCCACTTCAAAGTTCACTGGAGTCCTCTCCACTTCAAATGTTACCCTGAATTCGGGAAGGTGATCCGAGCCCCGACATTCCTAGTCCTCTTCTAAAGTCAGCACGGCAGGCTGGCGTGGCTGCTTCTTTTGGGGGCACTCTTTGGCCCAGTGTCCTTTTTCTTTACAATAGGCACATTGATCTGAGGCCAGGGTCAGCCTTTGGCTTGGGCCCAGGTATCCCTTCCTGTCTCCCTGCTTTTTAACTTCTGGCCTATTTGCTGCTGTGAACAAAACCTTAGCCAATGCTTTAGTCTGCCTTTTGCTCCTTTCATCCTACTTTTGTTCCCTTTCCTTATCTCTCCTCTGTTTCCTCTCCTCAGTTTCTCTCTTATAATATACTTTCTCAGCTTCTCTGACTAAATCTCTTAAGGTCATACCTTGTAATCCATCTAGACATTGTAACTTTCTCTTAACATCTAGGGCAGTCTGCTTGTTTGAGGCCATTGCAACAGATGCCTTTTGGTCCCATGCCTGAGGATCAAAAAGAGTATATTTCCTATTTGCTTCCATAATTCTCTCCAGAAACATAGAGGGAGACTCATTAGGCCCTTGGATAATCTCTCTTACCTTGGACAAATAAGGCGGCCCTCTGGCGGCCGCTCGGAGACCCGCTATTAGAGCCCGGCGATAAGTGGACAGATGCTACTTACCTTCAAAGGTGTTGGGGTCCCAGGTGTGACATTTTATGGGCCCATAGATACGAAGAGAGAGCATCACAGGGGCTTCTGAGTTTTTTATTATCTGTCGCCGGTGGGTTCCTTTAGGTGGCCCAGCTTCCTCCAGGAGAGGAGGGGCTGCTAAGGCTCTGGGGAAGTCCCCTGGAGGGCTTGGGTCTAGCCCAATTGCCTCTAGTGGCGGAGAGGCTGAGTCAGCTGTGGGAGGATCATCAGGAACACGTTGGGTGTTGGGGGAAGGAGGGTAGAGGATAAGGAGGGGGAGGAGTGTCCAGTCTTGTGACTCAGGGAGAATGGAGGGAAGAGGGGGAGGGGCAGAATGTTTGAATAATAGGATTCTGGGGGAAGGGGTATATGGCTGTTGAGGTGGGTCGCCACGTGGCCCCAGCTGAAAGACAATATCTCTGACTTTTCGCATTAGAGGTAAGTGGAGGATCCTTCTGGGGGCCATCCGACTCTGAGGATGGGCCATTCTGAAGCACAGAGAGTCTTCCAGGTATGGCATTTTACTGAAAAAGAGATTCTGGGCCCTTGAGCGGACATCAGTCCAATGATCAAGGGTAAGGGACAGAGGCGTGGAAGTGCTTTGTCCCATAATGGGAGTTACTCAAACAGGGACAGTGAAGACACAAACACGACACAGACAAAGACAAACAGTAAACGTTTAACATGAGTCCAAGACAAAGATTAGAACTGAGTAACTGCAAAACCTGGTGGGTTAGACAATAAAGACAGACAGTAAACTCAACATGAGTTCCGGACAATGAACAAAACTGAGTAGCCGGCAAAACCTGATGGGCTGGAAAACCGAATCCTGAAGCAAAATATAACCGAGTTGAGGAAACTACTATTCCTCGAATTCCCGAGTTCTCTGGAGTGTCCCCCAGGGACGTGGACAGTGGTTCTGTGACACGTCTGTCAGCCACCGTCGGAGAGAGCTAAAGCTCTTCACCGACAGCCACTTAGCCAAGCCTTAACCTGAAACCCGAAACCAGAAAGAGGCACCTTACTTACCCTGAGAAGAGTCCGTTGGGGTCTTTTGTCCACCGCTGCCGGATATCCCACCTGGGGCCTCCAGATGAAAAGGTGGGGCGAACGTCGGAGAAAAAGACCACCAGGAGAATTTCTCATGCAACAGCAAAGGGTTTATTGGGAGTCCAGCATGCTGGGGCTCAGAGATCACTTCAGAGGAGCAAAGAACAAAGAGCCCCGAGAACAACTTGGGCAGAGTTTATATACATTCTTTAGAGAGGGCAGGGACTTTACATTCATCATAGCCTCCTTTAGCAAATCATCATGTATCACGGCAAAATCAAATAAGAACTCTAAAACATGATTAGCACATTCATTGGCGAGAACAGGTCGGGCAGGGAGTGATTGGTCAGCCCTGAGAAGGGGTATACATTTAAACTGTTTGGTTGAAACTCTGAGAAGTATACGTGCTGATCTGCACGATTTCTGGGAAGGGGTTGTTAAATAACTAGGTGGTCAGGGAAGATTTCAACACACATCTAATGGGCAGATCCGGGAATTGTCTTAAACGCCACTGGAATTTCAGGTTCTGAGTGCAGCTTGTAAACTTTACAAAACCTGATTCTTTACGTTTCAATTTCAATTTCTTTTATTCTTTCAGAACCTTACAAAAGAAAGCAAGAAACTTCATCCACAATGACTGCTCTTTTGGCCATTTTGGTTTTGGATGCACGCATGGGATCTTTATTCAGATCCATCTGTTGCTGATAATCTAAGCCAAAGCCTCACACAGTGCCAAGAGGCTGATTAAGACACATCCCTTTCCAAAGCAATTATTTATCTGTGGTCAGTAACAGAACTCAGTCTCTGAGGGGAATCACACCAGTGTTCAAGTCCAGGTAGACCCAGTCAACTCTTCCAACCGCCACACAAATGACCACAATTAAAACCAAAACACTCCCGCATGGTACTCATCTTTTTACATATATACATTCATCATAACCTTTGACTGGAGGTTTCCATGAATGGCGCAGCCCAAGGGAGTGTCCAAAATAAGATCCTTTGCCCCTCATTCGCCTAACCTCAGGGTGGCCTGGACACCCTTCCTGTGAACCAGGATTGATCCCATAGGTCTGCCGTTAATACTGCTCTGCTTCTCCAATTTGAGGCCTACTGACTGTCAGGAATAGATTTCTTATGTGATTTGGAGTCATGAGGAAACCAAAGCACCTCTGCAGGGCTTGGATGAACTCATTTGACCCAAAGGATCCCTATTCTCACTTGATGGAACCTAACAGAGGAAGGAAAAAGACTTCATCCACAATGACTGATATTTTTGCCATTTTGGTTTTGGATGCACACTTGGGGTCATTCTTTAGATCCATCAGGCACTGATAATCTAAGCCACAGCCTCACACAGGGCCATGAGGCTGATTCAGACACGTATCTTTCCAAAGCAATTAAGCAAAGAGTCACAGGTGATGCCCATTCATTTCCATTTGAAACCTGTTTTCTTCACAATTCACAAAGGGGTGGCCTGAGGAAAAGACCTTCCTGACATTCAGGGCAACAGAACAATAAGTTAGCAAAAGGCCCAAAGCAGGGTTTTTCCACTGAGACTTTACTGGTAACACTGATATCTGAGTTTTCTGAGATGCTTGCCATTCCCTTCAGCTATCTAGTACCTTGCCATGTCACAGAGCTTGGAGGTGGTACATATCTTGGACACAAATCCATGAGCCTATTCTGGAGAGTGGCCAGAATTCATGAAGAAAACAGGAGCTTAGGAAGATAGTAGGTGTTGCCCATCGATAAGGCAACCTGCAGTTAATTCCTAAAATGGGCAGGATGAATGCTGGGAAGCATTCTACTAGACAGGACACATCCATTGATGAATTCTCTTTTCTAAAGTCTACAACCACGGACACAGTGGGATACACAGACACAGAAACACTCTCCTTGTAAAAGGACTTTTTAGAAACAGTCCACTCCAAAGCAAACAAAACGCCTTTCCTACCTATTCTCAGAACTTGAGACAAAACCACAACTCACACCCACACTCAAAAAGGGACCTCCTTCCCCCAAGTAAGTCTGTGACTATCCAGAGTGTCCTCTGAGTAGTGGGCCATACTATGTTCCCCCGAAATGGCCTGTTTTTCTCAGATCAGGTCTCCTTGTCCATCTCTGTCAAGTTATCAGGAGCCTGTACTGACCGCTACCTGCTTTCCAATGGAAGGCCCGTCTTCAGAGCTCTTCTCGCATTTGGCCATCATCACATCAGTAGGTACCAAGAAAGACAGACTCTGTCCTTGGTAAATCCAAACAAGTGAGCCCACTGGGACTGGTAGTGGGACAGGCTCTGTATGCCTGGCTTCCTGGATCCCAAATTCAGAGATTACCGTCACCAAAGCAGTGAGGCAGGTCTATTCCTTCAGGAACTGAATGAGGTCACTGCCTTGGCAACCACTTTGTCTTAACAGTTGCTTACAAGTGTCCCATGAGATGGAGGCTGCCCCTACTTCCTGTGACACTTTCACAAGTTAGAATGGTATATGAACCATAGGCACCCAGAAGAAGCTCTCCACACAGGGTTTGTTTGGTCCATCTTCTTTATATCAAGGGGAGAGAGGCTGATTAAGACACATCCCTTCATCCTGACCAGGATGTTAGCCATGGAAGATGACTTTTGCTCTCTCGGGTCCTTCATAGCTGCCTACATCTTCTCCAGGGATCATTTCTGCATCAACCTTTGAGGTTCTCAGCAGGTGGAAGATCCCCTACATTCCTGTTTTGTAAGACCAACTCTGTCCCTGCTCTTCTGTAAAGTTAGATTGAGGGAACATTTATGGTTAGGGTTAATAACATATTCTATTTGGCTTAGGAATCATTCTTCTGGATAAATAATGGTATTGGGAAACTGCAATATTCACAAGAATATATAGGTGAAATATAAGTATGAAACCAGAAATCTAGGTACGATTTGAAGCCCAGAAGGGCATTGGGCCCTTTAGTGGGATACTTAGCTTTGAATTATGTTCTGCACAGATGTCTCAGTTCAATCAATATACAATGGCATAGGACCTTGTTCCTTGGATGATTTAATGTCCAAGAGAACATCCAGTCAAAAAGGAATAGTCGGTAGGATTAGGAAGATTGTCAGTAGGTTTACAAAGAAGAGTGAGTATAGGGGAATGAAAGGTTAATAAAATAGGTACTTGTCACTTCCTGTTTTTCTGTATGCTTAACAAAACACTATTGAAATCTTGAAAATTGTTTGCTAATTTTCTTCCCAGAATGTGCTGTCCCCAACTGCCAAACTACAGAATGTACTCCCTCACCCGGTTGCAAGCAAACTGCCCGCTCGCCCTGAACCATCCATAAATTTCCCTCTCTTCCCTCTCAAAGGAATGTACATAAGCTCTGTTAAAGCTGTTCTCAGGGCTCTCTGCTCTATTCAAGTGAGCTCTGAGCCCCAACATGCTGGACCCCCAATAAACCCTTTGCTGTTGCTGAGTGAAAATGGTATACTGTTCTGTTATAAAAGGTGCTTTCTTTTGCTTGCCTTTGCATAAAGATAGTCAGTTGCTGTTTGCTTTCGAGTGGGTAGACCCAGAAACTGGAACGTCTGGTCAACTAACTTGGACTAGACTCCCACAGGGGTTCAAAAACTCCCCCACTCTCTTTGATGAAGCCCTCCACAGAGATCTCAACAACTTCAGAACTACACACCCCGAAGTCACCCTGCTTCAATATGGTTATGTCCTAATAATGGCAGCCAATACAAAGGAAAACTGTGAGTCTGTGACCCAAGCACTATTATCCGAGCTTTCTCAAATTGGGTATAGAGCTTCGGCCAAAAAGGCCCAAATTTGCCAGCAAGAAGTAATCTTCTTGGGCTATTCCCTTAGGGGCGGTAAATGATGGCTCACTGAGCCCAGAAAACAAACTGTTGTGCAGATACCACCCCCATCTAACAGGAGACAACACAGAGATTTTCTTGGGACTGCTGGCTTTTGCAGGTTATGGATACCTGGGTTTGTGTTCTTAGCTGCTCCTTTATACCCGATGTTAAATGGGGATGCCCAATTTCAATGTACCCGTGAGCACCAGCAAGCTTTTGATAACATCTAAGAACACTGACACTGAACCCCTCAACTTCACTGAGCCCAGCTTTCAATCTCAGAAAGCCCTACACTACGTTAAAAATGTACATCAACTCACTCACCTTGGTTCAAAGAAACTGCAGGCATTCCTGAAGGATCAAGAACAGAGTTTTCGAATAACTCACACACAGCAAAAGGAAATAACTGAACGGGTAACAAAAGCCTGTCGGTTCTGTCAATTGGTTAATGCTTACCTTTCCAAGCTTCCTGCAGGTAAGCACCTACGAGGAACCAGACCAGGACAATTCTGGGAAGTGGACTTTACTGAAATTAAGCAAGCCATGTATGGACTTAAATATCTCCTAGTCTTTGTAGAAACATTTTCAGGATGGATTGAAGCCTTTCCCACACAAACACACACACACACACACACAAAAAAAAAAAAAAAAAAAAAAAAAAAAAAAAAAAAAAAAAAAAAAAAACAACGGTGCAAATATGCTCAAGACGATCCTGAAAGATATTTTTCCAAGACACGGCCTGCCTAAGGTAATAGGGTCTGATAATTGAATGGCGTTCATGAGCCAGGTAAGTCAGGGGTTAGCCAGGACCATGGGGATTAATTGGAAGTTACATTGTGCTTTTAGACACCAGATCTCAGTACAGGTAAAAAAAATAAATAAATAGAACCAATAAAGAGACCTTAACAAAATTAAGCTTAGAGACCGGCATAAAAGATTAGACTATGCTCCTGCCTTATGCACTGTTTCATGCAAGAAATACTCACTCTGTTTCTTTGTGTAACCTCACCCCCTATGACATTCTCTATGGTGCCCCTCCTCCAGTATGGGACATAACCACACTCTAAGACCTAACGATCCCTTCCACACCCCAATGCTAGACAGACTTAAAGCTCTTGAAAGAACTCAGCGATACCTGTGGAAACAGCTGGCCACTGCCTTCCAACCTGGGAACGAGGGGACTCCACACCAAAATCAAGTAAAAGACTTCATCTACATCAGATGACATCAGGTGTCATCCCTGGAACGCCACTGGAAAGGACCATACCAGGTGCTACTTATAACACCTACAGCGGTAAAAGTAGATGGAATCACTTCCTGGATCCATGCCTCCCATCGCAAGCCTACGCCCTGTCCAGACTCTGGCTGGAAACTGGAAAAGACTGGTAACCCTTTAAAATTGCGTATTCGCCATGTGGATAAGGCTATAGACTCTACCCTTGGCCACCAGTAGACCTAACGCTCATCAGCTCGTTCAGCAGCGATGGCTGATCACAAATCCTACTAGACAAGAAGTATGGTCTATCTCACATACAGCCCCCTTAGGGACCTGGTGGCCATCTCTTCACCCAGACATTTGTCAGCTGGCTATAGGTCTATCCTATTGGGATATCCCTGATGAAGAGGATCCCACTAAAATTCCATTAAATCCCTTCCATACCACTGTGTAGTTCCATTTCTCCAAGCTCAAATTGGCCAAGTTAAACTTATGGTAATACCCCACTTGCAGACATAGAATGTGACACCCCCCAATGATCACTTTTATGATTAAAACTAGCCAGAAGAACAATTGGGGAATGAAATGTTAATAAAATAGGTACTTGTAACTTCCTGTTCTTCTATATGCTTAACAAAACACTGTTGTAATATTGAGAACTGTTTGCTAATCTTGTTCCCTGAATGTGCTGTCCCCAACTGCCAAATTTCAGAATGTATTCCCTCACCTGGTTACACGCAAACCACCCACTCGCCCTGACCCATCAATAAACTTCCGTCCCTGCCCTCTGCAAGGAAAGTATGTAAGATCTGCTAAAGCTGTTCTCAGGGCTCTCTGCTCTATTCATGTGAGCTCTGAGCCCCAGCATGCTGGACCCCCAATAAACCCTTTGCTGTTGCATGAGACAGTCTCTTCGTGGTCTCTTCCTCCGACGCTCGCATGAACATTACTTGGATGATAGAATGTAGAAGAGAAAATCCAGTCATAAAGGGATAGTCGGTAGGATTAAGAAGATATTCGGTAGGTTTAGGAAGAAGAGTGGGTATAGGATTTGGAACAAAAGTTCTTTAGCAATAGGGGTTCGGTTAGAGAGTGAATGTAAATGTCAGCACATGTGAACAGTCAAAATAATAAACTATAGAAAATATGTAGGATAGCTGATATCAATAAAGACATTACAAAATCAGGCAAAGTATAAAGTGAGTGATAGGATTAGACATTTTCAATAGGGTTGAGTTAGAATATATAATCTTAGGAAGAAACAAATATGTATTCACCAATAGAATTGACATTTGAGAGCATTAGTCAACCTTGACATGGATGTTTTTGTAATCCATGCTCACTTTCCTTTTAGGCTTTGGTACAATCATAAGTGTGACCTTTGCATTTGTGTCCAGAATATTACTGTGATAAAATGTATATGTAGATCAGGTGACATGACTATTTCTTCCATCATTACTGGGAACAATATTTTGAAGACATATAAATGGGTATTGGGGGTACAAAGAGGTGTACCCTGTTTCTATGAATACAGAGATAATGAATGAATAGAGCATACAATGAATAAATAATATAACTGGGTCCACATTAAATAATGGATTGAATTGATATCTGAAAATATATAAGAAATCTTATATTGATATACAATCATTCATTCTAACCAGTTATACATCTAATACTAATATTAGGGTTACGTTTTTTCATGAAGATATGTTAGTTTTGCTACAAAAGTGATTATGGTATTCGAAAATAATGTGTTTGGAATGAGTCAGTCAAAATGCTGGCAATATGTGAACAAGGCCTCTGGCTTTGAGCTCGGGCTTCACAGAGATGGCTGCATTTCTAAGATAAAGAAGTTACCAACTGAGCTCCATGGTAACAGCTGGCAGGGAGAAAAAAAAAAGAAGAAAAAAGCTCTCCCCCTCCCAGGTGTTCTTAAAATGTTAACTTTCCCAAAACAGAGAGAAAAAAAGGAAACTAAAACTGCTTTTTGTGAACTTCTGCAGACTGTGAACTTCTGAGCCCCTCCCATAAATGTTGGGCACAAAATTCTGAAACATTCTAAACTTGGGTTTCAGCGGATTAATTGATTACAACAGAAGCAATGCCCTCTAAATCCATTTGCAACCAAATAGGATTGTTTCCGTGTCTTCGGTGCTATCTTAGGTACCTTGCCTTGCCTTGTCCGACCCTATTCTCATGAAAAGACCAGTCAAGAAAAATTCAGGAATACATGTGTTCTGAAGTAGGAAGTGATTGATTGATAGTGAAACAAATGCCTATAAATTTCCTTACTTGTGGATGAAATATATATCCTATGATGTGCATAAATTGAAGAAATAGTAATCTACCAGTGTTGAATAAAAATGAACGTCAAAATACACATCATGTCCAATTGGAATCTACTTGCCTTGATGTTAAACTGGGTCAGTTACTGTAAACATATTAGGATTTGTATGCACCATCCACTGAAGTTACTTTTTAGTACTAGGAAACAAATATGTATTTCAGGTGAATGAATATTTCTAAGAATAATCTTGTAAAAAGTTGATTATAAATACACATATATGATTATGAATGAATTTGGTGAGTATAAAATAAGACACATATTTCACATTTTGAAAAATGTGGAGAGTGCATATAAATATATATATATATATATATATATATATATATATATATACACACACACACACACACACAGAGACATTAAAAATAGCAATATATATGCCAATCGAAATTCAACATGAAATATATATCATCGACAGATTCAAAAATATTTATTTTAGTGAACATGGATTTATGAATAATATTGTTCAAGTAGAAAGCTCACCCATAATTTGAATTTTCAGTTCCAACATCGTATAGGAGGAGTGATCCATTACAATTTGTATCTTCCAAGTCAGCCACCTCACAAGAATGTACGTGAGGTCCCAGGTAGGATTCTCCGTGTTTTAAAACCTTGGAGGTGGTAGAGGAGTTTCCAAAAGTAAGAGACAGGGTAAACACTCCACAAACATGGAGCTCTGGTGGCCTATAACTTCTTGAGAAACGGCCTCTGAGTTTGGGAACTTGAAATATATGTTTTTGTCAGGAGTTTACCTTCCTTTGTAGTGAGACCATCAAAGCTGCGTCTGCATCTATGTGACCTGGAGGACATGGTTTCTTATTTTTCAATTAAAATGAGGCAGCAGTGCTGAATTCTCTCTTTGTAGGTAACCTGTGGATCCTGGGGGCTAAGTGTCTCCACGTGTGGAGTGTGAAGCCATTTGGTCATCCTCCAATTTTCGTGGTGTTTCTTGCTGCTGCAATGGGAGTTTAGTATTTGCTTCATGAAATTCAACTGGGAGTTCAACTGGGTCACAGTGCTGGAGGAAGTTCTGTCATGAGTGGTGGGTCAGGGTCTTCAGGAGAATGCACCAACCAGGCTTCTATCCCACATAGCTTGACCCCTTGACCGTAGCAACCTGATTCTTAACATTGCCCTGAAACCTCTACATATAACAAGATGCCTTTTCACAGACGGGTCTGCTGGCTGAACCATGTCAGTAACAAGCCATTTGGAAGCCAAAGGCAGATCCACATTGCCCCACCACATGTTTTATCACACACCTGCCCAGCACTGTTTTAGGACCACTGCTCAGCAGGGTCCAACTTACTGGCATCTCAGTTCTACACCATTTTCATGAAACCCAGTCAATCAAGGCACTGTCTGGCATGCTCATGATCATAAAAAGGACATCCAAAGGTTCTGCAGTGCCACCTGGTCATGGGAATTTCAAAATTTTATGGTATTTATTTAGCCAATTTTCAAGGATAATGTTGGAGGCACTGTGGGTTTCAATTATTCAGGAAACGTTAAATGGTAAGGAAGCTCATTTCAATGAAAGCTCAGGAGACTCTCACAGGCAAGGCTACTCAAAGAGTGTGAAAAGGTCACATCAAACCAGGCCTTTTGAGGTCTGCAATGTGAGGTCCATGTGTGTTTTGACTCTCAACTATGGCTGCAAAGTCTTTCAGAATAAAATCATGTGATATCCAGGCTGAGATTCCCAGTGATCTTTTGAAAGCCAACCAGGGCGTAGATCTCAGTTTACAAGGGCAACTCTCATGTGTGGCCTCCTAAATCCCAACACAATTCATGGCAATACTTCTCTAAGGTCAATTCCAGAACTCTGTCTCCAAGGGGAATCACACCAGAGTTCAAGCCCAGGTGGAGCCAGTCATCTCTTCCAACCACCACACCAATGAATACAATTAAAACCTAAACACTCCCACAGGGCCCTCATCTTCTTCCATATAGACACTCATCAAAACCGTTGGCTGGAGGTTTCCATTAGGGGCGCAGCCAAACAGTGTCCAAAATAAGCTCCCTTACCCCTCATTTGCATAACGTCAGGGTGGCCTGGACACACTTCCTGTGAACCAGGATTAATCAAATAGGCCTGCCATTAATACTTTTCCACTTCTACCATTTGAGACCTTCTGACTCTGGGGTTTAGATTCTTTAAGTGAACTGGAGTCATGAGAAAACCCAAGCACTGTGGGATAGCCTCTGCAGGGCTTTGAAGAATTCATTTGACCCAAAGGATCCCTACTCTCACTTGATGGAGGTCAGGAACCTTACAGAGGAAGGCGAGTGACTTCATCCACAATGCCTGCAATTTTTGCCATTTTGATTTTGAATGCACACATGGGATCTTTCTTTAGATACCTCAGGTGTTGGGAATCTAAGCCAGAGCCTGACACAAGGCCAAGAGGCTGATTCAGACACATCCCTTTCTAAAGCAATTAAACAAAGAGACACAGGTGATGCCCATTCATTTCCATTTGAAAACTGTTTCTTCAGGCTTCACAAAGGGGTGACCTGAGGCAAAGACCTTCCTGACATTCAGGGCAAAAGAACAATAGGTAAGCAAAAGGCCCAAAGCAGGGATTCTCCACTGAGACTTTCCTGGTCACACTGATATCTGAGTTTTCTGAGATGCTCACCATTCCCTTCAGCTATCCAGTACATGGCCATATCACAGAGCTTGGACGTGGTACATATCTTGGACACAAACCACGAGTGTATTCTGGAGAGTGGCCAGAATTCAGGAAGAAAACAGCAACTTAAAATTAGCAGGTGTTTCCCATCCATAAGGCAATCTGCAGTCTAATCATAAATTGGGCAAGATGAAAGCTGTGAAGCTTTCTACTAGACAGGACACATCCATTGATGCATTCTCTTTTCTAATGTCTGCAACCATGGACACAGTAGGATACACAGACATAGAAACACTCGCCTTGTCACATGACTTACTAGAATGAGTCCATACCAAACCAAACAAACCACCTTTCCTACCTATTCTCAGAACATGAGACAAAACCACAAACTAACACCCACAACCACAAAGGCACCTCCTTCCCCCAAGTACGTCTGTGACTATCCAGAGGGTGGTCTGACTGGTGGGCCATAATATATTCCTGCAACATGCCTGTCCTGTCTCAGATCTGGTATCCTTGGCCAACTCTGTGAAGTTGTCAGGAGTCCACGGTGAGCCACTCCCTGCGTTCTCTGGAAAGGCCAGTTTTCAGAGCTTTCCTGGCATTTGGTCATCCTCACATCAGTAGGACCAAAAAATAATGACTCTGTCCTTGTTAAATCAGAACAATTGAGCCCACTGTGACTGGGACTGGGACTGACTCTGGGTTCCTGGCTTCCTGAATCCCAAGTTCAAAGTGTTCCATCATCAAAAATGTGAGGTGGGGTCATTTCCTTCAGGAACTGAATGAGGTCACTGCCTTGGCATCCACTTTGTCCTAACAGTTGCTTTCAATAGTCCCATGAAATGGAGGCTGCCCCTACTTACTTTGAAATTTTCACAAGTTAGAATGGTATATCAACCATAGGCACCCGGGAATAGCTCTCCACACAAGCCTGGTTTGGTCCATCTTCTCTACATTAAGAAGAGAGAGGCTGATTCAGACAAAACCCTTCATCCTGACCAGGATGTTTGCCATGGAAGATGACCTTTCCTCTCTCAGGTCTTTCATAGCTGTCTACATCTTCTTCAGGGATCATTTCTGCATGGACATTTGATGTTCTCAGCAGGTGGAAGTTCCCCTACATTCCTGTATTGTAAGACAAACTCTGTTCCTGCTCTTCTGTAAAATTAGATTGATGGAACAGTGCATGGTTAGGGTTAATAACATGTTCCAATTGGGTTAGGAATCATTCTGTTGGATGAATAACGTTATTGGAACATGCAATATTTATAAGAATATATTGGTGAAATATAAGTATGAAAAGAGAAATCTAGGTAAGATTTGAAGCCCAGAAGGGCATTTTGCCCTTGATTGGGATACTTAACTTTGAATTACTTTCTGCAGATTTGTCTCAGATAATTCGATATAGAACGGCATAGGACTTTGTACATTGGATAATTGAATGTACAAGAGAACATCCACTCAAACTGGGATAGTCGGTAGGTTTAGGAAGAAGAGTGAGTATAGGATTTGAAACAAATTTCTTTAGTAATAGGGTTTCGGTTAGGGAGTCAATGTAAATGTCAGCACATGTGAAGAGTCAGTCACAATGATGAACTGGGGAAAATATGTAGGAAAGCAGATATCAACAGAAACATTAGGAAATCAGGAAAAGTATAAAGTGAGTGATAGGATTAGACATTTCCAACAGGGTTGAGTTTGAATAAATAATCTTAGGAAGAAACAAATATGTAGTCACCAAAAGGATTGATATTTGTGAACATTATGCCACATGGACATGGATGTTTTTAGTAATCCATGTCCACTTTCCATTTAGGCTTTGGTACAAAATAAGTGTGACCCTTGCGTTTAGTGTTCAGAATATTACTGTGATAAAATGTACATATAGATCAGGTTACATGAGTAATTCTTCCACCATTTCCCAGAGCAATATTTTGAATACGTATATATTAGTGTTGGGGGTACAAAGAGATGTACCCTGTGTCTATTAATATACAGATAATGCATCAGTACACCACACTGTGAATAAATAATATAACTAGTTACACTTTAAATAATGGATTGAATTGATATCTTAAAATATATAAGAAATCTTATATTGATATACTATCATTTATTCCAAACAATTATACATCTAATGTTAATATTAGGGTTATGGTTTATGATGAAGGGTGTGAGTTTTGCTTCAAAAGTGATTATGTAAATCGAAAATCATGTGTTTGGAAAGAAGTCTCATGGAAAGACCAGTCATGAAACATGGAGGAATACATGTGTTCTGAAGCAGGAAGTGATTGAAAGTGCAACAAATGCCAATATATATGCTAACTTGTAGATGAAATATATATTGTATGATGTGCATAAACTGAAGAAATATCAACGTATCAGTGTTGAATAAAAATGAACATCAAAATACATATCATGCCCCATAGGAATCTACTTGCATTGATGTAAAACTGAGTCAGTTATTGTAGAAATATTAGGATTTGTATGCACCATTCACTGAAGTTAGTTTTCCGTATTAGGAAACAAATATGTATTTCAGGTGGATAAATATTTCTGAATATAATCTTGTGAAAAGTTGATTATAAATCCACATATATGAACTTATAGAATTCAGAGAGTGTATGATAAAACATATATTTCATTTTTTGAAAACTCTGGATAATATATATATATATATATATATATATATATATATATATATACACAAAACACACAAAGACATTAAAAAGTAGCAATATATATGCCAATTGAAATTCATAGTGAAATATATATCATCCATGGATGCAAAAATATATATTTTACTGAACATGGATTTATGTATAATGTTGTTCAACTAGGAAAATGAATCCAATGTGTATGCAAAATTGTGATACACAAAAATCTTCCCACTCTCATCCAGAACAATGCCTTGACATTACGCTCACCTTAAGTAATACATAATTATACGAGAAGAGTTAAAAAATCTGTGAATACATATCTGAAATGGAATATGCTCAAGACTTTACAACTTTGGATATGGTAGAGGAGTTTCCAAAAGTAAGGGACAGGGTAAACACTTCACAAACAAGGAGCTCTGCTGGACTAATCACTTCTTGAGAAACTGCCTCTGAGGTTGGGCACTTGAAATATATGTTTTTGTCAAGAGTTTACCTTCCTTTATAGTGAGACCATCAATGCTGGTTCTGCATCAATGTGACCTGGAGGATATGGTTTCTTATTTTACAATGAACATGAGGCAGCAGTGCTGAATTCTCTCGTTTCAGGTAAACTGTGCCCACTGAAGGCTAAGTGTCTCCCCGTGTGGACTGTGAAGCCATTTGGTCATCCTCCACTTTCCATGGTGTTTCTTGCTAGTGCACTGGAAATTTGGTATATGCTTCACGAAATAAATGGAGTTCAACTGGAACACAGTCCAGGAAGGAGTTCTGTCATGTGTGGTGGGTCAGGGTCGGCAGGAGAATGCACCAACCTGGCTTCTATCTCACATAGCTTGCCCCCTTGACCATAGCAACCTGATTCTGAACATTGCACTGAAAACTCTCCATATAACAAGATGCCTTTACATATAAGGTTCTGCTGGCTACACTATGTCAGTCACAAGCCATTTGGATGCCAATGGAAGATCCACAAGGCTCCAACACAGATGTTTTATCACACACCTGCACACCACTGATCTAGGCCCAATACTCAGCAGGCTCCAAATTACTGGCATCTCTGTTCTACACCATTTTCATGAAACCCAGGAAATCCATGCACTGTCTGGTATACTCATGATCAGCAACAGGACATCCAAAGGTTCTCCAGTGCCACCTGGTCATGGGAATTTCAGAAATTTTATGGTATTTATCTAGCCACTTATCAAGGATGAAGTTGGAGGCACTGGGGGTTTCAATTCATTCAGGAAGTATTAAATATTGAGGAAGCTCATTTCAATGAAACATCTGGGGAACTCTCATAGGCAAGCCTTTCTAAAGAGTGGCTAAAAGGTCACATGAAGCCAGGCCCATTGAGGTCCACAATGTGAGGTCCATGTGTGTTTTGACTCTCAACAATGGCTGCCAAGTCTTTCAGAATACAATCATGTGATATCCTAGCTGAGATGCCCAGTGCTCTGTGGAAAGCAACCCTGGGAGTAGATCTCAGTTTCCAAGAGTGACTCTCATGCATGGACTCTTAAAATCCCAACACAATTCATGGCAATACTTCTCTGAGGTCAGTTCCAGAAGTCAGTCTCTAAAGAAACCACACAAATATGCAAGCCCAGTTGGACCCAGTCATCTCTTCCAACCACATAAATGACCACAATTAAAACCAAAACACTCCCACATGGCCCTCATCATCTTCCATATAATCACTCATCATAACCTCTGGCTGGAGGTTTCCATGAGGGTTGCAGCCCAAGAGAGTTTCCAAAATAAGCTCCGTTGCCCCTCATTTGCATGAAGTCATGGTGGCCTGGACACCATTCTGTGAACCAGGAGTGATCAAATAGGCCTGCCGTAAATACTGCTTCACTTTTCCAATTTTACGCCTTCTGACTTTGGGATTTAGATTCTTTATGTGAATTGAAGTCATGAGAAAACCCAAGCACATAGGGGCTAGACTCTGTAGGGCTCTGAAGAACTCATTTTACCAAAAGGATCCCTATTCTCACTTGATGGAGGTCAGAATTTTTACAGAGGAAGGCGAGAGACTTCATCCACAATGACTGCTCTTTTGTCAATTAGCTTTTGGATGCACACATGGGATCTTTCTTTAGATCCATCAGGTGTTGAGATCTAAGGCACAGTCTCACACAGGACCAAAAGGCTGATTCAGATATATCCCTTTCCAAAGCAAGTAAGCAAAGAGCCACATGTGATACCAAATCATTTCCATTTGAAAACCATTTTCTTCAGGCTTCCCAAATGGTTGGCCTGAGGCAGAGATCTTCCTGACATTCAGGGAAACAGAACAATAGGTTAGCAAAAGGCCCAAAGCAGGGTTTCTTTACTGAGAGTTTACTGCTCACACTGATATCTGAGTTTTCTGATATACTCGCCATTCATTTCAGCTATCCAGTACATGGCCATATCACATAGCTTGGAGGTGGTACATATAATGGAAACAAAACCATGAGCCTATTCTGGAGAGTGGCCAGAGTTCAGGAAGAAAACAGGAACTTAAGAAGGTTTAAGGTGTTGCCCTTCGATAAGGCAAGCCACAGTCCATTCATAAATTGGGCAGAATGAATGCTGGGAAGTTTTCTACTAGACAGGACATATCCATTGATGCATTCTCTTTTCTAATGTCTACAACCACAGACACACTGGAATACACAGACCTAAAAACACTTGCCTTGTCAAACAACTTAGTAGAAACAGTCCACTCCAAACCAAACAAACCTCCTTTCCTACCTTTTCTCAGAACATGAGAAAAAAACACAAACACACAACTACACCTACAAAGGCATCTCCTTCCCCCAAGTAGGTCTGTGACATCCGGAGTGTACTCTCACTGGTGAGCCTTACTATGTTACTACGAAATGGCCTGTCCTGTCCCAGATCGGGAGCCACTACTTGCTTTCTCTGGAAAGGCCAGTCTTCAAAGTTATCCTGGAATTTGGCCATCCTCACATCAGTAGATACCAAGAAAGACTGATTCTGTCCTTGGAATATCCAAACAAGTGAGCCCACTGGGACGGGGCCTGGGACTGGCTCTGGATGCCTGGATCCCTAGATCGCAAGTTCAGAGAGTTCCATCACCAAGGAATTGAGATGAGGTCACTTAATTCTGGAACTGAATGTGGTCACTGCCTTTGCAACCACTTTACCCTAACAGTTGCTTCCAAGGGTCCCATGAGATGGATGCTGCCCCTATTTCCTGTGACACTTTCACAAGTTAGAATGGTATATCACCCATAGGCACCCGGAAACAGCTCTCCACACAGGCCTGGTTTGGTCCATCTTCTGTACATTAGGAACAGAAAGGCTGATTCAGACACAACCCCTCATCCAGACCAGGTTGTTTGCCATGGAAGATGACTTTTCCTCTCTCAGGTCCTTCATAGCTGCCTACATCTTTTCCAGGGATCATTTCTGCATGTACCTTTGAGGTTCTCAGCAGGTGATAGATCCCCTACATTTCTGTATTGTAAGACCAACCCTGTCCCTGCTCTTCTATAAAGTTAGAATGAGGGAAGAGTATATGGTTTGGGTTAATTACATGTTCGATTTGGGTGAGGAATCATTTTGCTTCATGAATAATGGTATTGGGAACCTGCGATATTTATAAGAATATAGAGGTGAAATATATGTATGAAAACAGAAATCCACGTAAGATTTGAAGCCCAGAAAGGGATTGTCCCCTTGATTGGGAGACTTAGCTTTGAATTATGTCCTGCACAGATGTCTCAGATAAAGCAATATACAATGGCATCAGACCTTGTACCTTGGATGTTTGAATGTCGAAGAGAACATCCATTCAAAAAAGGATTGTCAGTAGGTTTTGGGAGATAGTCGGTAGATTCAGAAAGAAGAGTGAGTATAGGATTTGGACCAAAAGTTCTCTAGCAATTTGGTTTCAGGTAGATAGTGAATGTAAATGTCAACACATATGAACAGTCAGTCAAAATGATGAACTGGGGAAATAATGTAGGTAGCAGATATCGATAGAAACATTAGGAAATCAGGCAAAGAATAAAGTGAGTGATAGGATTATACATTTCCAACAGGGTTGAGTTTGAAAATATAATCTTAGAAAGAAGCAAATATGTAGTCAACAATTGGATTGACATTTGAGAGCATTAGGCAACCTGGACATGGATGTTTTTAGAACTCCATGCTCACTTGAAGGCTTTGGTACAATCATAAGTGTGACCTTTGCTTTATTTTCCAGAATATTACTGTAATAAAATGTATATGTAGATCAGGTGACATGAGTATTTCTTCCACCATTTCTGGGAGCAATATTTTGAAGACCTATAAATGAGTATTGGGGGTACAAAGAGGTGGACCATCTGTCTAAGAATATAGAGATAATGCAAGAATAGACCATATTGTGAATAAATAATATAACTTGTTCTGCTTTAAATAACTGATTGAATTGATATCTGAAAATATACAGAAAATCTTATATTGATATACAATCATTCATTCCAACCAGGTATACTTCTAATGGTAATATTAGGGGTATATTTTATCATGAAGAGTGTGTGAGTTTTGCTTCAAAAATGATTATGGAAATCGAAAATAATGTGTTTAGAAAGAAGTCTCATGAAAAGACCAGTCAAGAAACATGGAGGAATACACGTGTTCTGAAGCAGGAAGTGATTGAAAGTGAAACAAATGCCTTTAAATTTGCTAACTTGTGGATGAAATATATATCTTACGATGACCATAAACTGAAGAAATAATAATGTACCAGTGTTGACTAAAAATCAAAATCAAAATACATATCATGTTCCATAGGAATCTACTTGCATTGATGTTAGTGGGTCAGTTACTGTAGCAATATTAGGATTCGTATGCACCATTCACTGAAGTTAGTTTTCAGTTCTTGGAAACAAATATGTGTTTCAGGTGGATGAATAATTCTGAGAATAATATTTTGAAAATTAGATTATAAATCCGCATACATGAATATAAATAAATTTAGTGATTGTACAATAAGACACATATATTTCATATTTTGAAAAATCTGGAGAGTGTATATCTATTTATATACACACACAGAGAGAGACATTAAAAATTAGGAATATATATGCCAATCGAAATTCATCATGAAATGTATATCTTACACTGATCCAAAAATATTCATTTTACTGAACATGGATTTATTTATCATGTTGTTCATCTACGAAGCTCACCCACAGGTTGAATTTTCAGTTCCAACAGGGTTTAGGAGGAGTTATCTCTTTTCCCAATTTGCATCTGCCAAGTCAGCCACCTCACAGGAATGTACATTTGATAACAGGTAAGATTCTATATGTGCATATGAAAATACATGTGCTGAACTGGCTACAGAGAAAGGGAGAGAGGAATTTACATATTTGTTAACTTTAAAAACACATGGAGAACTATTTCAACAAAAAATTGACTAGATTTATAACTCCTACCCTATATAATGCAAAAGGTAAGACCAACTCAACACCATGCCTCCTCTGAACTGCTTGTATTTCTATTCTGCCTGGGTTATTTTTCTCCATCATATTAGAATTAGTAGTCAGAGTCTAGTAGGGTATGGGTTAGTGTCAGGGATTCAGTATTTTGAATGGAAAATAGGAAAATGAATCCAATGTGTATGTAAATATGTGCTACACAAAAATCTTCCCACTCTCATGCAGAACAATGCCTTAACTTTACCTTCGCCCCAAGTAAAACACAATTAGAATGGAAGAGTTAGAAAATCTGTGAATACATATCTTCAAAGAAATATGCTCAAGAGTTCAAAACCTTGAAGGTGGTAGAGGAGTTTCCAAAAGTAAGGGAAGGGTTAATACTCTACAAACATGGAGCTCTGCTGGACTAAAGACTTCTTGAGTAACTGCCTCTGAGTTTGGGCACTTGAAATATTTGTTGTTGTCAGGAGCTTTAGCTTCTTTTGTAGAGAGACCATCAAAGCTCGGTATGTATCTAAGTGACCTGGAGGACATGGTTTCTTATTTTCTAAGAACATGAGGCAGCAGTGCTGAATACTCTCTTTGTAGGTAAACTGTGGCCACTGGGGGCTAAGTCTCTCTCCATGTGGACTGTGAAGCCATTCAGTCATCCTCCAATTGTCGTAGTGTTTCTTGCTGCTGCAGTGTGAGTTTGGTATTTCCTTCACCAAATACAAGTAGTTCAACTGGTCACAGTGCTGGATGGAGTTCTGTCACGTGTTTTTTGTCAGGTCTGCAGGATAATGCACCAACCAGGCTTGAATCCCTCATAGCTTGCACCCTTGACCATAGCAACATGATTCTGAACATTGCCCTGAAACCTCTCCATATAACAAGATGCCTTTACATATAAGTGTCTGCTGGCTGCATCATGTCAGTCACAAGTCATTTGGAAGCCAATGGCAGATCCTCATGGCCCCACCACAGATATTTTATCACACACCTGCACACCACTTCTCTAGTCCCACTACTCATCAGGCTCCAACTTACTGGGCATCTCTTTTCTACACCATTTTCAAGCAAGGCACTGTCTGGTATACTCATGATGGGCAACAGGACATCCAAGCTTGTCCTGTGCCACCAGGTCATTGGAATTTCAAAAATTCCATGGTATTTATCTAGCCATTTTTCAAGGATGATGTTGGAGGCACTGTGGGTTTAAATTCATTCAGGAACAATTAAATGTTGAGAAAGCTCATTTCAATAAAAGCTCTGGAGAACTCTCACAGGAAAGGCTTCCCAAAATGTGGCCACAAAGTCACATGAAGCCTGGCCCATGAGGTCTACAATGTGTGGTCCATGTGTGTTTTGACTCTCAACTATGGCTGCCAAGTTTTTCAGAATAAAATCATGTGATATCCTGACTGAGATTCCCAGGGCTCTGTAGAAAGCCACCCTGGGCCTAGACCTCAGTTTCCAAGGGCCACACTCATGAATGGCCTCTTAAAATCTCAACACAATTCATGGCAATACTTCTCTGAGGGCAGTATGAGAACTCAGTCTCTAAGGGCAATCACACCAGAGTTCAAGCCCAGGTGGATCCAGTCATCTCTTTCAACCGCCACAGAAATGACCAAAATTAAAATTAAAACACTCCCACATGGCACTCATGTTCTTCCATATAGACACACATCATAACCTCTGGCTTGAGGTTATCATGAGGGACGAAGCCCAAGACAGTGTCCAAAATAAGCTCCATTGCTCCTCATTTGCCTAAAGTCAGGGTGGCCTGGACACCCTTCCTGTGAACCAGGAGTGATCAAATAGGCCTGCCCTTAGTACTGCTCCGCTTCTCTAATTTGAGGCCTACTGACTGTGGGGTTTAGATTTTTTATGTGAATTGGAGTCATGAGAAAACCCAAGCACCTGTGGGCCATTATCTGCAGGGCGTTTCAGAACTCATTTGAGCCAAAGGATCCCTATTTTCACTTTATGGAGGTCAAAAAACTGACAGAGAATGGCGAGAGACTTAATTCACAATAACTGCTATCTTGCCATTTTAGTTTGGAATGCACACATGGAATATTTCTTTAGATCCATCAGTTGTTTATGTATAATGTTGTTCAACTAGGAAGCTCACACATAAGTTGAATTTTCAACTCCAACAGCGTTTAGGAGGAGTGATCTCTTCTCACAATTTGTATCTTCCAAGTCAGCCACCTCACAAAAATGTACTTGTGATACCAGGTAGAATTCTATATGTGAATATTAAAATACATGTGCTGAATGGGCTACCGATAAAGGGAGACAAGAATTCATATATTTGTTAACTTTAAAAACACATGGATAACTATTTCAATTAAAAATTGAATAGATTAATAACACCTACTCTTTATCATTCAAAATCAAGTCCAACTATACAGCATGCCTCGTCTGAACTGCTTGTATTTCTAATCTGTTTGGGTTATTTTTCTCCATCATATTAGAATTAGTAGTCAGAGTCTAGTAGTTTATGATTTATTGTCAGGGATTCAGTATTTTGAATGGAAAATTAGAAAATGTATCTGATGTGTATACAAATATGTGGTGCACAAAAATCTTCCCACTCTCATCCAGAACAATGCCTTGACATTACCTTCGCCCCAAGTAAGATACAATTAGAGGAGAAGAGTTAGAAAATCTGTGAATACATATCTGGAATGGAATATGCTCAGGAGTTCACAACCTTGGAGGTGGTAGAGGAGTTTCCAAAAGTAAAGAACAAGGTAAACACTCCACAAACATGGAGCTCTGTGGGCCAAAAACTTCTTGAGTAACTGCCTCAGAGGTTGGGCACTTGAAAAATATGTTGTTGCCATAAATTTGGCTTCCTTTGTAGTGAGACCATCAAAGCTGGGTCTGTTTCTATGTGACCTGGAGGACATGGTTTCTGATTTTCTAATGAACATGAGGCAGCAGTGTTGAATTCTCTCTTTGTTGGTAAACTGTGGCCTCATGTGGCTAAGTGTCTCCCCGTGTGGACTGTGAAGACATTTGGTTATTCTCCAATTTTCGTGGTGATTTTGCTGCTGCACTGGGAGTTTGGCATTTGCTTCACAAAATACAATGAGTTCAAATGGGACACAGTCCTGGAGAGATTTCTGTCACGTCTTCTGTGTCAGTGTCTGCAGGAGAATGCACCAACCAGGCTTCTATCTCACATAGCTTGCCCCCTTGTCCATGGTAAGATGAATCTGAACATTGCCCTGAAACCTCTCCATATAACAAGATGCCTTTACATATAAGGGTCTGCTGGCTGCACCATGTCAGTCACAATCCATTTGGAAATCAATGGCAGATCCACAGGGCCCCACAACAGATATTTTATCACACACCTGCACACCACTGCTTTAGGCCCACTACTCACCAGTCTCCAACTTACTGGCATGTCTGTTCTACACCATTTTCATGAAACCAAGTCAATCAAGGAACTGTCTGGTACAATCATGATCAGCAACAAGACATTCAAATGTTCTCCATTGCCATCTGGTCATGGGAAATTCAAAATTGTCATGGTATTTATCTAGCCATTTTTCACGGATGTAGTTGGAGGCACTGTGGATTTCAATTCATTCTGTAACCATTACATGGTGGGGAAGCTTATTTAATTGAAAGCTCTGGCAAACTCTCACAGGCAAGTCTTCCCAAAGAGTGGCCAAAAGGTCATATGAAGCCAGGCCTATTGAGGTCTACAATGTGAGGTCCATGTGTGTTTTGACTCTCAACTATGGCTGCCATGTCTTTCAGAATAAAACCATGTGATATCCAGGCTGAGATTCCCAGTGCTCTGTGGAAAGCAACCTTGGGCCTAGATCGATTTCCAAGGGTGGCTCTCATGCGTGGCTAACTAAAACCTTAACACAATTCATGGTAATATTTCTGAGGTCATTCCAGATCTCAGTCTCTAAGGGGAATCACACCAGGTTTTATCATAGGTGGACCCAGTCATGTCTTCCAACTACCACACAAATGACCACAATTAAAACCAAAACACTCCCACATGGCCCTCATCTTCTTCCATATATACACACATCCTAAGCTCTGTCTGGAGGTTTCCATGAGCGGCAAATCCCAAAACAGTGTCCAAAATTAGCTCCCATGCGCCTCATTTTCTTAAAGTCATGGTGGCCTGGACACCCTTCCTGTGAACCAGGTGTGATAAAATAGGCCTGCCTGTAATACGGCTCTGCTTCTTCAATTTGAGGCCATTACCTGCTTTCTCAGAAAGGCTCCACTTCAGAGCTCTCCTGGCATTTGGTCATCCTCATATCAGTATGTACCTAGAAAAACTGACACTGTCCTTAGTAAATGCAAACAATGAGTCCACTGGGACTGGGACTGGAACTGGCTCTGTGTGCCTGGCTTCCAGTTCAGAGAGTTCCATCAACAAGTAAGTGAGGTAGGTCACTGCTGGCTTGTGTGAAGCCGGTGGTGGCAGTTGGGTTCTAAAAGTTTTCCTGAGGAGCTGTTTTTTTGGCGTGTGTGGTTCTTAAAATAACGTTTGTTTCTTTTGTCAAGTGGCTCCTGAATTGTGCCCAGACAGACTGTGGCATTTGGTGGGCAGCAAGGGGAATGAGTGAGGGTAAGTGATAACGTAAACTGCTCACCCCTGAAGGCAGGGCGAGAGGATGGGAAGCAATTTTAAGATTCCTCTTTTGTTTTGCTTCACTTTTGTTTTAAGTTGCCTATCCCTGGAGATGGGTAAGATGAAAGAAAAACCGCTCACATCTGAGGAACAGATAGGGAGAAAGGACAGATGGACATTTCAGGAGGATAGAAAAGCTATTATAATGATTTCCTGTTGTTCCACATTTGTTTTATTCTGGTTCAGTTTTGTTTGGCGTTATCTTCTTAGGTTGTATTATAGTTATAGTAGAAATATTCAAGTAAAAGAGAAAATCTCTCGAGCTAGTCAGACAGAGATAAAAATTCAAGTAAAAAAGAAGGTCTCTCGAGCTACACAGACAGAGGAAAAAATAAAGTAAAAGAGAAAGTCTCTTGAATTAGTCAGACAGAAGAAAAATTCAATTAAAAGAGAAGGTCACTCGAACTAGTCAGACAGAGGAAAAAATTCAAGTAAAAGAGAAGGCCTCTCAAGATAGCGAGACAGAGAAAGAAAGTGTAAAGCAGAAAAAGCCATCAGGGGGAAAGTTACAACAGGAGACTGCTACTATCACCTTTCTATCACCAGAGGGTGTAAGTGTCCAGCCAACAGCACCAGCTCTGAAGAAACTGCTACTAACAACTTTCTATCTCCAAAGGACGTAAGTGTCCAACTAACAAGGCCACCTCCATACGCTGGGAGGCCCCCAACCCTGGCAGTTGATTGTTGGGATCCTGAGACAATATCTCAAATATTAACATGCCCTGTATTTGATGCAGTAGTGCAGCGAGTTCACCGTGCTTTAAATTTCAAAACAGTGAAGCAGCTAAAAGAGGCTGTAACAACCTATGGTCCTCAAGCACCCTTCACTGTAAGCATGGTCAAATACATTAACAACTTGAAAATGACGCCAGCAGATTGGGCTAATATGTGTAAAGCTGTGCTAAATGGAGGACAATACCTATTATGGAAGGTTGCCAATGAGGAATTTTGCAAGGAGACGGCTAGGCGAAATGCAACAGCTGGTTATCCTCAGAGAAATCTTGATATGTTTTTAGGAAAGGGACCTTATGAGGATCAGCAGCATGATGTCATGGAAAAAGGCATCTGGCTACTGAGCCAAAAAATGGACAGGGGGGCCCAATGCTCCGGGGCCCAAAACCACAAATATACGGAGCACAGAAGGAATCCAGCAACCCAATCAGGGTAGTGCCCAGGACACATTATCCATCAGATACCTCATCAGACAAACCAGAGGGAGTGCAGGGTTGGACATCTGCACCTCTGCCAGAGCAGTACTAACTCCAGAGATGGGAGTTCAAATCATTCCCTCAGGAGTAAAAGGACCTCTTCCCCAAGGAACAGTATGCTTATTATTGGGACAGAGCTCTTCTACTCTAAAATGACTTATGATAAGTCCTGGGTGAAATGAAGGTGAAATGAAAATTATAGCCAGTTCTCCAAAGGGTATATCAGTAATTTCACCAGGAGATAGAATAGCACAGTTACTAATAATACCAAGCCTACATGATAAATTTTCCAGTCGTGCTGTAGAAAGAGGTGCCAAGGGATTAGGCTCCACAGGTATAGATTGGGCTATGCTTTCTTTAAATTTAGATTCTCGCCCCATGCTAAAACTAAATATTCAAGGACATGAATGTAATGGGCTACTGGATACAGGTGCAGAACTTAGCATCATCTCTTCAAGAATGGCCAAAACATTGGCCATTACAAAAAACCACTCAAATACTTCGAGGCCAAGGAGTGGCGACTAATCCCCATAAAAGTGCAATGGTATTAGATTGGAAGGATCCTGAAGGATGTGAAGGAACTATACAGTCATATGTATTGGATTATCTTCCCGTAACTTTATGGGGATGAGATGTCATAGATCAATTACGTTTGACATTAACAAATAACATCAATCAAAATGCACCCACTATTATGACTAGACAAGGTTTTAGGAAAGGAAAAAGATTAGGAAAACAAGAACAAGTTATAGCAGCACCAATACAAATATATCAAGGAACAGACAGACATGGGTTTGATTTTAAGAAAGGGCCACTGAGACAATAAAAATTACTTGGGAATCAGAAAGACCTGTATGGGTTCCTCAGTGGCCCCTGACTAAAGAAAAGGTACAAGCAACCCATGACCTGGTAAAACAACAATTAGCGGAAGGACATATACAGCCGTCTGTATCTCCCCATAATACTCCCATTTTTGTCCTCAAAAAGAAATCTGATAAATGGAGATTACTGCAAGATTTAAGAGCCATTAAAAATAAGATGGTTATTATGGGACCTGCTCAATTGTGGATTCCTCAATGTTCTGCTTTGCCAAAAACCTGGTATGTTTTAGTTATAGATATTAAAGTTTGTTCTTATTCAATTGCAATTCATCCTGAGGATAGTCCACGTTTTGCATTTACTATCCCTGCACTGAATCTTGAAGGTCCTGATAAGAGATCCTAATGGAAAGTACTCCCTCAAGGGATGGCTAACAGCCCAACTATGTGTCAAATTTATGTTAACAAATTAATCCAGCCGCTTAGAAATCAAAATCCTGAATTACAAATATTTCACTATATGGATGGTGTATTATTAGCACAGAAAGCTAAAAACACATTGCTAGAATGTTATGCCACACTCACAAACTTATTTAAAAAATTATAAACTAGAGATAGCAATAGATAAAGTACAATTAAATTTTCCAGGTAATTACTTAGGAGTTCTGTTATCCTCAACCATGGTCCATTCACCAAAAATTCAAATACAAATAGATCAACTCAAATCACTTAATGACTTTCAAAAGTTATTAGCAGACATAAATTGGATAAGGCCTTATCTAGGTATACCAACAGGAAATGTGGAACCTATATTTGATATCCTAAAAGGTCCATCAGATCCAAATGCACACCGAATGTTAACACCTGAAGCAAGAAAGGCATTAAAAATCATTGAAACATTTATGGAAAATATTTATTCGGATAGAATTGATGTAAGTTTGCCTTTATTATTTATTGTACTACCAACAAAAAAAATTCCTACAGAAGTATTTTTGGCAAGAAGGTCCATTATTATAGATACATTTATCTTATTCTCCTAACACTATTCTTACTTGGTATACTGAGGCTGTAGGACAATTAATGCTCAAAGGAATAAAAGAAGCAAAGGGAGTGTTTGGAATTTCTCTCAATAAAAGTATTACTCCATATACTATGAATCAAATTGATGAGTTAGATAATGAGTTAAATACTTGGGCAATAATCATGTGCAAATCTAATGTTTCATTTGATAACCACTTACCATCTAATCCTTTATTGTCTTTTTGGTCATCGCATCATGTAATTTTTCCAAAAATGACAAGAAAAACACCTATTATAATTGCTCCAAATATATTCACTGATGGGTCAAATAATGGTACAGCAGCAATAGTTACACCTGATCAAACTTTTACATTTTTAGTACCCAAACAATTAGCTCAAAATGTAGAGCTTAATGCAGTATTACAAGCTTTTGTGATGCTTAAAGCATCTGTATTTAATTTATTTTCAGATAATCAGTATATAGTTAGTGCTATAGTATCACTTGAAGATGGTGGTAGGATTTCCCCTTCCTCTACTGTTTTCTCTTTGATTTCCACTATATAAAGTATAATCTGGGACAGAAAAGATCCGTTCTTTATAGGACATATCAGGACACATACAGGATTGCCTGGAGCCCTTAGTTTGGGCAATGATTTAGCAGATAAAGCTACACATGACATACATACATATTTTCTCTACATTAGAAGAAGCTATAAATTTTAATAAAAATTTCCACGTCAATGCTAATACTTTACAAAAGAGTTTTAAAATAACTAAGGAACAAGCTGGACAAATAATAAAACAATTACAAAACTGTGTGACCTTTTTACCACAAGTTAATCTTGGAGTCAATCCTAGAGGATTGATACCTAACCATATTTGGCAGATGGACGTCACACACTTGCCAGAATTTGGAAAATTATAATATTTGCATGTTACAGTTGATACTTCTTCTGGATTTTTGATGGGCTCCCTTCATGCTGGAGAAAAAACTAAAGATGTTGTAGCTCATTTGCTTACAAAATTTTGCCACTGTGGGCATTCCAAAACAGTTAAAAACAGATAATGCCCCCAGTTATACTTCTACCCCTTTTAAACAATTTTGCTCATCATTTGGCATTACTCATATAACAGGAATCCCATACAATCCGCAGGGACAAGGCATAGTTGAAAGAGCTCATCGAACTATTAAAACATACTTATTAAAGCAAAAAGAAAGAATTGGAAAGGGGTATATATTCCCCAAAGATAAACTTAAAATAACCCTTTTTACACTAAAGTTTTAAAATTTGGATTCATCAGGGCTTAGTGATGCGGAAAGGCATATGTGCCCTAAAAATGTACATAAGCCCAAGGTACTTTGGAAGGATATTCTAACAGAACAATGGAAAGGTCCTGACCCAGTAATTGTCTGGAGTCGGGGGTCTGTTTGTGTGTTTCCACATGGAGAACAGCAGCTGATTTGGATTCCAGAGAGATTAACTAAGGTCCTGACCCAGTGATTGTCTGCAGTCGGGGGTCTGTTTGTGTGTTTCCACAGGGAGAACAGCAGCAGATTTGGATTCCAGAGAGATTAACTAATGAGATGTCTACAGACCAAAAAGAAGATGATTTGGCTCAAATACATAACAGCTGATATCCAGAACTCCAATTTGGCTATTCTTACATCTGTGACAGAACCAGGATGCTTTTTTCAATATCTATTTTATTATTTTATTATTGATCCAAATATTTTTTTTTTATTCACGTTATGTAAATGTTTTAATTTAAATTGGGTAAACACCAGTTGAGGACTGTTTTAAAATGTGAACAATAATGGAGCTTAACAGATCTGTTTGTTTACTTACACCTTTCCTTTTCATTATATTTAATAATTTTCTTCAATACAATGTAAATTGTTAAGAAAATTGTTTCCTTTTAGTGCCTTCTGGAATGTTACATAATATTTTCTTTAGGCATTATTGCCAGAATTCCTATCTTCATCTCAGTGTCTGTGAAGACAAAGATAAAACCAATCTACAGCTTCTGCAATAGCCATCACTGAACTGCTTATAGAACTTGCCTGGACTATGTATCACTTGTATGCATTGTGAACTCACCTGCATGCATTGTGAACTATCTGTTGGTGCAGCAACTTGTGGTAGTGTTGGGGTATTTTTGATGATGATGTCATCGGTGGTACAATTTTTCAAAAGGAGCCATCAATTGGCTTGGTGTATCCTCCTCCCTTCTGCTTGTCATGGTCATTCAGCTAAAATTTGGGGGCCAACAGAGGTGAGGCAAAGAACCTCACCCACCCGCTGATACAAAGACCTCTCCACAGGTGTGGCTGTATACTGTACCTGTAGTCAGTGACAGGTAAGAACCAATTGCAATGGTACCAACCTAAGACAGGAGGCTTACACCTAAAGGTCAGCTCATTCGATAATGGGTAAGAACCATATGTACTATTGGACAACCTAAGGCAGGCACAATCCCTAAGCCACATGCTTGGTGTTTAAACAGAGAGAGGGAGATGTTGAGAGCCACATCCAAAGGGGCCAAAGCAAACTTTCAGACTACCAGCTGTAGATTGGCTCACAGCGGACCCAGCAACATCTAGCTGATCGACTCCTCTGTGGTGATGCTCATTGAAGATGCTTATTAAGCTGTTTTCCCGCCCTTTAAGACTGCAAGCTGATGATTGGCTCATAGAAGCCCCAGCAACATCTAGCTGATGGCTCTTCTGCGGTGATGCTCCTTGGGCTGTTTCCCCACCCTTTCAGACTACGGAGTTCCTCATTGGGTGACTTTTTTGGCTCTGGCCACATGACCCAGCCAATCGACCTCAAGAGCAGGAGGAGCGGGGAGGTTGAGAGGCTTGTGGGAAGCCGGTGGTGGCAGTTGGGCTCTGAGGGTTTTTCCCGACGAGGTATTATTTTGGGGTGTGTGGTTCTAAAAATAAAGTTAGTTTCTTTTGACAAGTGGCTCCTGAATTGTGCCCAGTCAGACTGCGGCAATCCTAATGTGATAGAGAAAAATAATCCAAACACAATAGAAATACAAGCAGTTCAGAGGAGGCATGGTGTATAGTTGGATATACCTTTTGGGTGATGAAGGGTAGGTGTTATAAATCTACTCAATTTTAAATTGAAATAGTTCTCCATGTGTTTTAAAGTTAACAAATATATGAATTCTTGTCTCCCTTTATCGGTAGCCCATTCAGCAAATGTATTTTTGTATGCACATATAGAATCCTACCTGCTGTCACACGTACATTCTTGTGAGGTGGCTGACTTGGCAGATACAAATTGTGAAAAGAGATCACTCCTCCTAAACGTTGTTGGAACTGAAAATTAAAACTATGGGTGAGCTTCCTAGTTGAACAACATAATACATAAATCCATGTTCACTAAAATGAACATATTTGGATCTCTGGATGATATATATTTCATGATGAATTTCGATTGGCATATATATTGCAACCTTTTAATGTCTGTGCGTGTGCATGTGTGTATATATATATATATATATATATATATATATATATATATATATACTCTCCAGATTTTTCAAAATATAAAATATATGTGTCTTATTATACAATCCCTAAATGCATTCATATTCATGTATGTGGATTTATAATCAAATGTTCACAAAATTATTCTCAGAAATATTCATCCACCTTAAATACATACTGTTTTCTGGTACTGAATTCTAAATTCAGTGAATGGTGCATAGAAATCCTAATTTTTCTACAGTAACTGACCCACTTTAACATCAATGCAAGTAGATTCCTGTGGGACATGATGTGTATTTTTACGTTCATTTTTATTCAACACTGTTACATGACTATTTCTTCAGTTTATGCACATCATAGGATATATATTTCATTCACAAGTTCACAAATTTATAGGCCTTTGTTTTACTTCAATCACTTCCTGCTTCAGTACACAAATATTCCTCCATGTTTTTTGACTGGTCTTTTCATGAGACTTTTTTTTATTTTAGATTTCAATAATCACTTTTGAAGCAAAACTCACACACACTTCATGATAAACCATAACCCTAATATTACCATTAGATGTATAAATGGTTGTAATGAATGTATGTATATCAATATAAGATTTCCTGCATATTTTCAGATATCAATTCAATCCAGTATTTAAAGTTGGAACAAGTTATATTATTTATTCACAGTATGTTATATTCATTCATTATATCTATATTCATAGACACAGGGTACACCTATTTGTACACCGAATACTAATTTACACATCTTCAAAACATTGCCAACAGAAATGGTGGACGAAATACTCATGTCACCTGATCTACATATACACTTTATCACAGTAATATTCTGGACACAAAATGCAAAGTTTACACTTATGATTGTACCAAAGCCTAAATGGAAAGTGAACATGGATTACTAAAAACATACAAGTCCAGATTGCCTAATGCTCTCAAATGTCAATCCTATTGGTGACTAAATATTTGTTTCTTACTAAGATTGTATATTGAACCTGTACCCTGTTGAAAATGTCTAATCCTATCAGTCAATTTGTACATTGCCTGATTTCTTAATGTCTCTAATGATATCTGCTTCCCTATATATTTTGCCCAGTTCATCATTGTGTCTGACTCTTCACATGTGCTGACATTTACATTCACTCTCTACCGGAAACCCTATTGCTAAAGAACGTTTTGTCCAAATCCTATACTCCCTCTTCTTCCTAAACCTACCTAATATCTTCCAAATCCTACCGACTATCACTTTTTGAGTGGATGTTTTCTTCTACATTCAATGATCCAATTTACAAGGTCCTATGCCATTGTATATTGATTTATCTGAGACATCTGTGCAGAAGGTATTTCAAAGATAAGTATACCAATCAAGTGCCCAATGCTCTTCTGGGCTTCAAATCTTACCTAGATTTCTGTTTTCATACTTACATTTCACCTGTATATTCTTGTAACTGTCACAGGTTCCAAATACCATTATTCATCTCACAGAATGATTCCTAACCCAAATCGAACCTGTTATTACCCTAACCATACACTGTTCCCACAATCTAACTTTACAGAAAAGAAGGGACAGATTTGGTCTTACAATACAGGAGTGTAGGGGATCATCCACCTTTTGAGAACCTCAAAGGTCCATGCCGAAATAATCCCTGGAGAAGTTGTAGGCACCAATGAAGGACCTGAGGGAAAAAAAGTCAACTTAGATGGTAAACAACATGGTCAGGATGAAGGGATGTGTCTGAATCAGCCTCTTTCATCTTAATATAGAGAAGATGGACCAAACCAGGCCTGTGTGGCGAGCTCTTCCCGGGTGCCTATGGTTGATATACCATTCTAACTTGTGAAAATGTCACAGGAATAGGGGCACCCTCCATCTCATTGGACCCTTGGAAGCAACTGTTAGGACAAAGTGGTTGCCAAGGCAGTGACTTCATTCACTTCCTGAAGGAAGTTACCTCACATAACTTCCTTAGTAATGGAACTCTATAAACTTGGGATTCATGAAGACAGGCAACAACAGCCAGTCCCAGTCCCAGTCCCAGTGGTCTCACTTGTTTGGATTTACCAAGGGAAGAGTCAGTCTTTCTTAGTCCCTACTGATGTGAGGATGGCCAAATGCCAGGAAAGCTCTGAAGATGGGCCTTTCCTGAGAAAGCAGGTAGTGGCTCACCACTGGCTTCTGACAACTTCACAGAGTTGGCCAAAGAGACCAGAATTGAGACAGCAAAGTCCATCTCGTGGAAAAATAGTATGGCCTACCAGTCATTGGACACTCCGGATAGTCACAGACCTACATGGGGAAAGGAGGTGCCTTTGTGGGTGTGGATGTGAATTTGTGGTTTTGTATCATGTTCTGAGAATAGGTAGGAAAGGCGATTTGTTTCGTTTGGAGTGGACTGTTTCTAGTATGTTCTTTGACAAGGTGAGTGCTTCTATGTCTGTGTATCCCACTCTGCCCGTGGTTGTAGTATTAGAAAAGAGAATGCATCAATGGATGTGTCCTGTCTAGGAGAAAGCTGCCCAGTATTCATCCTGCCAATTTATGAATGGACTGCGGCTAGCCTTATCAATGGGCAAAACCTACTATCTTCCTAATTTCCGGTTTTCTCTCTGAATTCTGGACACTCTCCATAATAGGCTCATGGTTTTGTGTCCAAGATATGTACCACCTCCAAGCTCTGTCACATGGCCATGTACTGGATAGCTAAAGGGAATGGGAGCATCTCAGAAAACTCAAATATCAGTGTGACCAGGAAAGTCTCAGTGGAGAAACCCTGCTTTGGGCCATTTGCTTACCTATTGTTCTGTAGCCCTGAATGTAAAGAAGGTCTTTTGTTTAGGCCACCCCCATGTGAAACCTGAGGAAATCATTATTCAAATGGAAATGAATGGGCATCACCTGTGGCTCTTTGCTTAATTGCTTTGGAAAGGGAAGTGTCTGAATCAGCCTCTTGGCCCTGTGTGAGGCAGTGGCTTAGATTCTCAGAACCTGATGGATCTAAAGAAAGATCCCATGTTTGCATCCATAACCAAAATGCAAAAAGATTAGTCAGTGTAGATGAAGTCTCTCACCTTCCTCTGTTAGGTTTCTGACCTCCATCAAGTGTGAATAGGGACCCTTGGGTCAAATGAGTTCTTCAAAGCCTTGCAGATGTGCTAGTGTTTTCTCATGACTCCAAATCAAATAAAGAATCTATACCTGACAGTCAGTAGGCCTCAAATACTAAAAGCAGAGCAGTATTAATGGCAAGCCTATTTGATCACTCATGGTTCACAGGAAGGGTGTCCAGGCCACCCTGACTTTAGGCAAATGAGGTGCAAGGGAGCATATTTTGGACACTGTCTTGAGCTGTGCCACTCATGAAAACCTATAGCCAGAGGTTATGATGAGTGTTTATATGTAAGAAAATGAGGGCCATGTGGGAGTGTTTTGGTTTTAATTGTGGTCATTTGTGTCGCAGTTGGAAGAGATGACTGGGTCCACCAGGGCTTGAACTCTTGTGTGATTTCCCCTTATAGACTGAGTTTTGGAACTGACCTCAGAGAAGAATTACCATGAATTGTGTTGGGATTTTAGGAGGCCACGCATGAGAGTCACCCTTGGAATCTGAGATCTAGGCCCAGGTTCGTTTTCCTCAGAGCACTGGGAATCTCACTCAGGAAATCACATCATTTTATTCTGAAAAAGTTTGCAGCCATAGTTGAGAGTCAAAACACACATGAACCTCACATTGTAGACCACAATGGGCCTGGCTTCATGTGACCTTTTGGCCACTCTTTGGGAAGCCTTACCTGTGAGAGTTCTCCAGAGCTTTCATTGAAATGAGCTTCCTCACCATTTTATGGTTCCTGAATGAATTGAAACCCACAATTCCTCCAACTACATCCTTGAAAAATGGCTAGATAAATACCATGAAATTTTTGAAATTCTCATGACCAGGTGGCACTGGAGAACCTTTGGATGTCCTGTTGCTGATGAGCATATCATACAGTGTCTTGATTGACTGGGTTTCATGAAAATGGTGTAGAACAGTGATGCCAGTAATTTGGAGCCTGCTGAGTAGTGGGCCTAGAGCAGTGGTGTGCAGGTGTGTGATAAAACATCTGTGGTGGGGTCATGTGGATCTGCCATTGACTTCCAAATGGCTTGTGACTGATATAGTGTAGCCAGCAGACCCTTTTATGTAAATGCATCTTGTTATATGAAGAGTTTTCTGGACAGTGTTCAGAATCAGGTTGCTATGTTCAATGGGGCAAGCTATGTGGGATAGAGGTCTGGTTGGTGCATTCTCCTGCAGACCCTGACGTACCACACGTGACACAAGTCCCTCTAGCACTGCGTCCTATTTGAACTCCTTGTATTTCATAAAGCAAATTCTAAACTCCCATTGCAGCAGCAAGAAACACCACAAAAAGTGGAGGATGAACAAATGGCCTCAAAGTCCACAGGGGGAGACACTTAGCCCCCAGTGGCCACAGTATACCTACAAAGAGAGAATTCAGCACTGCTGCCTCATTTTCATTGGAAAATAAGAAACAATGTCCTTCAGGTCAAATGGATGCAAAACCAGCTTTAATGGTCTCACTACAAAGGAAGCTAAAGCTCCTGACAACAACATATATTTCAAGTGCCCAACCTCAGTGGGAGTTTCTCAAGAAGTCTTTAGGCCAGCAAAGCTCCATTTTTTTGGAGTGTTTACCCTGTCCCTTACTTCTGTAAAGTCCTCCACTACCTTCAAGTTTGTGAACAAGTGAGCATATTCCATTCCTGATGTGTATTCACAGATTTTCGAACTCTTCTCCTCTAATTGTGTCTTACTTGGGGCGAAGGTAATGTCAAGGCATTGTTCTGGATGAGAGTGGGAAGATTTTTCGTAGCACATATTTACATAAACATTGGATAACTTTTCCAATTTTCCATTCGAAATACTGAATCCCTGACACTAACCCATACCTTCTAGATTCTGACTACTTATCCTAATATGATGGAGAAGAATAATTGAAACAGAATAGAAATACAAGCAGTTCAGAGGAGGCATGGTGTATAGTTGGATTTGCCTTTTGCATTATATAGTGTAGGAGTTATAAATCTAGTCAATTTTTTGTTGAAATTGTTCTCCATGTGTTTTTAAAGTTAACAAACATGTGAATTCCTGTCTCACTTTCTCTGTAGCCTATTTGCACATGTATTTTAATATGCACATATAGAATCCTACAAGGTACAAACATACATTCTTGTGAGGTTGCTGACTTGGCAGAAACAAATTGTGAGAAGAGATCACTTCTCCTAAACGCTGTTGGAAGTCAAAATTCGACCTCTGGGTGAGATTCCTAATTGAACAACATTATACATAAATCCTTGTTCAGCAAAATGAATATTTTTGGATCTGTGGATGATATATATTTCATGGTGAATTTCGATTGGCATATATATCGCTGCTTTTTAGTGTCTGTGTGTGTGTGTACATATATAAATATATATACACACAATGTCTCCATATTTTTCAAAATATGAAATACATGTGTCTTATTATACATTCCCTAAATTCATTCATATTCATATATGTGGATTTATAATCAACTTTTCACAAGATTATCCTCAGACATATTCATCCCCCTGAAATAGATATTTGTTTCCTAGTAGTAAAAACTATCTTCAGTGAATGGTGCATACAAACCCTAATATTAATACAGTAACTGACCCAGATTAACATCAATGCAAATTGATTTCTATGGGACATGATGTGTATTTTGACGTTCATTTTGATTCAAAACTGGTACATTACTATTTCTTCAGTTAATGCACAATATAGGATATATATTTCATCTACAAGTTCGCAAATTTAGAGGCATTTGTTTCACTTTCAATCACTTCCTGCTTCAGAACACATGTATTTTTCCATGTTTCTTGACGGGTCTTTTCATGAGACTTCTTTCCAAACACATTATTTTTGATTTCCATAATCACTTTTGAAGCAAAACTCAAACACCCTTCATGATAAACCATAACCTTAATTTTACCATTAGATGTATAACTAGTTGGAATGAATGTACGTATATCAATATAACATTTCTTATATATTTTAAGATATGAATCCAATGCATTATTTAAAGTGGAACCAGTTATATTATTTATTCACAGTATCGTCTATTCATGCATTATCTCTATATTCATAGACACAGGGTACACCTCTTTGTAACCCCAATACTAACTTATTCATCTTCAAAATATTGCTTTCAGAAATGGTGGAAGAATTACTCATGTCACCTGATCTACATATACATTTTATCACAGTAATATTCTGGACACAAAATGCAAAGGTCACACTTCTGATTGTACCAAAGCCTAAATTGAAAGTGAACATGGATTACTAAACACAGCCATGTCCAGGTTTCCTAATGCTCTCAAATATCAATCCAATTGGTGACTACATATTGTTTTATTCCTAAGATTATATATTCAAACTCAACACTGTTGAGAATGTCTAATCTTATCACCCACTTTATACTTTGTCTGATTTCGTAATGTCCCTATTGATATCTGTTTTCCTACATATTTTCTCCAGTTCACCATTGTGACTTACTCTTCACATGGGCTGACATTTACATTCACACTCTAAACAAAACCCTATTGTTAAAGAACATTTTTTTCCAAAACATATACTCATTCTTCTTCCTAAACCTAAGGACTATCTTCCTAATCCTACCGATTATCCCTTTTTTACTGGATGTTCTCTTCTATATTCAATCATCCAAGTACACATTGGGTGAGCTTCAGAGGAAGAGACCACCAAAAGACTATCTCATGCAACAGCAAATGGTTTATTGGGGGTCCAGCATGCGTGGGCTCAGAGCTCACTTGAATAGTGCAGAAAGCCCTGAGAGGAGCTTAAGCAGAGCTTATATACTTTCCTTGGGGAGGGCAGGGAGCGAAGTTTATTGATGGGTCAGGGCGAGTGGGCGGGTTGCAAGCAACCAGGTGAGGGAGTGCATTCTGAAGTTTGGCAGTTGGGGACAGGACATTCTGGGAACAATTTAGCAAAAAGTTCTCAAGATTAAAACAGTGTTTTGTTAACCATACAGAAAAACAGGAAGTGACAAGTACCTATTTTATTAACCTTTCATTCCCCACTTCTTCTTCTGGCCTCTTTTAATCATAAAAGTGATCATTGGGGGGTGTCACATTCTATGTCTGCTAGTGGGGTATTACCATAAGTTTAACTTGTCCAATTTGAGCTTGGAGAAAAAAAATTACATGGTTGAGCAAACAGGGTTTTATAGTTAGCAATAATATGGAGATTATTATTGGACAGGCCAGGGTGGATAAAAACGTAGTCAAACAGGGGGACTATGTGAACCAATACTCAAACCACCCTTTTTGGGCCTCTCTCTCTCTCTCTCATTGATGCTCTTCAAGGTGTCTTTTTACTTTACTCATAAATTTTTTTACAACTTCAGTATGGTCGGAATAACACAACATTCTTCCCTCAATGCAGCACAAAGGCCCCTTTCTCTCATGAAGAGGAGGTCCAACCCTCAACTGTTCTGTAAAAGAACTTCAGAGAGAGAGGTTAAAGATTCCTGCAAAGCTGTGATGGAGGTTTCTAATATTTTTAAGTTTTGGTATATTGCTGCTTCTAGTTGGGTCAATTGTTGTGTCCCATGGACCAGGGCAGTGGTTCCTGTGCCTACACCTGCAGCAACTCCTATTCCTTATAGAATGGCTAAAATGAGGGCCATATGTTCCCAGTGAAACCGGGTTGTATGCCCCCCCCATTTGATCTTCAAATGAACCTGTGTCATGATAGAACACTCTGGGAAACATCTGCACCATTACACAATTAATCACATCTGTTGTCCATTTCATGAAATCATAAACAATGTTTAACTATATAGAATTATACTGTTGTAGGGACGGACAAGGCAAGGCAAATAAGATAGCACCAATGACAGGTAAACAGTCCTAGTTGGTTGCAACCTGATTCAGAGAGCCTTGCTTCAGTTGTAATCAATTAATCTTCTGAATCCCAAGTTTAGGTAGTTTCAAAATTTTGTACCCAACATGTTAGGGAAGGGGCTCAAAAGTTTACAGTCTGCAGAAGTTCACAAAAAGCTGTTTTTGTTTCTGGTTTTTCCTCTCTTCTGGGCAAGTTAACTTTTCAAGTACAACTGGGTGGGAGAGAGCTTTTACTTCCCTTTCTTTTTCCCCTGCCAGCTGTTACCATGGAGCCCAGTTGGTAACTTCTTTATCTTAGAAATGTTGCCATCTCTGTGAAGCACCAGCTCAAGGCCAGAGGCCTTGTTCACATTATTTGTGAAAAACTAGTAAGGGGGTGTCTAGCTTAGGACTGCTGATTTTTTGAGCCAGTGTTCAAGTGGAACAGGGCAACAAAAAAGAGAAAGTTCATCTACACTGAAATCTATTATAGGGACTCTTTTGCTGAAAGTCCTAAAGTCAGCCATGGTGAAGACTTCTGGAGAAGGTCAGTTAAGACTTTTATGTGGGCCTGGTACAGAGGGGGAAGACGGGGAGGTCAGAGCTGAGAGCAGCTTCGTGGATCTGAGAATGAGATTGAGAATTGTAAAAGAATAATGGGACAGGGGTTTGGGATATTACTAGCAACAAAACTTGAGCAGTTTTACAGGTAGACCAGAGGGGAATACGGGAGTGAGTATCCCAAAAAGCTTGTGAGGGACTTTAAATTCTTATTAACCTGTTATCAGTGATTACAAAACAACTTTAAAGGCCATTTTAATTACATTTGGATAGGTGTCTGAGGGCTCTCCTCAGTTTTTTTTGAGCTTTGGGTTAGCTGGTAAGAGGACCTGGTGGGACCCGGTGTGGGCGCTGACAGGAGAAGAGAGGAGTGAGTGGGTGGAGGGGTACCTCAGTACCTGCTACTCAACAAGGGGGCAATGGTCTGAGAACCGGTGGTGTTTTGGATTTTTGATCCAGTATTTGGAGGGGAGAAATCAGGTTGCTCAGGTTGGAGTGAAAGAGGATAGTCTGGATCAGAAGGCTGAGGGTGAGGATCTATTGGAGAAGCATAGTACAGGATGTGAGTGAAGGAAGGAAAGGGCCTCCACATAGGGGAATACCCTTTCACCCTGTTGAGCACTTGCAGAAGTTAAAAAGGTCATGCAGTATTTGAGCATCTAGAGACCCCTCTGTGGGCGATCGGTTTTGGTTATCTTATTGGTAATATGGCCAATTCTGTGTACAGAATTTGATGAGGAGTTCGGGTTCCATCAGGCAGCCCCTGTATGCTCAAATAATCATGACTTACAGAAAAAGTCGGCTTTTCACCCACACAGCCGTGGCTGTTTGTGGCTTTGATAGTCCGCCGGTTAAACATAGTAATCTAAGCTAGCCAACCTGTATCTGGTTTGCCTGTCCCTACATCCATAATGTTTGTTTCCATTATCTATGGTTCGGAAAGGATTTAATGGAATTTTAGTGGGATCCTCTTCATCAGGGATATCCCAATAGGAAAGACCTATAGCCAGGTGACAAATGTCTGGGTGGAGAGATGGCCAGCAGGTCCCTAAGGGGGCTATATGCGAGATACATTATACTTCTTGTCCAGTAGGATTTGTGATCAGCCATTGCTGCTGAACGGGCTGATGAGGGTTAGGACTACTGGTGGTCAAAGGGAGAGTCTATAGCCTTATCCACATGGTGAATATGCAATTTGAAAGGGTTACCAGTCTTTTCCAGTTTCCAGCCAGAGTCTGGACAGGGCACAGGCTTGAGATGAGAGGCCTGGATCCAGGAAGTGATTCTGTCTACCTTTACCACTGTAGGTGTTATAAGTAGCACCTGGTATGGACCTTTCCAGCAGGGTTTAAGGGATGATACCTGATGACATCTTACCTAGATGATGTGTCTTACTTGATTTCAGTGTGGAGTCCCCTCGTCCCCAGTTTGGTAGGCAGTGGCCAGCTGTTTTCACAGGTATCGCTGAGGTCTTTCAAGAGCTTAAAGACTGTCAAGCAAGGAGGAGTGAAAGGGATCGTTAGGTCCTAGAGTTGGGGTTAGGTCCCTTACTGGAGGAGGGGCACCATAGACAATTTCATAGGGGGTGAGGTTACACAAAGAAACAAAGGGAGAATTTCTTGCATGAAACTGTGCATAAGGCAAGAGCATAGTCCAATCTTTTATGCCGGTCTCTATGCTTAATTTCATTAAGGTCTCTTTAATGGTTCTATTCATTCTTTCTACCTGTCCTGAACTCTGGGGTCCATAAGCACAATGAAACTTCCAATTAATCCCCAGGGTCCTGGCGAACCCCTAACGTACCAGGGCCACGAATGCAGGTCCATTATCAGACGCTGTTACCTTAGGCAGGCCATATGTTGGAAAAATATTTTCCAGGATCTTCTTGACCACCATTTGTGCTGTTTCTTTTTCTTTTTTTTGTGGGGAAGGCTTCAATCCATCCTGAAAATGTATCTACAAAGACTAGGAGATACTTAAGTTCATACCTTGCATGCTTAATTTTAGTAAAGTTCACTTCCCAGAATTGTCCTGGTCTTGTTCCTCTATACGTGCTTTCCTGAAGGAAGCTTGGAATGGTAAGCATTAACCAATTGATGGAACCAACAGGCTTTTGTTACCCATTCAGTGATTTCCTTTTGCTGTTTTCCAGTTATGTAGGTCTGAAGCGGAGAAAGGCCAATACTGGTAGGCTTGCATTTTTCCCTCATGACCATCGTCAATCATTGGCCCATAGGGACAGAGGGGGAGCATCACGGGAGTTCCAGAGTTTTCAATCATTCGCTGCTGGCGAGTTCCTTTAGCCGGGCCAGCTTCCTCAAGGGAAGGAGGGGCTGTGTGTGGCACCGGGGAGCTATCTGGAGGGCGCTGTGCTCCTCCAATTGAGGAGAGGCTGAGTCAGCAGCAGGGGAATCACTTAGAGAGTGATGGGGCTTGGGGGATGAAGGCAGGGGATAAGAAGGGGGAGGAGAATCCAGTAGAGTCGAATTTTGTGACTCAGGGAGAACAGAGGGTGGAGGAGGAAGAAGAGCAGAGCGTTTGAGAAATCATGGGGGAAGGAGTAGGAGAGGGGACAGGGGCAAGGAAAGGCTTCACCAATGGAGGAGAAGATTTGCAGAGGTCCTGACAAGTTAAGATATATGGCTGTTGATCCAGATGGCTATGTGGCCCTGGCTGAAAGACAATATCTCTGACTCTTTAAATTAGTAGGAAGTAGAAAGATCCTTCTAGAGGCCATCCAACTCCAAAGGTGGGCGATTCTGAGGCACAGAGAGTCTGCCAGGTCTGGCATTTTACTGAAAAAGAAAGATCCTGAGCCCTTAAGTGAAATTTAGTCCAGTGATAATGGGTCAGGGAGAGAGACATTTAAGTGCTCTGTCACATAATGAAAGATACACAAACAGTGAAAGCAACAACACACAGGGTCTCTCGTCCGCCACTGCTGGATCTCAGTGGAACCTCCATATGTAAAGGTCGGGAGAGCATAGGAGGAAGAGACCACAAAAAGACTGTCGCATGCAAAGGCAAAGGGTTTATTAGGGATCCAGCATGCTGGGGCTCAGAGAATAGAGCAGAGAGCCCTGTGAACAGCTTAAGCAGCTCTTAAATAATTTCCTTTGAGAGGGCAGGAAGGAAAGTTTATTGATGTGTCCGGGTGAGTTTGCAGTTTGCATGCAAATGGGTGAGGGAGTACATTCTGCAGTTTTACAGTTGGGGACAGCACATTCTTGGAACAAGATTAGCAAAGAGTTCTCAAGATTTGAAAAGTGTTTTGTTAAGCATACAGAAAAACAGAATGTGACAAGTACCTATTCTGTTAACCTTTCACTACGGACTATCCATATTTGAGTGGATGTTCTCTTCTACATTCAATCATCCAAGGTACAAGGTCCTAGGCCATTGTATATCGATTAATCTGACACATCTGTGAAGAACGTAATTCAAAGCTAAGTATCCCAATCAAGGGCCCAATGCTCTTCTGCGCTTCAAATCTTACCTAGATTTCTGTTTTCATACATATATTTCACCTATATATTCTCATACATATCTCAGGTTCCCAATACCATTATTCATCCAGCAGAATGATTCCTAACCCAAATCGAACATGCTATTAACCCTAACCATACACTGTTCCCTCAATCTAAAGTTACAGAAGAGCAGGGACAGAGTTGGTCTTACAATACAGGAATGTAGTGGATCTTCCACATGCTGAGAACCTCAAAGGTCCATGCAGAAATGATTCCTGGAGTAGATGTAGGCAACTATGAAAGACCTGGGAGAGTAAAAGTCATTTTCCATGGCAAACAAACTGGTCAGGATGAAGGGTTGTGTCTCAATCATCTTCTCTCTTCTTAATGCAGAGAAGATGGACCAAACCACGCCTGTGTGAAGAGCTGTTCCCGGCTTCCTATGGTTGATATACCAATCTAACTTGTGAGAGTGTCACAGGAAGTAGGGGCAGCCACCATCTCATGTAACCCTTGGAAGCAACTGTTAACACAAAGTGGTTGCCAAGGCAGTGACCTCATTCAGTTCCTGAAGGAATCTACCTCACATCACTTCTTGGTGATGGAACTCTCTGAACTTGGGATCCAGGAAGCCAGACATCCAGAGCCAGTCCCAGTCCCACTCCCAGTGGGTTCACTTGTTTGGAATTACCAAGTACAGAGTCAGTCTTTCTTGGTACCTACTGATGTGAGGATGGCCAAATGCCATGAAAGCTCTGAAGAGGGGCTTTTCCTGAGAAAACAGGTAGTGGTTCACCGCTTGCTCCTGACAACTTCACAGAGTTGGCCAAGGAGACCAGATCTGAGATAGGAAAGGCCATTTCGTGGGAACTTAGTATGGCACAGCAGTCAGAGGACACTCCGGATAGTCACAGACCTACTTGGGGAAAGGAGGTGCATTTGTGGGTGTGGGTGTGAGTTTGTGGTTTTGTGTCATGATCTGAGAATAGGTAGGAAAGACGGTTTGTTGGTTTGGAGTTTAATGTTTCTACTAAGTCGTTTCACAAGGCGTGTGTTCCTATGTCTGTGTATCTCACTTTGTCCGTGGTTGTAGACATTAGAAAAAAGAATGCATCAATGGGTGTGTCCTGTCTAGTAGAAAGCTTGCCAGAATTCATCGTGCCCAATTAATGAATGGAGAAGGGCTTGCCTTATCAATGGGCAACACCTGCTATCTTCTTAAGTTCTGGTTTTCTTCCTGAATTCTGGCCACTCTCTAGAATAGGCTCATGGATTTGTTTCCAAGATATGTACCACCTCCAAGCTCTTTCACATGGCCATGTACTGGATACCTGAAGGGAATGGCGAGCATCTCAGAAAACTCAGATATCAGTGTGACTACTAATGTCTCAGTCGAGGAACCCTGGTTGGACCTTTTGTTTACCTATTGTTCTTTTTCCCTGAAAGTCAGGAAGGTCTTTGCCACAGGGCACCCCTTTGTGAAGCCTGAAGAAAACAGTTTTCAAATGGAAATGAATGGGCATCACCTGTGGGTCTTTGCTTAATTGCTTTGAAATGGAATGTGTCTGAATCAGGTGCTTGGCCTTGTTTGAGGCTGTGGCTTAGATTGTCAGCACCTGATGGATGTAAAGAAAGATCCCATATGTGCATCTAAAACCAAAACGGCCAATAGAGTAGTCATTGTGGATGAAGTCTATCACCTTCCTCTGTAAGGTTCCTGACTTCCTTCAAGTGAGAATAGGGATCCTTTGGGTCAAATGAGTTCTTTAAAGCCCAGCAGAGGCTAGTCCATTGACGCTTGCGTTTTCTCATGACTCCAATACACATAAAGAATCTAATCCCCACAGTCAGTAGGCCTCAAATTGGAGAAGAGGACCAGTATTACAGGCAGGACTATTGGATCACTCCTGGTTCACAGAAAGGGTGTCCAGGCCACTAAAACTTTAGGCAAATGATGGGCAAGGGAGCTTTTTTTGGACACTGTCTTGGACTTTGCCCCTCATGGACACCTCTAGCAAGAGGTTATGAAGAGTGTCTATATGGAAGAAAATGAGGGCCATGTGGGAGTGTTTTGGTTTCAATTGTGGTTATTTGTGTGGCGGTTGGAAGAGATGACTGGGTCCACCTGGGTTTGAAATCTGATGTGATACCCCTTAGAGCCTGAGTTCTGAAACTGACCTTAGAGAAGTATTGCCATGAATTGTGTTGGGATTTTAGGAGGCCACGCATGAGAGTCACACTTGGAAACTGAGATATAGGCCTAGGGTGGCTTTCCACAGAGCACTGGGAATCTCAGCCAGGATATCACATGATTTTATTCTTAAAGACATGGCAGCCATATTTGAGAATCAAAACAAACATGGACCTCACATTGTATACCTCAATGAGCCTGACTTCATGTGACCTTTTGGTCACTCTTTAGAAAGACTTTCTGTTACTGTTCTCCAGAGCTTTCATTGAAATGAGCCCCCTCACCATTTAATGGTTCCAGAATGAGTTGAAACACACAGTGTCTCCAACTTCATCCTTGAAAAATTGCTAGATAAATACCATAAAATTTTTGAATTTTCCAAGACCAGGTTGCACTGGGGAACCTTTTGATGTTTTACGTCTGATAATGAGTGTATCAGGCAGTGCCTTGATTGACTGGGATTCATGAAAATGGTGTAGCAAAGAGATACCAGTAAGTTGGAGCCTGCTGAGTGGTGGGCCTAGAGCAGAGGTGGGAAGGTGTATGATAAAACATCTGTGTGGTGCCATGTGGATATACCATTGGCTCCAAATGACTTGTGAATGAGATGGTGCAACCAGCAGAATGTTCTATGTAAAGGCATATTGTTAAATGGAGAGGTTTCAGTACAATGTTTAGAACCATGTTGCTATGGACAAGGGGACAACTATGAGGGATAGAAGCCTGGTTGGTGCATTCACATGAGAACCCTAACCCACCGCATGTGACAGAACTCACTACAGCACTGTGTCCCAGTTGAACTCCTTGTATTTCATGAAGCAAATACCAAACTCCCAGTGAAGCAGCAAGAAACACTATGAAAATTGGAGGATGACCAAATGGCTTCACAGTTCATATGGGGAGAAACTTAGCCCAAAGTGGCCACAATTTACCTACAAAGGGAGAATTCAGCACGATGCCTCATGTTCATTGGAAAATAAAAACCATGTCCTCCAGGTCACATAGATGCAGACCCAGCTATGATGGTCTCACTAGAAAAAAAAAGCAAAAGCTCCTGACAACAACATATATTTCAAGTGCCCAACCTCATAGGCAGTTTCTCAAGAAGTCTTTAGGGCACCAGAGCTCCATGTTTGTGGAATGTTAACCCTGTCCCTTATTTTGCGAAACTCCTCTAACACCTCCTATGTTGTGAACTCCTGAGCATATTCCATTCCAGATATGTATTCACATATTTTTTAACTCTTCTCCTCTAATTGTGTATTACTTGGGCCAGAGGTAATGACAATGCATTGTTCTGGATGAGAGTGGGAAGATTTTTGTGTAGCACATATTTGCATTCACATTGGATTCATTTTCCAATTTTCCATTTGAAATACTGAATCCCTGACACTAACCCCTACCCTACTAGACTCTGAGTACTAATCTTAATATGATGGAGAAAAATAACTCAAACAGAATAGAAATACAAGCAGTTCAGAGAAGGGTTGCTGTATAGTTGGGCTTGCCTTTTGCAATATATAGGGTAGGAGTTATAAATCTAGTCAATTTTAATTGAAGAAGTTCTCCGTGTGTTTTTAAAGTTAACAAATATGTGAATTCCTGTCTCCCTTTCTCTGTAGCCTATTCAGCAGATGTATTTTATATGCACATATAGAATCCTACCTGGTATCACACGTACATACTTGTGGGGTGTCTAACTTGGCAGATACAAATTGTGAGAAGAGATCACTCCTCCTAAACGCTGTTGGAACTGAAAATTCAACCTATGGGTGAGCTTCCTAGTTGAACAACACCATAAATAAATTCATGTTCATTAAAAAACCTATTTTGGATCTGTGGACTCTATATATTACATGATGAATTTTGATTAGCATATATATTGCTTGTTTTTAATGACACTGTGTGGGTTTTTCTGTTTTGTGTATATATATATATATATATATATATATATATATATATATATATATACTATACAGATTTTTCAAAATGTGAAAGATATGCGTCTTATTATACACGCCCTAAATTCATTAATGTTCATGTATTTGGATTTCTAATCAACTATTCACAAAATTATTGTCAGAAATATTCATCCACCTGAACTACATATTTGTTTCCTAGTACTGAAAACTAAATTCAGTGAATGGTGCATACAAATACTAAAATTTCTACAGTAACTTATGAGTTTAACATAAATGCAAGTAGATTCCTATGTTCCATGAGGTCTATTTCGACGTTCATTTTTATTCAACACTGGCACATTACTATTTCTTCATTTTATGCACATCATACGATATATATTTCTTCCACAAGTTTGCAAATTTATAGGCTTTGTTTCACTTTCAATCACTTCCTTCTTCAGAACACATGTATTCCTCCATGTTTCTTGACTGTTTGTTTCATGAGACTTTTTTCCAAACACATTATTTTCGATTTCCATAATCACTTTTGAAGCAAACTCACACACCCATCATGATATATGGTAACCCTAGATGTATAACTTGTTGGAATGAATGATTGTATATCAAGATAAAATTTCTTATATATTTTCAGATATCAATTCAATCCATTATTAAAAGTGGAACAAGTTATATTATTTATTCACAGTATGGTCTATTAAGGCATCATATCTATATTCATAGGCACAGGGTACACCTAAATGTATCTCCAATACTAATTTATAAGTCTTTAAAATATTGCTTTCAGAAATGGTGGAAGAAATACTCTAGTCACCTGATATACATATACATTTCATCACAGTAATATTCATGACACAAATTGCAAGGATTACACTTATGATTGTACCAAAGCCTAAATTAAATGTGAGCATGTATTACTAACAACATCCATGTCCTGGTTCCCTAATGCTCTCAAATATCATTCATATTGGTGACTACATATCTGTTTTTCCTAAGATTATATATTCAACCTCAACCTTGTTAAAATTTTTATCCTACCTCTCACTTTGTACTTTGCCTGATTTCCTACTGTCTCTATTGATATCTGCTTTCAAATACCTTTTCTCCAGTTCATCATTGGGAATGACCCTTCAAATGTGCTGACATTTAGATTCACTCTCTCACCAAAACTGTATTGCTAAAGAACTTTTGTTCCAACTCCTACACCCACTCTAATGGGGTCTTCAAAGCCCTGCAGAGGGCAGTCCAGAGGTGCTTAGGTTTTCTCATGACTCCAATTCACATAAAGAATCTAAACCCCACAGTCAGTAGGCCTCAAATTGGAGAAGCGGAGCAGTATTAACGGGAGACCTATGTGATCAATCCTGGTTCACAGGAAGGGTGTCCAGGCCACCCTGAGTTTAGGCAAATGAGGGGCAAGGGAGCTTGTTTTGGACACTCTCTTGGGCTGCGCCATTGATGGAAACCTCCAGCCAGAGGTTATGATGAGTGACTATATTAAAGAAGATGAGGGCCATGTGGGAGTGTTTTGGTTTTAATTGTGGTCATTTGTCAGGATGAAGGGATGTGTCTGAATCAGCCTCTCTCTTCTTAATGTAGAGAATATGGACCAAACCAGGCCTGTGTGGAGAGGTGTTCCTGGATCCCTATGGTTGATATACCATTCTAACTTGTGAAACTGTCACAGGAAGTAGGGGCATCCTCCATCTCATGGGACCCTTGGAAGCAAGTGTTAGGACAAAGTGGTTGCCAAGGCAGTGACCTCATTCAATTCTTAAAGGAAGTGACCTACCTCACTTCCTTGGTGATGGAACTCTCTGAATTCGGGACCCAGGAAGCCTGGCACACAGAGCCAGTCCCAGTCTCAGTCCCAGTGGGCTCACATGTTTGGATTTACCAATGACAGAGTCAGTCTTTCTTGGTACCTACTGATGTGAGGATGGCCAAATGCCAGGAGAGCTCTGAAGAGGGGACTTTCCTGAGAAAGCAGGTAGTGACTCACTGCTGGCTCCTGACAACTTCACAGATTTGATGAAGTAGACCAGATTTGAGACAGGACATGCAATTTCGTGGGTACATAGATTGGCCCACCAGTCAGAGGACACTCCAGATTGTCACAGACCTACTTGGGGGAAGAAGGTGCCTACTGATGTGAGGATGGCCAAATGCCAGGATAGCTCTGAAGAGGGGCCTTTCCTGATGAAGCAGGTAGTGGCTCAATGCTGGCTCCTTACAATTTCACAGCATTGGCCAAGTAGACCAGATGGGAGACAGGACAGGCCATTTCGGGGAAACACAGTATGGCCCAACAGTCTGAGGACACTCCGGAGAGTCATAGACCTATTTGGGGGAAAGTGTTGCCTTTGCAGGTATGGGTGTGGGTTTGTGGTTTTGTCTCATGTTCTGAGAATATGTAGGCAAGGTGGTTTCCTTGGTTTGGAGTGAACTGATTCTAGTAAGTCCTTTGACATTGCGAGAGTTTCTATGTCTGTGTATCCCACTGTGTTCATGGTTGTAGACATTAGAAAAGAGAATGCATCAATGGATGTGTCCTGTGTAGTAGAAAGCTTCCCAGCATTCATCCTGTGCAATTTATGAATGGACTGCGGCTTGCCTTATAGATCGGCAACACCTGCTATTTTCATCAGTTCCTTTTTTCTTCCTGAAATCTGGCCATTCTTCAGAATAGGCTCATGGTTTTGCGTCCATGAAATGTACCACCTCCAAGCTCTGTGACAAGGCCATGTACTGAATAGCTGAAGGGAATGGCGAGCATCTCAGAAAACTCAGATAGCAGTGTGACCAGGAAAGTCTCAGTGGAGAATCCCTGCTTTGGGCCTTCTGCTTCCATATTGTTCTGTTGCCTGAATGTCACGAATTTGTTTGCCTGAGGCCAACCCATTGGGAAGCCTGAAAACAGTTTTCAAATGGAAATCAATGTGCATCACCAGTGGCTTCTTGCTTATTTGCTTTGGAAAGGGATGTGTCTGAATCAGCATCTTGGCCCTGTTTGAGGCTGTGGCTTAGATTCTCAGCACCTGATGTATCAAAAGAATGATCCCATTTGTGCATCCAAAACCAAAATGGCCAAAAACAGTCATTCTGGATGAAGTCTCTTGCTTTCCTGTGTAAGGTTCCTGACCTCCATCAAGTGAGAATCTGGATTTTTGGGTGAAATGAGTTCTTCAAAGCCCTACAGGTGCTAGCCCAAAGGAGCTTGGGTTTTCTCATGACTCCAATTCACATAAAAAATCTAAACCCCACAGTCTTCAGGCCTTATTTGGAGAAGTAAAGCAGTATAAAAGGCAGACCTATTTGATCACTCCTGGTTCACAGGAAGGGTGTCAAGGTCACCCTGAGTTTAGGCAAATGAGGGGTAGGGGAGCTTATTTTGGACCCTGTCTTTGGCTGTGCCCCTCATGGAACCTTGCAGCCAGAGGTTATGGAAGAAGATGAGGGCCATGTGGGAGTGTTTTGGTTTTAATAGTGGTCATTTGTGTGGCGGTTGGAAGAGATGACTGGGTCCACCTGGGCTTGAATATGGTGTGATTTCCCTTTGAGACTGTGATCTGGTACTGACCTCAGAGAAGTATTGCCATGAATTGTGTTGGGATTTTAGGAGGCCAAGCATGAGAGTCGCCCTTGGAAACTGAGATCTAGGCCCAAGGTGGCTTTCCACAGAGCACTGGGAATCTCAGCGAGGATATCACATGATTTTATTTTGAAAGACTTGACAGCCATAGTTGAGATTCAAAACACACATGGACTTCACATTGTAGACCTTAATGGGCTTGGCTTCATATGACATTTTGGCCACTCTTTGGGAAGCTTTGCCCGTGAGAGTTCTCCAGAGTTTTCATGGAAATGAGCTTCCTCAAAATTTAATGGTTCCTGAATGTATTGAAACCCACAATGCCTCCAACTTCATGCCTTAAAAATGGCTAGATAATTACCATGAAATTTTTGAAATTCCCATCACCAGGTTTCACTGAAGAACCTTTGGATGTCCTGTTCTAGATCATGAGTGTAGCAGACAGTGCCTTGATTGACTGGGTTTCATGAAAATGGTGGAGAACAGAGATGCCAGTAAGTTTTATCCTGCTGTGGAGTGGGCCTATAGCAATTGTGTACAGGTGTGTGATAATACATCTGAGGAGGGGCCATGTAGATGTTCCATTGGCTTCGAAACGGCATGTGACTGAAATGGTGCAGCCAGCAGACCCTTCTATGTAAAGGCATCTTGTTATATGGAGATTTTTCTGGTCAATGTTCAGAATGAGGTTGCCATGGACACGGGGGCAAGTTTTGGAGGATAGAAGACTGGTTTGTGCTTTCTCCTGCAGACCCTGACACAGCACAAGTGACAGAACTCCCTCCAGCACTGTGTCCCAGTTGAACTCCTTGTATTTGGTGAAGCAAATACCAAACTCTCAGTGCAGCAGCAAGAAACACAACGAAAATTGGTGGATGAACAAATGGCTTCACAGTCCACATGGGAAGAAACTTAGCCCCCAGTGGCTACAGTTTACCTACAAAGAGAGAAATCAGCACTGCTGCCTCATATTCATTGGAAAATAAGAAAACATGTCCTCCATGTCACATAGATGCAGACAGAGCTTTGATAGTCTCACTACAAAGGAAGCTAAAGCTCCTCACAACAACATATATTTCAAGTGCCCAACCTCAGAGGCAGTTTCTCAAGAAGTCTTTAGGCCATCAGAGCTCCATGTTTGTGGAGTGTTTACCATGTCCCTTACTTTTGGAAACTCTTCTACCACCTCCAAGGTTGTGAACCCCTGAGAATTTTTCATTCCATATGTGTATTTACAGATTTTCTAATTCTTATCCTCTAATTATGTCTTACATGGAACGAAGGTAATATCAAGGCATTGTTCTGGATGAGAGTGGGAAGATTTTTGTGTAGAATTTATTTGCATACACATTGGATTCTATTTCCTATTTTCCATTCGAAATACTGAATCCCTGACACTAACCCATACCCTACTAGACTCTGACTACTAATCCTAATATGACAGAGAAAAATAACCCAAACAGAATAGAAATACTACCAGTTCAGTGAAGGTATGTTGTATAGTTGGAGTTGCTTTTTGCATTATATAGGGTAGGAGTTATAAATCTAGTCAATTTTCAATTGAGATAGTTTTTCATTTGTTTTTAAAGTTAACAAATATGTGATTTCCTGACTCCCTTTCTCTGTAGCCTATTTAGCACTTGTATTTTTATATGCATATATAGAATCCTACCTGGTATCACACGTACATTCTAGTGAGGTGGCTGACTTGTAAGATACATATTGTGAGAAGAGATCACTCCTACTAAACCCTCTTGGAACTGAAAATTCAACCTATTGGTGAGCTTTCTAGTTGAACAACATTGTACATAAATCTATGTTCAGTAAAAAAAGATGTTTATGCATCTGTAGATGACATATATTTAATGATGAATTTTGATTGATATATATATATTGCTAATTTTTAGTGTCTGTGTGTGTGTTTTGTGTATGTATATGTGTGTGTGTGTGTGTGTGTGTGTGTGTATATATATATACACACACTCTCCATGTTTTTCAAAATATGAAATATATGTAGCTTATATACACTCCCTTAATTCATTCACGTTCATGTACATAGTTTTATAATCAACTTTTCACAAGATTATTCTTAGAAATATTCATCCACCTGAAATACATATTTGTTTCCTAGTACTGAAAACTAACTTCAGTGAATGGTGCATACAATTCCTAATATTTCTACAGTAACTGACCCAGTTTAACATCAATGCAAGTAGATTCCTATGGGACTTGATGTATATTTTGATGTTAATTTTTATTCAACACTGGTACATTATTATTTCTTCAAATTATGCACATCATAGGGTATATATTTCTTCCACAATTTAGCAAATTTATAGGCATTTGTTTTATTTTCAATCACTTCCTGCTTCAGAACACAGGTATTTCTCCATATTTCTTGACTAGTATTTTAATGAGACTTCTTTCCAATCATATTTTTTTCAATTTCCTTAATCACTTTTGAAGCAAAACTCACACACTCTTCATGAGAAACCATAACCCTAATATTACCATAGTATATATAACTTGTTGGAATGAATGTATGTATATCAATTTAAGATTTCCTGTATTTTTTCAGATATCAATTCAATCCATTATTTTAAGTTGGAACTAGATGAGGCTCAGCAATCCGCAGAGCGGCCGAGCCACCCCCCACCCCGCGCCTGCAAGGTAGGCGGACCTGCGACCCATCTGTAGGTCAGGACCAGCAACCTGCGGAAGGGCACAGCTGCCCATGCGCCTGCATGGTAGGCAGAGCCATGAGCACCGACAGAACAGGCCCAGGGGACCGCCAGACACATCGCCCCAGTTGGGGAAGGGGCAGAGCCGCTGGGCACCTGCAAGGTAGGCGGACCCGCGACCCACCAGCAGAACAGGCCCAGCAATCTGCAGAGTGGCAGAGCCACCCCCCACCCTGCGCCTGCAAGGTAGGTGGACCTGTGACCCATTTGCAGGTCAGGCCCAGCAACCTGCGGAGGGAGACAGCTGCCCCACGAGCCTGCAAAGTAGGTGGAACCATGACCAATGACACAACAGGCCCAGTGGCCCGCAAGACACATCGCCCCGGTTGGGGAGGGGCAGAGCCGCCGTGCACCTGCAAGTTCGGCAGACCTTTGACTCACCAGCAGATCAGGCCCAGCAACCCGCAGAGTGGCAGAGCCACCCCCCGCGCCTACAAGTTAGGTGCACCTGCCACTCACCAGCAGGTCAGGCCCAGGAATCTGTGGAGGGACACAGCTGCTCCTCGCACCTGCAAGGTAGGCGCAACCGGGACCATCGACAGAACAGTCCCAGTGGCCCACCAGACACATCATTCCGGTTGGGGGAGGGGCAGAGCCGCCACGCCTGCAAGGTAGGCGTACCTGTGACCCACCAGCAGAACAGGCCCAGGAACTCACGGAGCAGCAGAGCCATCCCCTGTGCCTGCAAGGTAAGCGGACCTGCGACCCACCGACAGAGCAGGCCCAGGAACCAGTGAAGGGGCAGAGCCGCCCCACGCGCCTGCAAGATAGGCGGACCTGAGACCCAGCGGCAGGTCAAGCCCAGCAAGACAAGGAGGGGCAGAGCTGCCCTCTGCATCTGCAAGGTAGGCAGACCTACAACCCACCAGCAGAACAGGCCTAGTGGCCCAGCATCGCCCCGATTAGGGAAGGGTCAGAGCCGCCACCAGTGCCTGCTAGGTAGACAGACCTGCTAGCAGCCTGCGGAGGGGCAGAGACGCTGCTCGCGCTGGCAAGGTAGGCGGACCTGCGACCACCGAAATAACAGGCCCACAAAAAGTACAGGACCAGCGGCCTGCCGGCATGGTAGGCATATTGCCCCAATTGGAGTAGGGGCAGAACCACCGCCAAAGCCTGCGAGGGAGACTTTGCAACTATACAAGAGCAATATAAATATATAGGGGGAAAAAACAATAACACAACAGTTTCACCAAGCAGAAAGAAACGTAATCAGTATGAAAAGACAAGGAAAGAAAGGACCACAAGCAATGCAGGTCAACTCAACTTTAGAAGAGGTAATATCTGCAGCAGATGAAATGTCAGATAAGGAATTCAGGATATACATGCTTCAGATGATCTGGAGTCTCAAGGAAGACAGCAAAATCAGACAATGAAAGACCACTTTGACCACTTCGACAATGAATTACATAAACAAATCCAAGAAGCAAATGATCAAATACAGGGAGATAGAGGTTATAAAAAACAAACAAACAGAAATCCTAGAAATGCAGGAAGCAATGAACCAACTTGAAAACTCAATTGAGAATACTACCAGCAGAGTAGAACACTTAGAAGATAGAACATCAGACAATGAAGACAAAGTATTTCAACTGGAGAAAAACATAGACAGCTCAGCAAAAGTGTTAAGAAACCATGAGAAGAACATTCAAGTAATATGGGATAACATAATGAGACCAAACTTAAGAGTCATTGGGATACAGGAAGGTATAGAGGTCCAAACCAAAGGAATGAGCAATCTATTCAATGAAATAATATGAGAAAACTTCCCAGACTTGAAGAATGAGACAGAATCTCAAATCCTAGAAGCCTACAGGATGCCGAATGTGCAAAATCATAAGAGATCCACACCTAGACACATTATAATGATTATGCCCAACATACAGAATAAGGAGAGAATTTTAAAAGCTACAAGAGAAAGGAAACAGATTACATTTAGGGGTAAACCAATCAGGATAACAGCTGATCTTTCAACACAGACTCTGAAAGCTAGAAGATCCTAGAATAACATATTTCAAACACTAAAAGAAAATGGATTCCAACCAAGAATTGTGTATCCAGCGAAATTAAGCTTCAGGGTGGAAGATAAAATTAAAACCTTCCATGATAAACAAAAGTTAAAAGAATTTGCAGCTAGAAAACCATCTCTTCAAAACATCCTCGGCAAAATATTACAGGAAGAGGAAATGGAAAATATCAATGAAAACCAACAGTGGGAGCTAGTACAGTAAAGGGGGGGGATAATCAAAGAGGAAAACAAACCATGTTTAGTAACATAAATAAACAAATATGGCTGGAAGAACAACCCATATCTCAATAATAACCCTAAATATTAATGGATTAAACTCACCAATTAAGAAATACAGAGTAGTCGAATAGATCACTAAACAAGACCCAACAATATGCTGCTTTAGGGAGACGTATTTGATAGGAAAAAACATACATAGACTGAAGGTGAAAGGTTGGGAAAAATCATATCACTCATATGGACTTCGTAAAAAAGCAGGAGTGTCCATACTCATATCAAATAAAATAGATTTCAAGCCAAAGTTAATCAAAAGGGATAAAGAGGGACACTACATACTGTTTAAGGGAACCATACACCAACAAAACATAACAATCATAAATATATATGCACCAAACAATGGTGCAGCTATGTTCATCAAACAAACTCTTCTCAAGTTCAAGAGTCTAATAGACCACCATACAATAATCATGGGAGACTTCAACACACCTCTCTTACCACTGGACAGATCTTCCAAAAAAAAGTTGAATAAGGAAACAATAGAACTCAATAACATAATTAATAACCTAGACTTAATTGACATATATAGAATATACCACCCGACATCAAGCAGTTACACTTTTTCTCAGCAGCACATGGATCCTTCTCAAAAATAGATCATATACTATGTCACAGGGAAACTCTTAGAAAATATAAAGGAGTAGAGATAATACCATGCATCTTATATGATCATAATGGAATGAAATTGAAAATCAACAATAAAAGAAGTAAGGAAAAATCATGAATCACTTGGAGAATGAACAATAGGTCACTAAATGATCAGTGGGTTATAGAAGACATCACTGAGGAAATTAAAAAAAATTTAGAGATAAATGAAAACACAGACACAACATATCAGAATCTATGGGACACATTGAAAGCAGTTCTAAGATCAAAATTTATTGCTTGGAGTTCATTCCATAAAAAGAAAAAAATCAACAAATAAATGATCTAATAATTCATCTCAATATCCTAAAAAAAGAAGAGCAAAACAACAGCAAAAGAAGTAGAAGGCAAAGAAATAATTAAAATCAGATCAGAAATTAATGAAATCGAAACTAAAAAAAACAATTGAAAAAATTGACAAAACTAAAAGTTGGTTTTTCGAAAAAATAAATAAAATCGACAGACCCTTAGCAATGCTAACGAACAGAAGAAGAGAGAGAACTCAAATTACTAGTATTTGGGATGAAAAAGGCAATATCACAACAGACACTTCAGAAATACAGAAGTTTATCATAAATTATTTTGAATCCTTATACTCCAATAAAATAGAAGATAGTGAATGCATCTATAAATGTCATAAGTCATATGATCTGCCCAGATTGAGTCAGGAGGATATTGACAACCTTAACAGACCAATATCAATTGAGGAAATAGAAGAAACCATCCAGAGACTACCAACTAAGAAAAGCCCAGGACCGGATGGGTATACAGCAGAGTTTTACAAAACCTTTAAAGAGGAAAGAATACCAATACTTTTCGAGCTATTTCAGGAAATAGAAAAAGAGGGAGAACTTCCAAATTCATTCTACGAGGCCAACATCACCCTGGTTCCTAAACCAGACAAAGACACTTTAAAGAAAGAAAATTACAGACCAATATCTCTAATGAACCTAGATGGAAAAATCCTCAATAAAATTCTGGGGAATCAGACACAAAAACATATCAAAAAAACTGTGCACCATGATCAAGTAGGATTCATCCCTGGGATGCAAAGCTGGTTCAGTATACGGAAATCAATAAATGTTATTCACCACATCAATAGGCTTAAAAATAAGAACCATATGATCATCTCGATAGATGCGGAAAAAGCATTCGACAAAGTATAGCATCCCTTTATTTTCAAAACTCTAGAAAAACTAGGGATAACAGAAACATACCTCAATATTGTAAAAGCAATCTATGCTAAGCCTCAGGCTATCATCATTCTGAATGGAGAAAAACTGAAGGCATTCCCTCTAAAATCTGGAACAAGACAGGGATGCCCTCTCTCACCACTTCTGTTCAACATAGTTTTCGAATCACTGGCCAGAGCATTTAGAAAGACGAAAGAAATTAATGGCATAAAAATAGGAAAAGAAGAACTTAAATTATCACTATTTGCAGATGATATGATTCTATACCTAGCAGACCCAAAAAGGTCAACAAAGAAACTATTAGAGCTAATAAATGAATTCAGCATAGTGGCAGGATATAAAATCAACAAACATAAATCAAAGGCATTCCTGAATATCAGTGACAAATCCTCTGGATTGGAAATGAGGACAACCACTCAATTCACAATATCCTCAAAAAAAATAAAATACTTGGGAATCAACCTAACAAAAGAGGTAAAACACTTATACAATGAAAACTACAGAACCCTAAAGAGATAAATAGAAGAAGATCTTAGAAGATGGAAAAATATACCCTGTTCATGGATAGGTAGAACTAACATTATCAAAATGGCGATATTACCAAAAGTTCACTATAGGTTAAATGCAATGCCACTAAAAATCCCAACGGCATTTCCTGTAGAAATAGAGAAAGCAATCATGAAATTCATATGGAAAAATAAAAGACTCAGAATAGCAAAAACAATGTTAAGCAGGAAGTGTGAATCAGGTGGTATAGCTATACCAGACTTCAAACTATACTACAGAGCAAGAGTAACAAAAATAACATGGTACTGGTACCAAAACAGGCGGGTGGACCAATGGTACAGAATAGAGGACACAGAAACCAATCCACAAAATTACAACTATCTTATATTTGATATAGGGGCTAAAAGCATGCAATGGAGGAAGGATAGCATCTTCAACAAATGGTGCTGGGAAAACTGGAAATCCATATGCAACAAAATGAAACTAAATTCCTTTCTCTCGCCATGCACAAAAGTTAACTGAAAGTGGATCAAGTAACTTGATATCAAATCAGAGACACAGCGTCTGATAGAAGAAAAAGTTGGCTATGATCTACATATTGTGGGCTCGGGCTCCAAATTCCTCAATAGGACACCCATAGCACAAGAGTTAATAACTAGAATCAACAAATGGGACTTACTCAAACTACAAAGTTTTTTCTCAGCAAAAGAAACAATAAGAGAGTTAAATAGGGAGCCTACATCCTGGGAACAAATCTTTACTCCTCACACTTCAGATAGAGCCCTAATATCCAGAATATACAAAGAACTAAAAAAATTAGACAATAAGATAACAAATAACCCAATCAACAAATGGGCCAAGAACCTGAACAGAAATTTCTCAGATGACGACATACAATCAATAAACAAGTACATGAAAAAATGCTCACCATCTCTAGCAATCAGAGAAATGCAAATCAAAACCAACCTAAGATACCATATCACTCCAGTAAGATTGGCAGCAATTAGGAAGTCAAACAACAACAAGTGCTGGCGAGGATGTGGGGAAAAGAGTTCACTTGTACATTGCTGGTGGGACTGCAAATTGGTGCCGCCAATTTGAAAAGCAGTATGGAGATTTCTTGGAAAGCTCGGAATGGAACCACCATTTAACCAAGCTATTCCCCTACTCAGTCTATTCCCTAAAGACCTAAAAAGAGCACACTATAGGGACACTGCTACATCCATGTTCATAGCAGCACAATTCACAATAGCAAGACCATGGAACTAACCTAGATGCCCTTCAATAGACGAATGGATAAAAAAATGTGGCATTTATACACAATGGAGTATTACTCTGCATTAAAAAATGACAAAATCATAGAATTTGCAGGGAAATGGATGGCATTAGAGCAGATTATGCTAAGTGAAGCTAGCCAATCCCTTAAAAACAAATGCCAAATATCTGCTTTGTTATAAGGAGAGTAACTAAGAACAGAGTAGGGACAAAAAGCATGAGATGAAGTTTAACATTAAACAGGGATGAGAGCTGGGAGGGAAAGGGAGAGAGAAGGGAAATTGCATGGAAATGGAAAGAGACCCTCAGGGGTATACAAAATTAAATATAAGAGGAAGTGAGGGGAAAGGGAAACAATATAAGGGGAAGAAATGAATTACAGTAGAGGGGGTAGAGAGAGAAGAGGGGAGGGGAGGGGGAGGGGGATAGTAGAGGATAGGAAAGGCAGCAGAATACAACAGACACTAGTATGGCAATATGTAAATAAATGGATGTGCAACTGATGTGATTCTGCAATCTGTATACGGGGTAAAAATGGGAGTTCATATCCCACTTGAATCAAAGTGTGAAATATGATATATCAAGAGCTATGTAATGTTTTGAACAACCAATAATAAAAATTAATTAAAAAAATAAAGTTGGAACTAGTTGTATTATTTATTCACTGTATGGTCTATTCATGCATTATCTCTATATTCATAGAAACAGGGCACACCTATTTGTACCCCCAATACTAATTTATATATCATCAAAATATTTCTCCCAGAAACGGTGGAAGAAATACTCATGTCACCTGATCTACAAATACATTTTATCACAGTAATATTCTGGACACAAAAAGCAAATGTCACATTTTTGATTGTACCAATGAAAAGGTCGTTCGAGCGTCAGAGGAAGAGACCACCAAGAGACTGTCTCATGCAACAGCAAAGGGTTTATTGGGGATCCAGCATGCTGGGGCTCAGAGCTCGCTTGAATAGAGCAGAGAGCCCTGAGAACAGCTTAAGCAGAGCTTATATACGTTCCTTGGAGAGGGCAGGGAGGGAAGTTTATTGATGGGTCAGGGCGAGTGGGCAGTTTGTGTACAACCGGGTGAGAGAGTACATTCTGCAGTTTGGCAGTTGGGGACATCACATTCTGGGAACAGTATTAGCAAACAGTTTTCAAGATTTCAACAGTGTTTGTTAAGCATACAGAAATACAGGAAGTGATAAATACCTTTTTTATTAACCTTTCATTCCCCACTTCTTCTGGTTACTTTTAATCGTAAAAGTAATCATTGGGCGGTGTAACATTTTATTTCTGATAGTGGCGTACATTGTTGTTTGATTGCCAAAAATTTAACTTGTCCAATTTGAGCTTGGAGAAATGAAACTACACGGTGGAGCAACCAAGGTCCTACAGTTAGCAATAAATGAGTATTATTAATGGACCTGCCAGGGCTGATAAAAGCATAGATAAGCAGGGGAACTATGTTAACGAAGACACAAACCACCCTTTTGGGGCCTCTCTCTATTGTTGATGCTCTTCAAAGCATCTTCTAAATTTACTCATAAATTGTTTTACAACCAGTATGGTCAGCATAAAAACAACATTCTTCCCTCAATGCAGCATAAAGGCCCCCTTTCTCATGAAAAGAAGTTCCAACCTCGCCTGTTCTGTAAAACAACTTCAGAGAGAGAGAGGTTAAAGATTCCTGTAAAGCTGTGATGGAGGATTTAATATCTTTAAGCTTTGGTATACTGCTGCTTCTAATTTGGTCATTTGTTGTTTCCCATGGACTAGGGCATTGGGTCTTGTGCCCACCCCTGCAGCAACTCCAATTCCTAAAAGGATGGCTAAGGTGAGGGATACAGGTTCCTGGCAGAATCGGGTTGTATGCCCCCCTATTTGAAGTTTAAATGATCCTGCCTCATGATAGAGCACTCTGGGAAACAACTGCACAATTACATAATTTTTCACATATTTTGACCATTTTATGAAAACATAAACAATGTTTAAGTATATAGAATTATACTGTTGTAGGTATGGACAAGGCAAGGCACCTAAGATAGAACGGAAGACAGGGAAACAGTCCTATTTAGTTGCAAGCTGATTTAGAAGGCATTGCTTATGTTGTAATCAATTAATCCCCTGAACCCCAAGTTTATGTAGTTTCAGAATTTGGTATCCAAAATGTAAGGGATGGGGCTAAGAAGTTAACAGTCTGCAGAAGTTCACATAAAGCAGTTTTTGTTTTTGTTTTTTTTTTCTGCCTCTGTTCTGGGCAAGTTACATTTTTGAGGACACCTGGGAGGGGGATAGCTTTTTTCATCTCTTTTTTTCTCCCTGCCAGCTGTTACCATGGAGCCCTGTTGGTAACTTCTTTATCTCAGAAATGTAGCCATCTCTGTGAAGCCCCAGCTCAAGGCCTGGGGCCTTGTTCACATACTTTGTGAAAAACTAGTAAGGGTGTGTCTAGCTTAGGAGTGCTAATTTTTCCAGCCAGTGCCCAAGCAGAACAGGCAACACGAAAACAGGAAGTTTACCGACATTGAACTTTTTTATAGGGACTCTTTTTCTGAAAGTTTTAAAGTCAGCCATGGTGAAGACTTCTGGAGAAGGTCAGTTAAGACTTTTCTGTGGGCCTGGTACAGAGTTCGAAGACGGGGAAGGCAGGGGGTGAGAGCAGCTCTGTGGATCTGAGTATGAGGAAAGAGAGATGTGAAAGAATAATAGGAAATGGGTTTGGGATTTTCCTAGCAAAAAAAATTCAACAGTAGAACAGATAGAGCAGAGGGGAAGACGGGAGTGAGTATCCCAAAAAGCCTGTGAGGAATTTTAAATTCTTATTAACCTGTTTTCAGTGATGACAAAGCAACTTTAAAGGTCATTTTCATTACATCTTGGATAGGGGTCTGAGGGTTCTCCTCAGCTGGGTTGAGCTTTGGGTTAGCTGGTAAGAGGACCTGGTGGGACCCGTTGCGGGCACTGACATGAAAAGAGAGGAGTGAGTGGGTAGAGGGGTGCCTGAGTACCTGCAACCTCAGCACGGGGGCAATGGTCTGAGAACTGGCAGAGGTTTGGATTTTTGATCTAGTAATTGGAGGGGAGAAATCAGGTTGCTGAGGTGGGAGTGACAACAGAGAGTCTGGAGCAGAAGGCTGAGGGTGAGGATCTATTGGAGAAGCATAGTTCAGGATGTGAGTGAAGGAGGGAAAAGGCCTCCACATGGGGGAATCTCCATTCACCCTTTTGAGCAATTGCAGAAGTTAAAAAGTTCACTCAGAATTTAAGGATCTAGAGACCCCTCTGGGGGCCATTGGTTTTCGTTCTCTAATTGGTAATATGACCAATGCTGTGTACAGAATTTGATGAGCATTTTTGGTTCCACCAGGCACCCCCTGTATGCTCAAATCCCCATGACTTACAGAAGAAGTCGGATCTTCCCCAACACAGCCATGGCTGTTTGTGGCTTTGATAGTGGGCCGGGCAAGCATAGTAATCTAGGCTAGCCAACCTGCATCTGGCTCGTGAGTCTCTTCATCCATAACGTTTGTTTCCATTATCTATGGTACAGAAGGTATTTAATGGAACTTTAGTGGGATCCTCTTCAACAGGGATATCCCAGTAGGAAAGACGTATAGCCATTTGACAAATATCTGGGTGGAGAGATGGCCACCAATTCCCTAAGAGGGCTGTATGCAAGATAGACCATACTTCTTGTCTAGTAGGATTTGTGATCAGCCATCAGTGCTGAACAGGCTGATGCGGGTTAGGACTACTGGTGGAAAAGGGGAGAATCTATAGCCATATTCACATGGTGAATACGCAATTTGAAAGGGTTACCAGTCTTTTCCAGTTTCCAGCCAGATTCTGGACAGGGCGCAGGCTTGAGATTTGAGGCATGGATCCAGGAAGTGATTCCGTCTACTTTTACTGCTCTAGGTGTTATAAGCAGCACCTGGTATGGTTCTTTCCAGCGGGATTCCAGGGATGACACCTGATGTCGTCTTATGTAGATGAAGTCTCTTACTTGATATGGATGTGTAGTCCCCTCGTCCCCAGGTTGGTAGGCAGTGGCCAGCTGTTTCAACAGGTATCAGTGAGTTCTTTCACAAACTTTAAGTTTGTCAAGCAAGGGGATGTGGAAGGGATCTTTAGGTCTTAGAATTGGGGATAGTTCCTTTACTGGAGGAGGGGCACCATAGAGAATTTCACAGGGGGTGAGGTTACAGAAAGAAAGAGAGGGAGTATTTCTTGCATGAAACAGTGAATAAGGCAGGAGCATAGATCAATCTTTTATGCTGGTCTGTAAGCTTAATTTCTTTAAGGTCTCTTTAATTGTTCTATTTATTTTTTTACATGTCCTGAGTTCTGGGGTCTATAAGCACAATGTAACTTCCAATTAATCCCCAGGGTCCTAACTAACCCCTGACTTACCTTGGCCATTAACGCCGGTCCATTATCAGACCCTATTACATTGGGCAGGCCGTATCTTGGAAAAATATCTTTCAGGATATCCTTGACCAGCATTTGCGCCGTTGTTTTTGTTTTTATTATTTATTTTGTGGGAAAGGCTTCAATTTATCCTGAAAATGTATCTACAAAGACTAGGAGATATTTAAGTCCTTACCTGGCTGTCTTAATTTCAGTAAAGTCCACTTCCCAGAATTGTCCTGGTCTGATTCCTCGTAGGTGCTTTCCTGCAGGAAGCTTGGAAGGGTAACCATTAACCCATTTACAGACACAACAGGCTCTTGTCATCCGTTCAGATATTTCCTTTCGCTGTGAGTAGGTTAGTCAAAAACTCTGTTCTTGATCCTTCAAAAATGCCTGCAGTTTCTTTGAACCAAGGTGAGTGAGTTGATGTACATTTTTAACGTAGTGTAGGGCTTTCTGTAATTGCAGGCTGGGCTCAGAGAAGTTGAGGAATTCAGTGTCAGTTTCCTTAGATGTTATCAAAAGCTTGCTGGTCTTCATGGGTCCATTGGAATTGGGCATCCTCATTTAACAGCAGGTATGAAGGAGCAGCTAAGAACACAAACCCATGTTTCCATTACCTGCAAAAGCCATCAGTCCCATGAAACTCTCTGTGTTGTCTTCTGTTAGATGGGCGTGGTATCTGTGCAATGGTTTGTTTTCTGGGATCAGTGAGCCATCATTTACCACCCCTAAGAGAATACCCCGGGAAGATTACCTCTTGCTTTCAAATTTGGGCTTTTTGGCAAAAGCTCTATTCCCAAGTGAGCAAGCTCGGATAATAGTGCTTGGGTTGCAGACTCACAGTTTTCCTTGGTGTTGGCTGCCAGTAGCAGGACATCCACATATTGAAGCAGGGTGACTTTGGGGTGCGTAATTCTGAAGTTGTTGTGATCTCTGTGGAGGGCTTCATCAAAGAGAGTGGGGGAGTTTTTGAACCCCTCTGGGAGTCTAGTCCAAGTTAGTTGACCAGACGTTCCGGTTTATGGTTCTACCCACTCAAAAGCAAACAGCAACTGACTATCTTTATGCATGGGCAAGCAAAAGTAAGCATATTTAAGTCCAGAACAGTATACCATTTTCACTCAGCAACAACAAAGGGTTTATTGGGGGTCCAGAATGCTGGGGCTCAGAGCTCACTTAAAAGAAAAGAGAGCCCTGGGAACAGCTTAATCAGAGCTTCTATACTTTCCTTGGAGAGGGCAGTGAGTGAAATTTATTGATGGGTCAGAGCAAGTGGGCAGTTTGCGTGCAACCTGGTGAGGTAGTACAATCCTCACTTTGGCATTTGGTGACAGCATATGCTGAGAACAAAATTAGCAAACAGTACTCCAGATTTCAACAGTGTTTTGTTAAGCATACAGAAAAACAGGAAGTGACAAGTACCTATTTTATTAACCTTTCACCAACGCGAAATGGAAAGTGAGCATGGATTACTAAAACAATCATGTCCAGGTTGCCTAATGCTCTCAAATGTCAATCTTATTGGTGACTACATATTTGTTTCTTCCAAAGATTATATATTCAACCTCAACCATGTTGAAAATGTCTAAACCTATCACTCACTTTATACTTTGCCTGATTTCCTAATGTCTCTATTGATATCTGGATTCTCACATATTTTCCGCAGTTCATCATTGTGACTGACTCTTCACATGTGCTGATATTTATGTTCACTCTCTACCCGAAACCCTATAGCTAAAGAACTTTTTGTCCAAATCCTATACTCACTCTTTTTTCTAATCCTACCGACTATCTTCCTAATCCTACCGACTATCCTTTTTGATGAGATGTTCTCTTCTATATTCAATCATCCAAGGTAAAGGTCCTATGCCATTGTATATTGATTTATCTCGGACATCTCTGCAGAATGTAATTCATCACTAAGTATCCCAAACAAGGGCCTAATGCCCCTCTGGGCTTCAAATCTTACCTAGATTTCTGTTTTTATACTTATATTGAAAGTTTAATAAAATAGTGGTTGCCAAGGAAGTGACCTCATTCAGTTCCTGAAGGAATTGACCTACCTCACTTCTTTGGTGATGGAACTCTCTGAACTTGGGCTCCAGGAAGCCAGGCACACAGAGCCAGTCCCAATCCCAGTCCCAGTGGGCTCACTGGTTTGGACTTACCAAGGAGAGAGTCTGTTTTTCTTGGTACCTACTGATGTGAGGATGGCCAAATGCTAGGAGAGCTCTGAAGATGGGCCTTCCCTGAGAAAGCATGTAGTTGTCAGCACAGACTCCTGACAAGTTCAGAGATTTGGACAAGAAGACCAGATCTGAGACAGGATAGGCCATTTCGGGGGAACACAGCATGGCCCACCAGTCAGAGGACACTCTGGATAGTCACAGACTTACTTGGGGTAAGGAGGTGCCTTTTGAGTGTGGGTGTGATTTTGTGGTTTTGTCCCATGTTCTGAGAATAAGTAGGAAAGGTGGTTTGTTTGTTTTGGAGTGGACTGTTTCCAGAAAGTCCTTTGACAAGAGGAGTGTTTCTGTGTCTATGTATCCCACTGTGTCCTCGGTTGTAGACATTAGAAAAGAGAATGCATCGATGGATGTGTTCTGTCTAGTAGAAAGTTTCCCAGCATTCATCCTGCCCATTTTGGAAGGACTGCAGGTTGCCTTATCGATGGGCAACACCTACTATCTTCCTAAGTTCCTGTTTTCTTCCTGAATTCTGGCCACTCTCCAGAATAGGCTCATGTTTTTGTGTCCAATATATGTACCACCTCCAAGGTGTGTGACATGGCCATGTTCTGGATAGCTGAAGAAAATATCGAGCACCTCAGAAAACTAAGATATCAGTATGATCAGGAAAGTCTCAGTGGAGAAACCCTGGCTTGGGCCTATTGCTTACCTATTGTTCTGTTGCCCTAAATGTCAACAAGGTCTTTGCCTCAGGACACCCCTTGTGAAGCCTGAAAAAAACAGTTTTCAAATGGAAATAAATAGGCATCACCTGTGGCTCTTTGCTAAATTGCTTTGGAAATGGATGTGTCTGAATCAGCCTCTTGGCCATGTGTGGGGCTGTGGCTTAGATTCTCAGCACTTGATGGATCTAAAGAAAGATCCCATGTGTGCATCCACAACCTAAATGGCCAAAATAGCCTTCCTCTGTAAGGTTCCTGATCTCCGTCAAGTGAGAATATGGATCCTTTGGGTCAAATGACTTTTTCAAAGCCCTGCAGAGGCTAGCCCAGAGATGCTTGGGTTTCTTCATGACTCCAGTTTACATAAAAAATCTAATCCCCACAGTCGTTAGGCCTCAAATTGGAGAAGCAGAGCAGTATTAACTGTAGGCCTATTTGATCACTCCTGGTTCACAGTAAAGGTGTTCAGGCCAACATGACTTTAGGCAAATGAGGGGCAATGGAGCTTATTTTGGACACTGTCTTGGGCTGCATACGTCATGGTATCCTCCGGCCACAGGTGATGATGAGTGTCTCTATGGAAGAAGATGAGAGCCATGTGGGAGTGTTTTGGTTTTAATTGTGGTCATTTGTGTGGTGGTTGGAACAGATAACTTGGTCCACCTTCTCTTGAACTCTGGTGTGATTACCCTTAGAGAATGAGTTCTGGAACTGACCTCAGAGAAGTATTTCCATGAATTGTGTTGGGATTTTTAGGGGGCCACACATGAGAGCCACCCTGTGATAGTGAGCTCTATTTGCAGTGTGGATTTCAACAGAGCACTGGGAATCTAGGCCAGGATATCACATGATCATATTCTGAAAGCCTTGGCAGCTATATTTGAGAGGCAAAACACACACGGACCTCACATTTTAGACATCAATGAGCCTGGCTTCATGTGACCTTTTGGCCGCTCTTGGGGAAGCCTTGCCTGTGAGAGTTTTCCAGAGTTTTCATTAAAATGAGCTTCCTCAATATTTAATGTTTCCTGAATGAATTGAAACCCTCAGGGCCTCCAACTTCATCCTTGAAAAATGGCAAGATAAATACCATGAAATCTTTGAAATTCCCATGACCAGGTGGCACTGGAGAACCTTTGGATGTCCTGTTGCAGATCATGAGTATACAGACAGTGCCTTGATTGACTGGGATTCATGAAAATTGTGTAGAACAGAGATGCCAGTACGTTGGAGCCTGGTGAGTAGTGGGCCTAGAACAGTGGTGGGCAGGTGTGTGTTAAAACATCAGTGGTAGGGCCATGAGGATCTACCATTGGATTCCATTGGAGTGGGGTGCAGGGGTGTGATAAAACATCTGTGGTGGGGTCATGTGGATTTGCCAAATGGCTTGTGACTGATATGGTGTAGCCAGCAGATCCTTATGTAAACGCATCTTGTTATATGGAGAGGTTTAAAGGCAATTTAAAAAATCATGTTGCTATGGTTAAGGGGACAAACTATGTGCGATAGAAGATTTGTTGGTGCATTCTCTTGTAGACCCTGACCCACCACACCTGACAGAACTCACTCTAGCACTTTGTCCCGTTTGATCTCCTTGTATTTCATGAAGCAAATATCAAACTCCCAGTGCCACAGAAAGAAACACCACAAAAAGTGGAGGATGACCAAATGGCTTCACAGTCCACACGGGGAGTCACTTAGCCCCCAGTGGCCACGGTTTACCTACAAAGAGAGAATTCAGCACTGCTGCATCATGTTCATTGGAAAATGAGAAACCATGTCCTCCAGGTCACATAGATGCAGACCCAACTTTGATGGTCTCACTACAAAGGAAGCTAAATCTCCTGTAAAGAACATATATTTCAAGGGCCCAAACTCAGAGGCAGTTTCTCAAGAAGTTTAGGGCAGCAGAGCACCATGTTTGTGGAGTGTTAACCCTGTCCCTTACTTTTGGAAACTCCTCTACCACCGCCACGGTTGTGAAGTCCTGAGCATGTTCCATTCCAGATATGTATTCACATATTTTCTAACTATTCTCCTCTAATTGTGTCTTACTTGGGGTGAAGGTAATGTCAAGGCATTGTTCTGGATGATAGTGGGAAGATTTTTGTGTAGCACATATTTGCATACACATTGGATTCATTTTCTGCTGAGATCCACGCATAAGTCTCTATGGCTCGTGGCATTTTGCCAACAGTATTGATTGACAGGCGAGGCATTGCTATCCGCCTCTACCACTACTTTTGAATTATCACACTGTTTTGGAGTTCTCAAAGGGATTTCCGGGGATTCCCCGTGAGTTCCCATTGGTTGGGGAAGTGCAGGAGGAGGGATTGCCGGGAGTGGTATTTCCTGCTGGGGTTTTCCTGGACAAGCCCTTGGCATTGAGAGAATTCCCTAGGAGCATGAGTGAGGTTTTTTCTTTGCAGGTCAAAAACAAAGTTTGTTCCTGCTTCAGTGGCTGGTGATTTGTGCCCAGCCAGACTGTAGCAATTGGTGGCCCATGTGGGGAACGTCTGAAGCTTCGGGGTAAGTGAAACTTCTTGCCCCTAAGGGAAGGCGAGAGAATGGGTGACCATTTTAATAAACAATGTGTTCTTGTTTTGATTTGTTTTGTGTTTGTTTCAATCTGCCTATCCCTAGAATTTTCTCAGGCAGACTGGGAAAAAATGGTTGGCTCAAGGTTTGAAGTTGTTCGCCACTGAGGAAGAGATAGAAATAGACCACAAATGCACATGCCAAGAAAATAGGAAAATTGATACAACGATTTTTGTTCCGTTTTTGTTTCATTTTGATTCGGTTTTGTTTTGTGTTATCTTATTGGGTTGCGTTATCTTTATAACAGATTAGAAATTAGTAAAAAACAAACTGAAAGAGTGTTAAATAAACTGTTAGAAGTTCAGATGATGGAGAAAGACATTTTAGATCAAGCAAAAGAGAAGGTCTCTCAAGCTAATCAGACAGAGGAAGAAAATTTAAAGGAAGAAAGCTTAGAGGAGAAACAGCTATTAGGGAAAAAGGTACAACAGGAGGCTGCCACTAACACCATTCTATCACTAGAGGGCGTAATTCAACCAATAGCTCCATCTATGGATATAGCTGAGTGGCCCTCAACCCCCGTAGTTGATAGATGGGATCCTGAGACAGGACCTCAAGGATTAGCATGCCCTGTACTTGAGCAGGCAGGAGGGCAGTGAATTCACCATGCTTTAGATTTCAAAACAGTGAAGCAGTTAAAGGAGGCTATAACACCCTATGGTCCTCAAGCACACTTCACTGTAAGCATGGTCAAATCCATTACCAATTTGGACATGACACCAGCAGATTGGGCTAGTATGTGTAAATCTGTGCTAAATGAAGGACAATATTTGTTATGGAAGGTTGCCCATGAGGAATTTTGCAGGGTGACAGCTAGACAAAGTGCAGCAGCCGGTTACCCTCAAAGAAATCTAGATATGTTGTTAGGAGAAAGACCTTAGGAGGGTCAACGGCAACAAATTGAATATGATCCTGGCGTATACGCACAAATTGCTGTAGATGCGGTTAGGGCATGAAAAACTTTACAGGGGCATGGAGATTTACAAGGTCAGTTATCTAAGGTAATACAAGGAACTAATGAACCTTATACTGAATTTGTAGATAGACTTATTAAAGCAGCTTCCAGAATTTTGGGGGATACAGAACAAGCAATGCCATTTATAAAACAACTGGCTTATGCCGAAGCAAATCATTGCTGCAGAGAGGTAATTAGACCATGGAGACATGAAGATTTAAACACATATGTTAAATTATGTAGAGACATTAATGAAAAAAGACAAGTCTTTGCAGCAGTAGAACAGGCTTTATATGCCAGGCCAAAAAAAAAAATGCTACAATTGTGAAGAAACAGGACATTTTAAAAGGGGTTGCCCCATAAGAGGAGGATTTGACAAAGCTAGGTGCCGCAGTCTGGCTGGGCACAATTCAGGAGCCACTTGTCAAAAGAAACTAACTTTATTTTTAGAACCACACAAGATAAACAAAACAGCTCCTCAGGAAAAAACCCTCAGAGCCCAACTGCCACCACCGGCTTCCCACAAGCCACACCACCCCGACAACCTCTTTCTCCCACAATCCTCCTGCTCTTGAGGCCGATTGGCTGGGTCGCATGGGCGGAGCCAAAAAAGTCCCCCAATGAGCAGCTCCGTGGTCTGAAAGGGCAGGGAAACAGCCCAATGAGCATCACCGCAGAGGAGCCAATCAGCTAGATGTTGCTAGATCTTGCTGGGGCTGCTGTGAGCCAATCATCAGCTGGTAGTCTGAAAGGGCAGGGAAACAGCTCAATGAGCATCTCCACAGAGGAGCCAATCAGCTAGATGTTGCTGGGGCCACTGTGAGCCAATCATCAGCTGGCAGTCTGAAAGTTTGCTGGAGCCCCTTTGGCTGTGGCTCTCAACATCTCCCCCTCTCTGTTTAAACAAGAAGCATGTGGCTTAGGGACCGTGTCTGCCTTAGGTTGTCCAATAGTACATATGGTCCTTACCCGTTATTGGATGAGCTGACCTCAAGGCATCAGCCTCCTGTCTTAGGTTGGTACCATAGTAATTGGATCTTACCCGTCATTGACTACCAGTCCAGTATACAGCCACACCTGTGTAGAGGTCTTCGTACCAGCGGGGGGGTGAGGTTCTTTGCCTCACCTCTGTTGGCCCCCAAATTTTAGCTGAACGATCATGATAAACAGAAGGGAGGAAGATACACCAAGCCAGCTGATGGCTCCTTTTGGAAAAATTGTACCACCGATGACACTATCAGCATAAATACCCCAACACTACCAGAAGTTGCTGCACCAACAGATAGTTCACAATGCATACAAGTGAGTTCACAATGCATATAAGTGATACATAGTCCAGGCAAGTTCTGCAAGCAGTTCAGTGATGGCTATTGCAGAAGCTGTAGATTGGTTTTATCTTTGTCTTCATGCACTGGGATGAAGATAGGAATTCAGACAATAATGGCTAAAGAAAAATTATATAACATTATATAACATTCCAGAAGGCACTAAAAGAAAACAATTTTCTTAACAATTTACATTGTCTTCACTGAAGATAGGAATTCTGTCAATAATGGCTAAAGAAAAAATTATGTAACGTTCCAGAAGGCATTAAAAGAAAACAATTTTCTTAACAATTTACATTATCTTTAAGAGAATTATTAAATATAATGAAAAGGAAAGGTGAAAGTAAACAAACAGATCTGTTAACCTCCTTATTTGTTCACATTTTAAAACAATCTTCAACAGCTGTTTACCCAATTTAAATTAAACCATTTAAATCACGTGAATAAAAAAAAATATTTGGATCCATTTTTTCATAAGCGCTCATCATATATGACATATGGACATACGTACATTCAAACACAAAACACAAGTGTGCACACATAATACATACGACACATAACATAATAGTAAAGGCCTTATAACTTTTTACAGTTGAAATCTCCATTGCAATGTTTAAAAACTCTATAGTCAAAAAAAAGAACTGATCAGCAAAACATTAACCTAGGTCTGTATGAGCTCAAAAAAAATATGGGAAAGGGCAATAATAAAATAGATATTGAAAAAAGCATTCTGGTTCTCTCGCAGATGTAAGAATAACCAAACTGGAGTTCTGGATATCACATCTTCTTTTTGGTCTGTAGAAATCGCTTTAGTTAATCTGTCTGGAATCCAAATCAGCTGCTGCTCTCCCTGTGGAAACACATAAACAGACCCCCGATTCCAGGCAATCACTGGGTCAGGACCTTAGTTAATCTCTCTGGAATCCAAATCGGCTGCTGTTCTCCCTGTGGAAACACACAAACAGAACCCCGACTCCAGACAATTACTGGGTCAGGACCTTTCCATTGTCCTGTTAGAATATCCTTCCAAAGTACCTTGGGCTTATATACATTTTTTGGACACATATGCCTTTCCACAGCACTAAGCCCTGATGAATCCGAATTTAAAAAGTTTAGAGTAAAAAGGGTTATTTTAAGTTTATCTTTGGGGAATATATACCCCATCCCAATTCCTTCTTCTTGCTTTAATAAGTACATTTTAATAGTTTGATGAGCTCTTTCAACTATGCCTTGTCCCTGTGGATTGTATGGGATTCCTGTTATATGAGTAATGCCAAATGATGAGCAAAATTGTTTAAAAGAGGTAGAAGTATAACCAGGGGCATTATCTGTTTTTAACTGTTTTGGAACGCCCACAGTGGCAAAATTTTGTAAGCAATGAGCTATAACATCTTTAGTTTTTTCTCCGGCATGAAGGGAGCCCATCAAAAATCCAGAAGAAGTATCAACTGTAACATGCAAATATTTTAATTTTCCGAATTCTGGCAAGTGTGTGACGTCCATCTGCCAAATATGGTTAGGTATCAATCCTTTAGGATTGACTCCAAGATTTACTTGTGGTAAAAAGGTCACACAATTTTGACATTGTTTTATTATTTGTCTAGCTTGTTCCTCAGTTATCTTAAAACGCTTTTGTAAAGTATTACAGGCATTGTGATGTTTAAAAATTCTGTATTTAATTTATTTTCCGATAGTCAGTATATAGTTAATGCTATAGTATCCCTTGAAGATGCTGGTAGGATTTCCCCTTCCTCTACTATTTCTTTTTGCTTTCCACTATACAAAGTCTAATCTGGGACAGTTTCTGTCCCAGATTAGACTTTGTATAGTGGAAAGCAAAAAGAAAATAGTAGAGGAAGGGGAAATCCTACCAGCATCTTCAAGGGATACTATAGCATTAACTATATACTGACTATCGGAAAATAAATTAAATACAGAATTTTTAAACATCACAAAAGCCTGTAATACTGCCTTAAGCTCTACCTTTTGAGCTGATTGTTTGGGTACTAAAAATGTAAAAGTTTGATCAGGTGTAACTATTGCTGCTGTACCATTATTTGATCCATCAGTGAATATAAATTTGACACATAGTTGGGCTGTTAGCCATCCCTTGAGGGAGTACTTTCCATTCATATCTCTGATCAGGACCTTCATGATTCAGTGCAGGGATAGTAAATGCAAAACGTGGACTATCCTCAGGATGAATTGGAATTGAAAAAAAACAATCTTTAATATCTATAACTAAAACATACCAAGATTTTGGCAAAGCAGACAATTGAGGAATACCCGATTGAGCAGGTCCCATAATAACCATCTCATTATTAATGGCTCTTAAATCTTGCAATAATCTCCATTTACCAGATTTATTTTTGATGACAAAAATGGGAGTATTATGGGGAGATACAGAAGGTTGTATATGTCCTTCGGCTAATTGTTGTTTGACCAGATCATGGGCTGCTAGTATCTTTTCTTTAGTCAGGGGCCACTGAGGAACCCATACTGGTCTTTCTGATTTCCAAGTAATTTTTATTGTCTCAGTGGCCCTTTCTGAAAATCCAACCCATGTCTGTCTGTTCCTTGATCTATTTGTATTGGTGCTGCTATACCTTGTTCTTGTTTTCCTAATCTTTTTCCTTTCCTAAAACCTTGTCTAGTCATAATAGTGGGTGCATTTTGGTTGATGTTATTTGTTAATGTCAAACCTAATTGATCTAGGACATCTCGTCCCCATAAATTTATAGGAAGATAATCCAATACATATGGCTGTATAGTTCCTTCACATCCTTCAGGATCCTTCCAATCTAATACCATTGCACTTCTATGGGGATTAGTCGCCACTCCTAGGCCTCGAAGCGTTTGAGTGGCTTGTTGTAATGGCCAATGTTTTGGCCATTCTTGACGAGAGATGATGCTAAGTTCTGCACCTGTATCCAGTAGCCCATTAAAGTCATGTCCTTGAATATTTAGTTTTAGCATGGGGCGAGAATCTAAATTTAAAGACAGCATAGCCCAATCTACACCTGTGGAGCCTAATCCCTTGGAACCTCTTTCTATAGTACTACTGGAAAATTTATCATGTAGGCTTGGTATTATTAGTAACTGTGCTATTCTATCTCCTGGTGAAATTACTGATATACCATTTGGAGAACTGGCTATAATTTTTATTTCACTTTCATAATCGGGATCAATTACCCCAGGACTTATCATAAGTCCTTTTAGAGTAGAAGAGCTGCGTCCCAATAATAAGCCTACTGTTCCTTTGGGAAGAGGTCCTTTCACCCCTGTGGGAATGATTTGAACTCCCATCTCTGGAGTTAGTACTGATCTGGCGGAGGCGCAGATGTCCAACCCTGCGCTCCCTCTGGTTTGTCTGATGAGGGATCTGATGGACAATGTGTCCTGGGCACTACCCTGATGGGGTTGATGGGTTCCTCCAGTGCTCCGTATATTTGTGGTTTTGGGCCCCGGAGCATTGGGCCCCCCTGTCCATTTTTTGGCAATGGAGCCCAATGCCTTTCTCCACGATATCGTGGATAAACACTTGGTCCTTGTTCGTTTTTTGATAATGGAGTACCCTCTATGGTGGTTTGAGAACGGCATTCATTAGCCCAATGTCTCCCTCTACGGCATCGGGGGCAAATACCCGGTATTCTACTTCTTTGATACCTAGTTTTGTTAAACCCTCCTCCTATGGGGCAATTCCTTTTAAAATGTCCTGTTTGTTCACAATTGTAGCATGTTCTTGGCCTGGAATCTAAAGCCTGTTTTACTGCAGCTGCCACAATTTGCCCTTGTTCATTGATGTCTCTGGCATCTAAAGCCTGTTTTACTGCAGCTGCCACAATTTTCCCTTGTTCATTAATGTCTCTGGCATCTAAAGCCTGTTTTACTGCAGCTGCCATGACTTGCTCTTGTTCATTAATGTCTCTACATAATTTAATATATGTGTTTAAATCTTCATGTTTCCATGGTCTAATGATATCTCTGCACCAACGATTCGCTTGGTCATAAGCCAGTTGTTTTATTAATGGCATTGCTTGTTCTGTATTCCCAAAAACTCTGGTAGCTGTTTGAATAAGCCTATCTACAAATTCAGCATAAGATTCATTAGTTCCTTGTATTATCTTAGATAATTGACCTTGTAAACCTCCATGTCCTTGTAAAGTCTTCCATGCCTTAACTGCATCTACAGCAATTTGTAAATATACACCAGGATCATATGCAATTTGTTGCTGCTGATTCTCATAAGGTCCCTTTCCTAACAACATATCTAGATTTCTCTGAGGATAACCAGCTGCTGCATTTCGCCTAGCCGTCTCCTTGCAAAATTCCTCATTGCAACCTTCCATAACAGGTATTGTCCTCCATTTAGCACAGCTTTACACATATTAGCCCAATCTGCTGGCGTCATGTTCAAGTTGGTAATGGATTCGACCAAGCTTACAGTGAAGGGTGCTTGAGGACCATAGGTTGTTACAGCCTCTTTTATCTGCTTCACTGTTTTGAAATTTAAAGTCTTGTAAATTCGCTGCCCTCCTACCTCAAATACAGGGCATGTTAATACTTGAGATCCTGTCTCAGGATCTGAACTATCCACTGCGGGGGTTGGGGACCTCTCAGCATATGAAGGTGGCCTTGTCAGTTGGACACTTACGTCCTCTGGTGATAGAAAGGTGTTAGTAGCAGTCTCCTGTAGAGGTGGTGCTGTTGGTTGGACACTTAAGCCCTCTGGTGATAGAAAGGTTTTAGTAGCAGTCTCCTTTTGTAACTTTCCCCCTGATGGCTTTTTCTGCTCTAAACTTTCTTTCTCTGTCTGATTAGCTCGAAAGACCTTCTCTTTTACTTGAATCTTTTCCTCTTTCTGACTAACTTGAGAGACCTCCTCATTTACTTGAATCAATATGTCTTCTCCTTCCTCTACCTTTGTCTGAATTGAAGGTTTTGGACTAAGAAAACCATATACCAACACCCACAATGCCAATGTGCCAGCTGGCAGAGTTCCTGGGCTGTTCTTTTCTATTCTTTTTAAATCTTCACCATGATGGTTCCATTGTGATATATTTAACAACTCCTCCTTAAAAAGCCATGGGCTACATTTTTGCATTGTATCAACGTATGCCCTGACTGCTCTTGATTTTACTGGGATGCCTTCTTCCTCTAACAATTTACTTAACACTCTTTCAGTTTGTTTTTTACTAATTTCTGATCCCGTATTTCTACTATAATACAACTCAACAAGATGACGCCAAACAAAACCGAGACAGAATGAAATAAAAATGGAACAACAAAAATTCATTATAGCCTTTCTATCCTCCTTATATGTGCATCCGTCCTTTCTCCCTATCTGTTCCTCAGACGTAAATAGTTTTTCCTCAGAAGTGAGCGGTTTTTCTTCCGTCTCACTCATCTCCAGGGACAGGCAACTTAAAACAAAAATGAAGCAAAACAAAAGAGGAATCTTAAAATGGCTCCCCATCCTCTCACCCTGCCCTCAGGGGCGAGCGGTTTACTTACCCTCAGTCGCTCCCCATGTGAGCCACCAAATGCCGCAGTCTGGCTGGGCACAATTCAGGAGCCACTTGTCAAAAGAAACTAACTTTATTTTTAGAACCACACAAGATAAACAAAACAGCTCCTCAGGAAAAAACCCTCAGAGCCCAACTGCCACCACCGGCTTCCCACAAGCCACACACCCCAACAACCTCTTTCTCCCACAATCCTCCTGCTCTTGAGGCCGATTGGCTGGGTCGCATGGGCGGAGCCAAAAAAGTCCCCCAATGAGCAGCTCCGTGGTCTGAAAGGGCAGGAAAACAGCCCAATGAGCATCACCGCAGAGGAGCCAATCAGCTAGATGTTGCAAGATGTTGCTGGGGCTGCTGTGAGCCAATCATCAGCTGGTAGTCTGAAAGGGCAGGGAAACAGCTCAATGAGCATCTCCACAGAGGAGCCAATCAGCTAGATGTTGCTGGGGCCGCTGTGAGCCAATCATCAGCTGGCAGTCTGAAAGTTTGCTGGAGCCCCTTTGGCTGTGGCTCTCAACAGCTAGGTATCAAAGGAATAGAATACCGGGTATTTGCCCATGATACTGTAGAGGGAGACATTGGGCAAATGAATGCCATTCTCAAACCACCATAGAGGGTACTCCGTTATCAAAAAATGGACAAGGACCAGGAATTTACCCACGATATCATGAAGAAAGGCATCGGGCTCCATTGCCAAAAAACAGACAGGGGGGCCAATTCTCTGTGGCCCACGAACACAAATGTACTGGGCACTGGAGGAACCCAGAAACACCATGGAGGAACCCAGCAACACCATCAGGGTAGTGCCCAGGACACATTATCCATCAGATCTCTCATCAGACGAACCAGAGGGAGCACAGGGTTGGACATCTGTGCCTCCGCCAGAGCAGTACTAACTCCAGAGATAGGAGTTCAAATCATTTCCACAGAGGTGAAATGCCTCTTGCCAAAGGAACACTAGGCTTATTATTGGGATGCAGCTCTTCTACTCTAAAAGTACTTATGATAAGTCCTGGGGTAATTGATCCCAATTATGAAGGTGAAATAAAAATTATAGCCAGTTCTCCAAACGGTATATCAGTAATTTCACCAAGAGATAGAATAGCACAGCTATTAATAATACCCAACCTACATGATAAATTTTCCAGTAGTAGTATAGAAAGAGGTGCCAGGGGAATAGACTCCACAGGTGTAGATTGGGCTATGCTGTCTTTGAAGTCAGATTCTCGCCCAATGATAAAATTAAATATTCAAGGACATGAATTTAATGGGCTACTGGATACAGGTGCAGACCTTAGCATTATATCTCGTCAAGAATGGCCAAAACATTGGCTGTTACAAGAAGCCCCTCAAATGCTTTGAGGCCTAGGAGTGGCAACTAATCCCCATAGAAGTGCAATGGTATAAGATTGGAAGGATCCTGAAGAATGTAAAGAAACTATACAGCCATATGTATTGGATCATCTTCCTATAAATTTATGGGGACAAGATTACTAGATCAATTAGTTTTGACATTAACAAATAACATCAATCCAAATGTGCCCACTATTAGGGCTAGACAAGGTTTCAGGAAAGAAAAAAGATTAGGAGAACAAGGTATAGCAGCACCAATTCAAATAGATCAAGGAATAAATAGACATGGACTGAGTTTTCAGAAGGGGTCACTGAGGCAATAAAAATTACTTGGAAATCAGATAGACCAGTATGGGTTCCTCAGTGGCCCCTGACTAAAGAAAAGATACAAGCAGCCCATGACCTAGTCAAAAAACAATTAGCGGAGGGACATATAAAACTTTCCGCATCTCCCTATAATACTCCCATTTTTGTTATTAAAAAGAAATCTGGTAAATGGAGATTATTGCAAGATTTAAGGGCCATTAGGGATTTCCGGGGATTCCCCCAGAGGTCCCCCTGGTTGGGGAAGTGCAGGAGGAGGGATTGCCGGGAAAAATATTTTCGGCTGGGGGTTTTCCTGGACAAGCCGCTTGGCATCGAGAGAATTCCCCAGGAGCGTGTGTGAGGTATTTTCTTGCAGTTCAAAAATAAAGATTGTTCCTGCTTCAGTGTTTCGTGATTTGTGCCCAGCCAGACTGAGGCAATTTTCCTATTTTCCAATAAAAATACTGAAACCATGACACTAACACATACCCTACTAGACTCTGACTACTAATCCTAATATGATGGAGAAAAATAACCCAAAGAGAATAGAAATAAAAGCAGTTCAGTGGAGGCATGGTGTATATTTGGACTTGCCTTTTGCATGACAAAGGGTAGGTGTTATAAATCTAGTCAATTTTTGGTTAAATTAGTTCTCCGGGTGTTTTTAAAGTTAACAAATATGTGAAATCCTGTCTCCCTTTCTCTATAGCCTATTGAGAACATGCATATTTATATGCACATATAGAATCCTACCTGGTATCACAGGTAAATTTTTGAGTGTTGTCTGACTTGGCAGATACAAATTGTGATAAGAGATCACTCCTCCTAACCACTGTTGGAACTGAAATTCAACCTATGGGTGAGCTTCCTATTAGAACAACATTATACATAAATCCGTGATCAGTAAAATAAATATTTTTGCATCTGTGGATGATATATATTTCAGGATGAATTAGGATTAGCATACCTATTGCTACATTTTAATGTCTGTTTGTGTGTTTTGTGTATGTGTGTGTGTGTGTGTGTGTGTATATATATATATATATATATATATATATGTATATATATATATACACGCTCCAGATGTGTGTGTGTATATATATATATATATATATATATATATATATATATACTCCAGATTTTTCTTTTTTTTTTTTTTATTCAAAACATTACAAAGATTTCAGAATCACATCGGTTACACATCCACATTTTTACATAATACCATAATAGTAACTGTTGTATTCTGCTACCTTTCCTATCCTCTACTATCCCCCCTCCCCTCCCCTCCCATCTTCTCTCTCTACCCCATCTACTGTAATTCATTTCTCTTCTTATTTTTTTCCCATTCCCCTCACAAACTCTTATATGTAATTTTGCATAACAATGAGGGTCTCCTTTCATTTCCAAGCAATTTCCCTTTTCTCTCCCTTTCCCTCCCACTTCATGACTCTGCTTAATGTTAATCTTTTTCTCCTGCTCTTCCTCCCTGCTCTGTTCTTGGTTGCTCTCATTATATCAAAGAAGACATTTGGCATTTGTTTTTTAGGGATTGGCTAGCTTCACTTAGCATAATCTGCTCTAGTGCCATCCATTTCCCTGCAAATTCCATGATTTTGTCATTTCTTAGTGCTGCGTAGTACTCCATTGTGTATAAATGCCACATTTTTTTTATCCATTCATCTATTGAGGGGCATCGGGGTTGGTTCCACAGTCTAGCTATTGTGAATTGTGCTGCTATGAACATCGATGTGGCAGTATCCCTGTAGTACGCTCTTTTGAGGTCTTCAGGGAATAGTCCGAGAAGGGCAATAGCTGGGTCAAATGGTGGTTCCATTCCCAGCTTTCCCAGGAATCTCCATACTGCTTTCCATATTGGCCTCACCATTTTGCAGTCCCACCAGCAATGTACAAGAGTACCCTTTTCCCCACATCCTCGCCAGCACTTGTTATTGTTCGACTTCATAATGGCTGCCAATCTTACTGGAGTGAGATGGTATCTTAGGGTGGTTTTGATTTGCATTTCTCTGACTGCTAGAGATGGTGAGCATTTTTTCATGTACTTGTTGATTGATTGTATGTCCTCCTCTGAGAAGTGTCTGTTCAGGTCTTTGGCCCATTTGTTGATTGGGTTATTTGTTTTCTTATTGTTTAATTTTTTGAGTTCTTTGTATACTCTGGATATTAGGGCTCTATCTGAAGTGTGAGGAGTAAAAATTTGTTCCCATGATGTAGGCTCCCTATTTACCTCTCTTATTGTTTCTCTTGCTGAGAAAAAACTTTTTAGTTTGAGAAAGTCCCATTTGTTGATTCTTGTTTTTAACTCTTGTGCTATGGGTGTCCTATTAAGGAATTTGGAGCCCGACCCCACAATATGTAGATCGGAGCCAACCTTTTCATCTATCAGACGCATAGTCTCTGATTTGATATCAAGGTCCTCGATCCATTTTGAGTTAACTTTTGTGCATGGCGAGAGGAGGGGATTCAGTTTCATTTTATTGCATATGGATTTCCAGTTTTCCCAGCACCATTTGTTGAAGATGCTATCCTTCCTCCATTGCATGCTTTTAGCCCCTTTATCGAATATAAGATAGTTGTAATTTTGTGGATTGGTTTCTGTGTCCTCTATTCTATACCATTGGTCCACCCGCCTGTTTTGGTACCAGTACCATGCTGTTTTTGTTACTATTGCTTTGTAGTACAGTTTGAAATCTGGTATCGCTACACCTCCTGATTCACACTTCCTGCTTAGAATTGCTTTTGCTATTCTGGGTCTTTTATTTTTCCATATGAATTTCATGATTGCTTTATCTATTTCTACAAGAAATGCCGTTGGGATTTTGATTGGCATTGCATTGAACCTATAGAGAACTTTTGGTAATATTGCCATTTTGATGATGTTAGTTCTGCCTATCCATGAACAGGGTATGTTTTTCCATCTTCTGAGATCTTCTTCTATTTCTCTCTTTAGGGTTCTGTAGTTTTCATTGTATAAATCTTTCACCTCTTTTGTTAGGTTGATTCCCAAGTATTTTATTTTTTTTGAGGATATTGTGAATGGGGTAGATGTCCTCATTTCCAGTTCGGAAGATTTGTCGCTGATATACAGGAATGCCTTTGATTTATGCGTGTTGATTTTATATCCAGCCACTTTGCTGAATTCATTTATTAGCTCTAGTAGTTTCTTTGTAGACCCTTTTGTGTCTTCTAGATATAGGATCATATCATCCGCAAACAGTGATAATTTAAGTTCTTCTTTTCCTATTTTTATGCCTTTAATTTCTTTCGTCTGTCTAATTGCTCTGGCCAGTGTTTCGAGAACTATATTGAATAGAAGTGGTGAGAGAGGGCATCCCTGTCTTGTTCCAGATTTTAGAGGGAATGCCTTCAGTTTTTTTCCATTTAGAATGATGCTAGCCTGAGGCTTAGCATATATAGCTTTTATAATTTTGAGGTAAGTTCCTGTTATCCCTAGTTTTTCTAATGTTTTAAACATAAAGGGATGCTGTACTTTGTCGATTGCTTTTTCTGCGTCCACTGAGATGATCATATGGTTCTTATCTTTAAGTCTATTGATGTGGTGAATAACGTTTATTGATTTCCGTATATTGAACCAGCCTTGCATCCCAGGGATGAATCCTACTTGATCATGGTGCACAATCTTTTTTATATGTTTTTGTATACGATTTGCCAGAATTTTATTGAGGATTTTTGCATCTAAATTCATTAGGGATATTGGTCTGTAGTTTTCTTTCTTTGAGGTGTCCTTCTCTGGTTTGGGAATCAGGGTGATATTGGCCTCATAGAATGAATTTGGGAGTTCTCCCTCTTTTTCTATCTCCTGAAATAGATTATGGAGTATTGGTATTAGTTCCTCTTTAAATGTTTTGTAAAACTCTGCTGTATATCCATCCGGTCCTGGGCTTTTCTTGGTTGGTAGTCTTTTGATGGCTTCTTCTATTTCCTCCCTTGATATTGATCTGTTTAGGTTGTTTATATCTTCCTGATTCAATCTGGGTAGTTCATATGTCTCAAGGAATTTATCTATGCCTTCACTATCTTCTATTTTATTAGAGTATAGGGTTTCAAAATAATTTCTAATTATGATCATTAATATATATGCCCCAAACAATGGTGCAGCTACGTTCATCAAACAAACTCTTCTCAAGTTCAAGAGTCTAATAGACCACAACACAATAATCATGGGAGATTTTAATACACCTCTCTCACCAATGGACAGATCTTCCAAACAAAAATTGAATAAAGAAACCATAGAGCTCAATAATACAATAAATAACTTAGACTTAATTGATATATACAGAATATACCACCCAACATCAAGCGGATACACTTTCTTCTCAGCAGCACATGGATCCTTCTCAAAAATAGACCATATACTATGTCACAGGGCAAAGCTTAGCAATTACAAAGGAGTTGAGATACTACCATGCATTTTATCTGATCATAATGGAATGAAATTGGAAATCAATAATAAAATGAGAAAGGAAAAACCCTACATCACATGGAGATTAAACAATATGCTACTGAATGAACAAAGGGTTACAGAAGACATCAAAGAGGAAATTAAAAAATTCTTAGAGGTAAACGAAAACTCAGAAACAACATATCGAAATCTTTGGGACACTATGAAAGCAGTACTAAGAGGAAAATTCATTTCATGGAGTTCATTCCTTAAAAGAAGTAAAAGCCAACAAATAAATGACCTCATACTACACCTCAAAGCCTTAGAAAAAGAAGAACAAATCAGCAGCAAATACAGTAGAAGGCAAGAAATAATTAAAATTAGAGCAGAAATCAATGAAATTGAAACAAAAGAAACAATCGAAAAAATTGACAAAACTAAAAGTTGGTTCTTTGAAAAATTAAATAAGATTGATAGACCACTAGCCACACTAACAAAGAGAAGAAGAGAGAGAACCCAAATTACTAGCTTACGGGATGAAAAAGGCAACATCACAACAGACGCTCCAGATTTTTCTAAATATGGAATATATGTGTCTTCCATACACTCCCTAAATTCATTCATGTTCATGTATTTCGATTTATAATGAATTTTTCACAAGAATATTCTAAGAAATATTCATCCACCTGAAATACATATTTGTTTCCTAGTACTGACAACTAAGTTCAGTGAAAGGTGCATACAAATCCTAATATTTCTATAGTAACTGACCCAGTTTAACATCAATGCAAGTAGACTCCTATGGGACATGATGTGTATTTTGACATTCGTTTTAATTCAACACTGGTACATTACTATTTCTTCAGTTTATGCACATCATTGGATATATATTTCATCCACTAGTTCACAAATTTGTAGGCATTTGTTTCACTTTCAACAACTTCCTGCTTCAGAACACGTGTATTCCTCTATTTTCTTGACTGGTATTTTCGTGAGACTTCTTTCCAAAAACATTATTTTCAATTCCATAATCAATTTTGAAGCAAAACTCACACACCCTTCATGATAAACCATAACCCTAATATTACCATTAGATGTACAACTGGTTGGAATTAATGTATGCATATCAATATAAGATTTCCTGAATATTTTCAGATATCAATTCAAACCGTTATTTAATGTTGGAACGAGTTATAAGATTTATTCACAGTATGGTCTATTCATGCATTATCTCTATATTCATAGACACAGAGTACATTTATTTTAACCCAAAATACTAATTTATACATCTTCAAAATATTGCTCCAATAAATGGTGGAAGAAAAACTCATGTCACCTGATCTACATATACATTTTATCACAGTAATATACTGGTCGCAAAGATCACACTTCGGATTGTAACAAAGCCTGAATGGAAAGTGAACATGGATTACTAAAAACATTCATCTCAAGGTTGCCTAATGCTCCCAATTGCCAATCTTGTGGGGGAATAAATATTTGTTTCTTCCTGAGGTTATATATTCAAACTCAATCCTGTTGAAAATGTCTAATTCTATCACTCACTTTATAATTTGCCTGATTTCATAATGTCTCTATTGATATCTGCTTCCCTACATATTTTCTCAAGTTCATCATTGTGACTGACTCTTCACATGTGCTGACATTTACATTCACTCTCTACCCGAAACCCTATTGCTAAAGATCTTTTGGTCCAAATCCTATAGTCACTTTTTTTTCTAAACTCACCAACAGTCTTCCTAATCCTACAGACTATCCCTTTTTGACTGTATGTTCTCTTCGAAATTCAATCATCCAAGGTACAAGGTCCGATGCCATTGAATATTGATTTATCTGAGACAACTGTGCAGAACATAATTCAAAGCTAAGTATCCCAATGAAAGGACCAATGCCCGTCTGCGCTTCAAATCTAACCTAGATTTCTGTTTTTGTACCTATATTTCACCTATATATTTTTGTAAATATCAAAGGTTCCCAATACCATTATTCATCCTGCAGAATGATTCCTCACCCAAATTGAACCTGTTATTAACCCTAACCATACACTGTTCCCTTAATCTACCTTTACAGAAGAGCAGACACAGAGTTGGTCTTACAATACTGGAAGTTAGGGGATCTTCCACCTGCTGAGAAACTCAAAGGTCTATGCAGAAATGAACCCTGGAGAAGTTATAGGCAGCTATGTAGAACCTGAGAGAGCAAAAGTCATCTTCCATGGAAAACAACCTGGTCAAGATGAAGGGTTGTGTTTGAATCAGCCTCTCTTTTCTTAATGTAGAGAAGATGGACCAAACCAGAACTGTGTGGGGAGCTGTTCCTGGTTCCCTATGGTTGATATACCATTCTAACTTGTGACACTGTCACAGGAAGTAGGGTCTCCCTCCATCTCATGGGACCCTTGGAAGCAACTGTTAGGACAAAGTGGTTGCCAAGGCAGTGACCTCATTCAATTCTTGAAAGAAGTGGCCTTCCTCACTTCCTTGGTGATGGAACTCTCTCAATTTGGGATCCAAAAAACCAGACACACAGAGCCAGTCCCAGTCTCAATCCCAGTGTGCTCACTTGTTTGGATTTATTAAGGACAGTGTCAGTCTTTCTTGGTACCTACTAATGTGAAGATGGCCAAATGCTCTGAAGAGGGGAGTTTCCCGAGAAAGCACATAGTGTTTCACCGGTGGCTCCTGACAACTTCATATATTTGGACAAGGAGACCAGATCTGAGACAGGACAGAAAACTTCGCTGGTACATAGAATAGCCCACCTGTCAGAGGACACTCCGGATAGTCACAGACCTACTTCAGAGAACGAGGTGCCTTTGTGGGTGTGGGTGTGAGTTTGTGGTTTTGTCTCATGTTCTAAGAATAGGTAGGAAAGGCGATTTGTTTGTTATGGAGTGGAGAGTTTCTAATATGTTGTTTGACAAGGCGAGTGTTTCTATATCTGTGTATACCACTGTGTCTGTGGTCGTAGAGAGCAGAAAAGAGAATGCATCAATGGGTGTGTCCTGTCTAGTGGAAAGCTTCCCAGGATTAATCTTCCCCAATTTATGAATGGACTCTGGCTTGACTTATGGATGGGCAACACCTAATCTTCCTAAATTCCTGTTTTCTTCCTGAATTCTGGCCACACTCCAGAATAGGCTCATGGTTTTGTGTCCAAGATTTTACCACCTCGAAGCTCTGTAACATGGCCATGTACTTGATAGCTGAAGAGAATGGCGAGCATCTCAGAAAACTCACATATCAGTTTGACCAGGAGAGTCTCAGTGGAGAAACCCTGCTGTGGCCCTTTCGCTTACCAATTGTTCTGTTGCTCTGAATGTCAGGAAGGTCTTTGCCTCAGGCCACCCCTTTGTGAAGCCCTAATAAAACAGTTTTCAAATGGAAATGAATGGGCATCACCTGTGGCTCTTTGCTTAATTGCTTTGGAAAGGGATGTGTCTGAATCAGCCTCTTGGCCCTGTGTGAGGCTATGGCTTTGATTCTCAGCACCTGATGGATCTAAAGAAAAATCCCATGTGTGCATCCAAAACCAAAATGGCAAAAATATCAGTCATTGTGGATGAAGTCTCTCGCTTTCCTCTTTTAGCTTCCTTAACTCCATCAATTGAGAATAGGGATTCTTTGTGTCAAATTAGTTCCTCAAAGCCCTGCAGAGGTTCTTGGGTTTTATTATGACTCCAAATCACATAAAAAATCCATACCTCACAGTCAGTATTCCTCAAATTGGGGAAGCAGAGCAGTATTAAGGGCAGGATTATTTGATAAATCCTGGTTCACAGAAAGGGTGTTTAGGCCACCCTGACTTAATGCAAATGAGGGGCAAAGGAGCTTATTTTGGACACTCTCTTTTGCTGCACCCCTCATGGAAACCTCCAGCCAGAAGTTATGATGAGTGTCTATATAGAAGAAGATGAGGGCCATGTGGGAGTGTTTTGGTTTTGATTGTGGTCATTTGTGTGTTGGTTGAAAGGGATGACTGGGTCCTCCTGGGCTTGTACTCTGGTGTGATTCCCCTTAGACACTGAGTCCTGGATCTGACCTTAGTGAAGTATTGTCATGAATTGTGTTGGGATTTTAGGAGGCCATGCATGAGAGTCGCCCTTGAAAACTGAGATGTAGGCCCAGGTTGGCTTTCCACAGAGCACTGGGAATCTCAGTGTAGATACCAAAATATTTAATTCTGAAAGACTTGGCAGCCATAGTTGAGATCAAAACACTCAAGGACCTCAATTGTAGACCTCAATGAGCATTGTTTCATGTGACCTTTTGGATACTCTTTGGGAAGCCTTGATTGTGAGAGTTCTCCAGAGTTTTCATTGAAATGATCATACTCACCATTTAATGGCTCATGAATGAATTGAAACCCACTGTGCCTCCAACTTCATCCTTGATAAATGGCTAGATAAATACCATTAAATTTTTGAAATTCCCATGAACAGGTGGCATGCAGAACATTTGGATGTCCTACTTCTGATCATGAGTGTACGAGACAGTGCCTTGATTGATTGGGTTTCATCAAAATTGTGTAGAACAGAGATGCCAGTAAGTTGGAGCCTGCTGAGTAGAGGGCCTCGAGCAGCACTGGGCTTGTGTGTGATAAAACATCTGTGGTAGGGCCATGTGGATCTGCCATTGGATTCCAAATTTCATGAGACGGACATGGTGCAGCCAAGAGACCATTATAAGTAAACGCATCTTTTTATATGGAGAGGTTTCAAGGTAATTTACAGAATCATGTTGCTATGGTCAAGGGGGCAAGTAATGTGGTATAGAGGCCGGTTTCTTGCATGCTCATGCATACCCTGACTCACAACACGTGATAGAACTCCCTCCAGCACTGTGTCACAGTTGAACTCCTTGTATTTCGTGAAGCAAATACCAAGCTCCCAGTGCAGCAGCAAGAAATACTAGGAAAACTGGAGGATGTCCAAATGGCTTCACAGTCCACACGGGTAGACACTTAACCCACAGTGGCCACAGTTTACCTAAAAAGAGAGAATTCAGCACTGCTGCCTCATGTTCATTGGAAAATCAGAAACCATGTCCTCCAGGTCACATAGATGCAGACCCAGCTTTGATGGTCTCACTAGAAAGGAAGCTAAAGCTCCTGACAACATCATATATTTCAAGTGCCCAACCCCAGAAGCAGTTCCTCAAGAAGTCTTTAGGCCATCAGAGCTCCATGTTTGTGGAGAATATACCCTGTCCCTTACTTTTCCAAACTCCTCTACCACCTCCAAGGTTGTGAATATCTGAGCATTTTGCTTTCCGGATATGTATTAACAGATTTTCTAACTCTTTTCCTCTAATTGTGTCTTACTTGCAGCGACGGTAAAGTCAAGGCATTGTTCTGGATGAGAGTGGGAATAATTTTGTGTAGCACATATTTACAAACACATTGGAATTATTTTCCAATTTTCCAACTGAAATACTAAATCCCTGACACTAAACCCTACACTATTAGACTCTGACTACTAATCCTAATATGATGGAGGAAAATTACCCAAACAGAATAGAAATTCAAGCAGTTCAGAGGAGACATGTTGTATAATTGTACTTCCCTTTTGAATTATATAGGGTAGGAGTTACAAATCTAGTCAATTTTTTGTTGAAATAGTTCTCCCTGTGTTTTTAAAGATAACAAATATGTGAATTCCTGTCTCCCTTTCTCTGTAGCCTATTCAGCACTTGTATTTTTATATGCACATATAGAATCCTACCTGGTATCTCATGTGTATTCTTGTGAGGTGCCTGAATTGGCAGATACAAATTGTGAGAAGAGATCACTCCTCCTAAATGCTGTTGGAACTGAAAAATCAACCAATGTGTGAGCTTCCTAGTTAAACAAAATTATACATAAATCCAAATTCAGTAAAATGAATATTTAAATATTTTTGGATTTGTGAATTAAATGTATTTCATAGTGAATTTCAATTGGCATATATTTCTACTTTTTAATTTCTGTGTGTGTGTGTACATACTCTCATGATTTTTCAAAAAATGAAATATATGTGTCTTATATACACTCCCTAAATTCATTTTTATTCATTTATGTGGATATATAATCAACCTTTCACAAGATTATTTTCAGAAATATTCATCAACCTGAAATACATATTTGTTTCCTAGTACTGAAACTAACTGCAGTGAATGGTGCATTCAAATCCTAATATTTCTACAGTAACTGACCCAGTTTAACATCAATGCAAGTAGATTCCTATGGGACATGATGTATATTTTGACGTTCATTTTTTATTCAACACTGGTACATTAATATTCTTTTAGTTTATTCAAATCATAGGATATATATTTCATACACTATTTTGAAAATTTATGGGTATTTGTTTCACTTTCAATCAGTTTCTACTTCAGAACACATATATTCCTCCATGTTTCTTTACTGGTCTCTTCATGAGACTTTTTTCCAAACACATTATTTTCGTTTTTCATAATCACTTTTGAAGCAAAACTCACACACCCTTCCTGATAAACCATACCCTTAATATTACCATTAGTTGTATAACTGGTTGGAATGAATGATTGTATATCAATATAAGATTTCTTATACATTTTCAGATATCAATTCAATCTATTATATAAAGTGGAACCAGTTATATTATTTATTGACAGTATAGTCTATTCATGCAATATCTCTATATTCATAGACACGGGGTACACCTATTTAATGCTATTATGTTCGTCTTCAAAATATTGCTCCCAGAAATGGTGGAAGAAATACTCATGTCACTTGCTCTACATATACATTTTATCACAGAAATATTCTGGACATAAAATGCAAAGCTCACACTTATGGTTGTACCCTATCCTAAATGGAGAGTGAACTTGGATTAGTAAAAACATCCATGTCCAAGTTGCCTAATGCTCTCAAATGTCAACCCTATTGGTGACTACCTATTTGTTTCTTCCTAAGATTATATATTCAAACTCAACCCTGTTGAAAATTTCTAATCCTATCACTCACTTTATACTTTGCCTGATTTCCTAATGTCTCTATTGATATCTGCTTTCCTACATATTTTCGCCAGTTCATCATTTGGACTGACTCTTCACATGTGTGACATTTACATTCACTCTCTATCCGAAACCCTACTGCTAAAGAACTTTTGGTCAAAATCCTATACTCACTCTTCTTCCTAAAACTACCGACTATTTTCCTGATTTTACGGGCTACCCTTGTTTGAGTGGATGTTCTCTTCTACATTCAATCATCAAAGATACAAGGTCCTATGCAATTTAATATCGATTTATATGAGATATCTGTGCACAACAGAATTCAACGCTAAGTATAACAATTGAGGGCCCAATGCCCTTCTGGCTTCAAATATTACTTTGATTTCTGTTTTCAAACATATATTTCACCTCTATATTCTTATAAATATCACAGGTTTCTAATACCACTATTCATCCAGCTGGATGATTCCTAATCCAAATCGAACATATTTTTAACCCAAACCATACACTGTTCCCTCAATCTAACTTTACAGATGAGCAGGGACAGAGTTGGTGTTACAATACAGGAATGTAGGGGATCTTCCACCTGCTGAGAACCTCAAAGGTCAATGCAGAAATCATCCCTGGAGAAGATGTAGGCAGCTATGAAGGAACTGAGAGAGCAAAAGTCATCTTCCATGGCAAGCAACCTGGTTAGGATGAAAGGTTGTGTCTGAATCAGCCTCTGTCTTCTTAATGTAGAGAACATGGACCAAACCAAGCCTGTGTGGAGAGCTGTTCCTGGGTGCCTATTGTTAATATACCATTCTATCTTGTGAAAGTGTCAAAGGAAGTAGGAGCAGCCTCCATTTCATGGGACCCTTGGAAGCATATGTTATGACAAAGTGATTGCCAAGGCAGTGACCTCATTCAGTTACTGATAGAAGTGACATCGCCTCACTTCCTTGGTTATGGAAATCTCTGAACTTGAGATCCAGAAAGTCAAGCACCCAGAGCCAGTCCCAGTCCTAGTCCCAATGGTCTCACTTGCTTGGATTTACCAAGGACAGAGTCAGTCTTTCTTGGTACCTACAGATGTGAGGATGGCCAAATGCCAGGATAGCTCTGAAGAGGTGCCTTTCCTGAGAAAGCAGGTAGTGGCTCAGCGCTGGCTCCTGAAAACTTCACAGAGTTGGCCAAGTAGACCAGATGTGAGACAGGACAGGACATTTCGGGGTAACATAGTATGGCCCACCAATCACAGGACACTTCTTATTGTCACAGACCTACTTGGGGGAAAGAGGTGCGTTTGTGGGTGTGGGTGTGGGTTTGAGGTTTTGTCTCATGTTCTGAGAATAGGTAGGAAAAGCGGTTTGTTTGGTTTGGAGTGAAGTGATTCTAGTAAGTCCTTTGACAATGTGAGTGTTTCTATGTCTGTGTATCCCACTGTGTTCATGGTTGTAGACACTAGAAAAGAGAATAAAGCAATAGATATGTCCTGTCTAGTAGAAAGCTTACCAGCATTCATCCTGCCCAATTTATGAATGGACTGCGGTTTGCCTTATCAATGGGCAACACCTGCTATCTTAATATGTTCCTTTTTGCATAATGAAATCTGGACACTCTCCAGAATAGTCTCATGGTTTTGTGTCCAAGATATGTACCACCTCCAAGCTCTGTGACATGGCCATGGATAGCTGAAGGGAATGGCGAGCATCTCAGAAAACTCAGATATAAGTGTGACCAGGAAAGTCTCAGTGGAGAATCCCTGCTTTGGGCCTTGTGCTTACATATTGTTCTTTTGCCCTTAATGTTATGAATTTGTTTGCCTGAGGCCAACGTTTTGGGAAGCCTGAAAAAAACAGTCTTAAAATGAAAATCAATGTGCATCACCTGTATCTCTTTGGTTGAATGCTTTGGAAAGGGATGTGTCTGTAGCAGCCTCTTGGCCCTGTTTGAGACTGTGGCTTAGATTCTGAGCACCTGATGGATCTAAAAATTGATCCCATGTTTGCATCCAAACCCAAAATGGCCAAAAGGGCAGTTATTGTGGATGAAGTCTCTTGCCTTCCTCTGTAAGGTTCCTGACCTCCATCAAGTGAGAATCTGGATCCTTTGGGTGAAATGAGTTCTTCAAAGCCCTGCAGAGGCTCGCCCATAGGAGCTTGGGTTTTCCCTTGACTTCAATTCACATAAAGAATCTAATCTCCACAGACAGTAGGCCTCAAAGTGCAGAAGTAGATCAGTATTAACGGCAGGCCTATTTGATCACTCCTGGTTCACAGGAAGTTTGTCAAGGCCACCCTGACTTTAGGCAAATGAGGGGCAAGGAAGCATATTTTGGAACCTGTGTTGGGCTGTGCCCCTAATTGAATCCTCCAGCCAGAGATTATGATGAGTGTCTATATGGAAGAAGATGAGGGCCATGTGGGAATGTTTTGGTTTTAATTGTGGTCATTTGTGTGGTGGTTGGAAGAGATGACGGGATCCACCTGGGCTTGAGCTCTGGTGTGATTTCCCTTAGAGACTGAGTGCTGGAACTGGCCTCAGAGAAGTATTGCCATGAAATTTGTTGGGATTTTAGGAGGCCACACATGAGAGTCGCCCTTGGAAACTGATATCTAGGCCCAGGACAGCTTTCCACAGAACACTGGGAATCGTAGTGAGGATATCACATGATTTTATTCTTAAAGACTTGATAGCCATAGTTGAGTGTCAAAACACACATGGACCTCACAATGTAGACCTCAATGGGCCTGGCTTCATGGGACCTTTTGGCCACTCTTTGGGAAGCTTTGCCTGTGAGATTTCTCCAGAACTTTCATTGAAATGAGCTTCCTCACAATTTAATGGTTCCTAAATGAATTGAAAACCACAGTGCCTCCAACTTCATCCTTGAAAACTGGCTCTATTATACCATGCGATTTTTGAAATTCCAATGACCAGGTGGCACTGGAGAACCTTTGGATGTCCTGATGCTGCTCATCAGTATACCAGAGAGTGCCTTGATTCATTGGGTTTCCTGAAAATAGTGTAGAACAGAGATGCCTGTAAGTTGGATCCTGCTGAGTAGTGGACCTAGAGCAGTGGTGGGCATATATGTGATAAAACATCTGTGGTAGAGCCATGAGGATCTGCCATTGGATTCCAAATGGCTTTTGAGTCACATGGTTCAGCCAGCAGAACTTTCGATGTTTAGGCATCTTGTCATGTGAAGAGATTTCAAGGCAATGTTCAGATTCAGGTTGCTATGATCAATGGGGCAAATTATGTGGGATAGAAATCTGGTTGGGGCATTCTCCTGCAGACCCTGACCAACCACACGTGACAGAACTCCCTCCAGCACTGTGTTCCATTTGAACTTCATGTATTTCGTGAAGTAAATACCAAACTCCCAGTGCAGTAGCAAGAAACACCATGAATTGTGGAGGAGGATCAAATGACTAGACAGTCCACATGGGGAGACACTTAGCCCCCAGTATCCACAGTAAACCAATAAAGAGAGAATTCAGCACTGCTCCCTCATGTTCATTGGAATATTACAATCTATGTCTTGCAGGTCACATAAATGCTGACCCAGCTTTGATCGTGT